>NC_133647.1:141130173-141487232 GCF_009905375.1 Apium graveolens
AAGATTGTACAAGTGCATCCACTCCTATGGCCACTGCAACAAAATTGGATAAAGATACTGGTAAATCAGTAGATATTACTGATTACAGAGGTATGATTGGCTCACTACTCTATCTAACTGCAAGTAGACCTGATATCATGTATGCTACATGTCTTTGTGCAAGATTTCAAGCAGATCCAAGAGAACCTTACTTAACAGCTGTGAAAAGAATTTTCAAGTACCTTAAGGGTACAGCTGATCTGGGATTGTGGTATCCCAGAAAATCAGAATTTAAGCTAATAGGTTACTCAGATGCAGATTTTGCAGGATGCAAAATTGACAGAAAAAGCACAAGTGGAAGCTGCCAATTTCTTGGAGGCAGATTGGTTTCTTGGTTTAGCAAGAAACAGAAGTCAATTTCCATATCAACTGCAGAAGCAGAATACATTGCTGCAGAAAGCTGTTGTGCACAGATTCTTTGGATGAAGAATCAGTTACTGGATTATGGGTTAGAATTTTCTAAAATCCCTATTTACTATGATAATCAAAGTGCTATTGCTATGACAGGTAATCTAGTTCAAAACTCAATGACAAAGCACATCAGCATTACGTACCACTTCATAAGGGAACATGTGGATGAAGGTACAGTGGAATTGCATTTTGTTCCAACATATCAACAACTAGCAGATATCTTTACAAAACCACTATGTGAAGCTACGTTTACATGATTGGTAAATGAACTTGGAATGGTTTCAGGTTCTTTCTCTAAATCTGCCTAGTTTATGTTCTGATACATCAGACTTTATGATCAGTTTTTTACAGATATTACTATCTTCGTGTATTCTGTGCTTAAATTGAAATTTGCTTAAGTGCTGATTGTTGTCTGATGTGAAATTCTAAACTCTGATAGTGATATGAATGTTTCTGTGACTATTCAATCCAATGAGGATAATTGTGCTAGATGCTGACCTAGTAGTCTTTAATATACTAAAGATCCCATGTATGAAGTAATTGTTTATGTGGAAATCTTTTAACACAAGCAAATCCTGATATTGAGCTTAGTTAAGTTTACTTTGTGTATCTTGTTACTAAGTCAAAAACTAGAATATTGCTTCTTATCTGTTAAGTTCTGATGTTGGTAAATCTGATGGATGTACTAAGTGCTGATAAGCCTCACTTATCAAAATAAAAAGAAAAAAAATAAAAATTAGGTACTCCTTTGAGATCTAGAGTAAAAATGTGGAAGGGAAGACCCAAGTGCATTGCTGGTATTAAGTAATATGCATTAGAAAAGCAAAAAAAAAAAATTCTTGGTGACTTTTCACAGTCTATGATTACTGGAGAAATACTCTGATAACAGCATAAATTCTGATAAGAAGTCGTGACTCACTTACACTGAGAAGCCACTGTAAAATGGAATTACAAAAGATGCATAAAATGAGCACAAAACAGTTGAGGTGAACTCATGCATGAACTCATTCTATAGTAGACTTTAGAATAATGACATATTTTGAGCAAAGTTCTTAGTTATGCCTTATTTCTAAGATGTACTGAAGTGAATCAGAATTTACTTTTTGTCTGATATTTAGCTTAATACACACACATACACTCAATATGAATGATGAAAATTACTGTGGTGATAAATGTTATTTTCGATGAACAGTTTAAGTGTCAGTTGCATAAATTCCGAGGACAAGTTCTGATGGAAGTTCTGATGATTAAGTTATGTTGAACCCATATTAGTATTTGTGTGAAGAATTACAGGAATAAACATTCACTTTTCGAGTTAAGGAGCCATATTCTGATGACTTTTAAATTCTGATAATAATCAAGTTCTGATGCTGACGTGGCAGTATTTATTTACTTGATTTATTTTTGGTCATTACTTCAACGATCATATTTTTACAGAATATTGGTTTATGTGAGATAAAACAGTCATAATCATCATGGGTTAGTGGTTAGCGTGTATGTCTTGAAAAACTGCATGCGCACAGTAATTGTTATTATATCCCATACCCATTAACTCTGTCTTTAGATTTTTTTACTGACTGTTATTATTACACATCAGTCTAGGGAGTCTAGGGAGTCGAGGGGTCATTATTTTTACTTGTAATTTTTTAACCAATCCTCGCATCCCTTGGTATTCTATTAGCTATTTAATCTTTACTTCATCGATTTTTAATTTTATTTTGTGATGAATGTTTTGATTAAATTCTGTTGATTTGAGGAAACAACTGAGGAACAGGTTCCTATTTCAGAACCTGTTGTTGTAGAAGCTGAGAAGATCTCTTCTCTGAAAGATACTGTAAATGGGAGTTCTAGGCCTCTCAAAAGGCTAAGAAAGTTAAATCCTGATGATAAAGCTCCTACAGTGTCTCTACCCTTGCAGAAAATGCAAAAGCAAAGAGCTCACAGGGACACAATTGAGTCAGATTCAGAAGAAGAGGAAGCAGCTAAAGAAGGGGGTCATGAATCTCTGATCCCAACAGAACCAATTGTTATTGAATCACATCCTTCTGCACAACCGGAAACTGCTCAAGACAGAGTGCTTACATCACCTGTGTCACCTATAATTGAACAAGTACATACTGAAGACCCAGGTACAAGTGCTGAAATTGATATTCATAACTTGATTGTGCCTGAGGTTCTGTACTTGGAAGCTCCAGCAACTCAATTCACTCCACCAACAACACCAATTGTGGATGTTGATCAGAACTTGGCTGCAGATCAGAATTTAGAGGATGATGTTGAAGTCTCTATAGCCTCACATACTGCTATTCTATCAGAGGATGCTGATACTGCAGGATCTACAAGTTCTAATGCTGCCAATGAGGATATTATTGGTGAAGATGCTACTAATTTAGATGCTGATGCAGCTGGTCCATCAGGACATGCACCTCAACAAACAGTTAATAAAGCTGATTTAGTCAAGAAGTTTGTTAGAGGAGAAGCACCAGTACCTTGGAGTGAAACTTCTAGAGGAAAGGAGTGGACTAAGGAATGGAACACAGTTAGTTTTGTTCCTTCTGAAAAGATTCTTGCTGAGCATCTGGCAAAAGCTGATGAAATGCTGATAAATGATCATTTTAAGGCACAGCTGAGAGTTATTGCATTAAGTACTAGGCACCTTCAAGGTCTACACTCAACAACTCATGCCAAGGTGAACAAAATTCAAGAAACCTTGATCCAGCAAGATATGAATGTGAAACTTGAAAAGAACAGATTTTTCAAGCCAGCCTTTGACAGAATTGCCTACATTGAGAAAACTCAGGAGAAGCAACAACTTCAGATTAATGAAAGTTTAAAGAATCAAGCTTCTTAGCAAACTAAACTCAATGAGATCCAATCCTCAGTGGAATTACTTGTCTCTCTTCTTTTACCTGCTGATGCCAAAAAGGGGGAGAAAGTGATTAAGTTCAAATGCAAATCTATTCAGACACTGAAGGGAAAGGATGATGGAAATGATGACCAGGGAAACTCTGATAAGGGTAGAGGTCAAGGTCAAGGCAAAGGATTTTCATCAAGTAAAGCTGGAATTACAAGTCAAGGAACAAGTTGTGATACTGGGAGAAGAATAAGTTCTGATACTGGTAAAAGGATAAGTTCTACTGATCATCTGGAACTTGATGAAGAAATTTCAAAGAAATTATTTCTTAAATAAAATCCAGGAATGGACTTTGAGAGTCAAAAGGAAGAAGAAGCTAGACTTAAAGCAGAAAAACTCAACTCTAAATCTAAAGCTTCTAAAGATGAAAAGCAACTTCCAAAGCTTAAGGGTATTGTGATAAAAGAAAGAACAAATTCTAAGGCCAAAGCTAAATCACAAATGGAAGTAGATTCAACGTCCAAGGGCAAAGAAAAAGTTGATGAACCTGTAAAGGTTAATATTCCAGTCATGGATGAAGAAATAATTGATGAAGAAGATGCTAGTCTTACTCTTTTACAAATGAAGATTTCTCAAACAACCTCTGACATGGCTCATGTTGTTCAGAGTCAAGACTTAGTAAATTCTGATATGACAGTGAAGCAAGTAACCTCTGACATAGCTCAAGTTGACTTGATATCAGAAGTTAAAGAAAAGGAAACCTCTGACATTGCTCATGTTAAACCTTCAAAGATACTCCTACCAGGATTTACCAAAGCTAAACAGACTCAACCTTTGAAGAGTGCAACAAGTGGTTTTGAAGCAAGAGTTGTTACAGGAAATGAAGCAAGAGATAAATATGGATTGGGTAGTTCTGATGAAAGGAGAATACACAACACTACCAATGATCCAACTTCCTTAAGTGAACCAGGAGTAGGAGCAACTCCTGAAAGATTGAATCAACTTGAATCTGTACAAATGGTTTACCATTCTGTTTTGAAAGAACATAACTTGTTATATTTTATGACAGATGGAAGGGTATTCCATATCAGGCAAAATACTATTCCATTAAAGTATTTTGAAGAATTGGAACATGTTCTATTCCTACTTCAAGTGAAAAATAGATTAACAGATGGTGCTGCAGGTTATTTAAAGTCACAAATTCAAAGACAGAAGAAGCTTTACTCTGTAAAGTCTGACAGCCCATTTTGTCCCAAGTACAGAGATCACAAAAGTGATATTGTTGAAATGAAGCCTAACACTGCTAAGATCATAACTACTTTTCTAGGGTTATAAGGCTGTGGAATTCAATCTAGAGTCTGACAAGGCATATTTGATCAGACTAGATCAGGACATAAGGAAAGCTAAGATAAATGATCTCAGAGCAGCTATTTTTCAAACTGGTGAAGATACAGCTGAATTGATAAATGCTAAAAGGAGGATGGTTAATGAACTTGAATATGCTGAGAGATGTCTTTTGAAGAATTATCTCAGAACAACTCCTGACATCAAAGAGATCAGAAATTGAAGCCAAGTCGAAGATCTACAACTGCTTAAATTCTGAAGTGTATACAGACTGAAGCTGTTATCAGACCTTAAGATGGTAAAGCTGAAAGGACTGTAAGTTGTAGTTATCTAGTCAAATTCTCATGCATTTGTACTTAATGTTTTTGACATCATCAAATATATGTTGAACTTGTATATTATGCTAATTTACAAGTTGGGGGAGATTGTTAGATATATTTGTGATGTCATGTGTAATATGATTTGTGTTTAGTTTTCAGATCTTACTTAAACAGGACAAATCAGTACTTAACTGGAAATCAGTACTTATACTGAAGTCAGAACTTAAGATATCAGAACTTAAGTTATCAGAACTTAAGTTATCAGGAGATATTTATCAGGAGATAATATCAGGACTTAAAAAGAGTTACAGATAAGGATGGTGGCTGATTGAAAGGAAAGAAGATCAAGACAAATGCAAGAAGAAATATGCATGAAGAAGGAATTCTATGAAGAATATAATACTTGGAAGAAAAGATAACTGATTGATATATTTTAGAAAGCAGAATTATATTCAATATCAATTAGAAGATTATCTTGTAACTATGTAGTATATAAACACATGCATAGGGTTTACACTATACGTGTTATCATTATCGAAGTTATTATTCATTGTAACCCTAGCAGCTCTCGTGATAATTTGTTCATCACTGAGAGAGGACAGTTCCATATTGTAACAGAGTTTATTGTGTTGAATAAAGACCGTGTTCAGTTACTTGTGTTCTTAATTCCATTTGATTGTAGTAAAAACTGTATTCAACCCCCTTCTACAGTGTGTGTGACCTAACAGATGTTGATACATAGATGATGCAACTGTGAGCTCTTATGGTGAAGGGTATCACAAAGATAGCCTATAGGAAATTCAGAATGGGAAATAAGTTTTCCAGGAAAGGTGGAAGTTCTGATAAGAAAGGATTGAAAAAGTCTGAAGTCAAAGGAAGAAAGTCTAACAGAGGAGACAACTCAAATGTCAAATGCTACAATTGTGGTGAAAGAGGCCACATATCTCCTGATTGAAAGAATGGAAAAAGTGATAAAGTCAAGGTACTTGTCACAAAGAAGAAAATCTGGATAGACACTTCAGATTCTGAACATGAGGTGAACTATGCCTTGATGGCAAATACTGATAGCAGTACTGAAACTGCTGAATTGAAGGTACCTTAAATAACTTATGCTTTTCATACTGATGATATTACTGAGTTGAGATTATATCTTAAAACCAGGTTCATTAGTTATAGAGATCATACTTTAACATGTGAAAGATTAACATCTGAAAATCTTGCTTTTAAAAATAGAAATGACTATTTAGATAAGTAGTTAGTTTTTCTTCATCAAACTAAGAAATAAAGAGATGGGGCTTTGTATGTTAGAGATGAAGTACTAAAATTGAATGAATCTCTAAAAATTGATTTAGAAAAGGAAAGAGAGATTATCAGAACTTGGACTAACTCTGGCAGAACAACTCAGAATTTACTAAGTAGTGGAAACTCGAAAGAGGGCTTAGATTATGGAGATGATTAAAGTAAGAAAGGAACTATGCTAATTGAGCCAACTGTTGTTAAATTGACTGCTAAGCCAAAGGTAAATCCTATTAAGTTTGTAGC
Organism: Apium graveolens; assembly: GCF_009905375.1. Classification (NCBI taxonomy): domain Eukaryota; kingdom Viridiplantae; phylum Streptophyta; class Magnoliopsida; order Apiales; family Apiaceae; genus Apium; species Apium graveolens. Next base: position 141,136,684 of record NC_133647.1, read on the forward strand.
AAAAACTGTAAAGTCTGATTCTGAAAAGATGAAAGAATCTAGGATAGAAGTCAAAGAAAAGTCAACTTCTGACAAATTAAAACATGATAAACCAACTGAAGTAAATATAGGCTTAATGACAAAGAAGCAGCTTAAGCATAAGCTGAAAAAGATCAGAAATGTGAACAAGGTAAAAGAAGCTAGGAAAAATAGGAATGGAAAGGAAGGTGTGAATAAAAGCAATAATTATATGCCTGTTCATAATGCTCCTAGAAAGAAATGTTATAACTGTGGAAACTCTAACCATCTTGCTTCTTTTTGCAGGAAAAATAAAGATATAAACTCTTTATCTCCTAGATCAGGAATTAAGAGTCAGTCTGTTAGGTTTAAATGAAAAAATCCTTGTTTTTATTATGGTAGTTTATGGCATTTCATTTATACTTGTAAGGAATATCATAGTTCGGCTATGATTATTATCAAATAAAACCTTCTTTGAAGAAAGTTAGTATTATTCCTTCTAGTGTAAAGTCTAATGTAAAGTCTGATATAAAGTCTGATAAACAACATGTTAGCATAAACTATGAAATTATATCCGCTGCAAATGCTAACAAACTTAAATAGGCCAAAGGATCCAAGCAAGTCTGGGTCCTTAAAACTAACCAATAGTGGTCTTTGTGATTGCTGGGCAACAGGAAAAATATCCTAGTTCTGGACAGTGGATGTTCAGGACATATGACTGGAAATAAAGCCCTGTTATCAGACTTTGTGGAGAAAGCTGGCCCAGGAGTTTCTTATGGAGATGGAAACATGGGAAAAACTCTGGGATATGGCAATATCAATCTTGGGAATGTCATTATTGAAACAGTAGCTCTTGTCTCAGGACTTAAACATAATCTGCTAAGTGTGAGTCAAATATGTGAAAGAGGTTATCATGTGGATTTTTTTGAAGAACACTGTGAAGTTGTAAGTAATTCTACAGGAAAAGTAGTTCTGAAAGATTACAGGCATGGTAACATTTATGAAGCCATACTTTCAACAAACTCTCATGGTTCTACAATTTGTCTGCTAAGTAGAGCATCAATTGAAGAAAGCTGGAATTGGCACAAGAGACTCTCTCATTTAAATTTCAACAACATAAATGAGCTAGTAAAGAAAGATCTTGTGAGAGGACTGCCAAAATCAGTATTTTCTCCTGATGGCCTTTGTGATTCATGTCAAAAGGCAAAATAAAGAAAACCTTCATTCAAGAGCAAAACTGAATCCTCAATTCTTGAGCCTTATCACCTACTATATGTTGATCTATTTGGTCCAGTCAATGTCATGTCTATTACAAAGAAGAAATATGCTATGGTTATAGTGGATAAGTTCACAAGATACACTTGGGTGTATTTTTTACACAAGAAGAATAAAACTACATCTACTCTAAATGATCATGTCAGACAGCTGGATAAATTGGTCAAAGATTCTGTTAAATCCTGATCATGTAAGTTCTGATGAGTTAAATTCTGATGTCATTGAAACTGTGGTAACTACTCCAAGGGAAACTGCACCTGTTCAGGGGGAGCAAGCTGAAGATTCTACCACAACTCAAGACTCTCAAGAAGCATCAGAACCTGTCACTGGCTCTTCAAGTTCTGATTCATCAAGTTCTGATGAGCCAAATACTGATAATTCTAGAAATTCTGATTCTTCAAATCCTGATGGATCCAACTCAAATTCTGAAAATGCTGATGGAGACAACATGGATAATGGGGGAGGATCCAGTTCTAGAAATCAACTTCCATCTGCAAGGAAGTGGACCAAATCACATACACCTGACTTAATAATTGAAGATCCTGAAGCAGGTGTCAGAACTAGAACTGCAATATCAAATAAATGTCTCTATCATTCTTTTCTATCTCATACTGAACCAAAGAAAGTGGAAGAAGCTCTTCAAGATGCTGATTGGGTGCAAGCAATGCAGGAAGAGTTAAATTAATTTGAAAGAAATAAAGTTTGGACCCTAGTGCCAAGACCAAAGAACAGATCCATTGTTGGCACAAAATGGGTGTTCAGAAACGAAACTGACAGTGATGGCATAATTACAAGAAACAAAGCAAGGCTGGTTGCTAAAGGCTACTCTCAACAGGAGGGTATTGATTATGATGAAACATTTGCACCAGTTGCTAAATTGGAAGCCATAAGAATCTTTTTGGCTTATGCTGCTCACAAGAAATTTAAAGTCCTTCAAATGGATGTGAAAAGTGCTTTTCTTAATGGAGAATTGGAAGAAGAGGTATATGTTGAACAACCGCCAGGATTTGTAGATCCAAAATTTCCTAATCATGTCTATAGACTTGACAATGCACTTTATGGCCTTAAGCAAGCTCTAAGAGCATGGTATGAGACTTTAACTCAATTCCTTCTTGAAAGTGGATTTCACAGAGGTACAATTGATAAAACACTGTTCTACCTCAACCATGGAAAGGACTTACTTTTGGTACAGAAAAGGACTTACTTTTGGTACAGATATATGTTGATGATATCATATTTGGTTCTACAAATGCCAAACTCTGTAAAAGGTTTGCAAAGCTAATGCAGTCAAGATATCAAATGAGTATGATGGGAGAACTTAGCTATTTTCTGGGACTTCAAGTCAAGAAAAAATGAAGAAGGTACTTTTATCTATCAATCTAAGTACACCAGAAATTTAATGAAGAAATTTGGAATGCAAGATTATTTAACTGCGTCCATTCCCATGGCCACTGCAACCAAGTTAGATAAAGATACAGGAGTTTTGGAGGAGTGGGGTTTATGATGATGGTGGCAGAGATGGGTCCCCCAGTATTATTTTCACAACAGGGGAGGATGAAAATGTGGTGACTGTGTCTACAGTTCGCCAAGCTCTACATCTGCCAGAAGACTGCACTTTTTCAACAGTTGAGGAGCCAACTCTTCAACAGATGATGGCTAATCTGGGTTATGAAAAATCATTGTCCAAGCTGGGACAATTGAAGAGGCCATACATAAAGAAGAAATGGAGTTTCTTCTTTGACCGCATCACTAGAACTTTTGTAAACAAATGTTTAAACTTTGATGCAATTTCAATCCTAAGTCAGCAAATTCGGTATGCTCTAATTACTCAATCTCATTTTGATTATGCTAGTTCTGTACTAGGTTTTATTGGTGATAGTATGACAGAATATAGAAATACAGTTTATTTTTCTAGAATTTACCAACTTTTATACAGTTTTTGTAGCTCTGATGCACCCCAACTAGCTAGTGAGTTGATTTCACCATTTAAACTTGCTAAAAGAGCTTTTACTGACTTATTATCCACTGATAATAAGAAAATTGTTCTAAGACCCCTGCAAATTCCATAATCAGTCAAACAGGTCTTAGTAAACTATGACCCAAACACCTCTACTACCATATATCATGATGTCCAACCATCCCAACCTCCATCAGCACCTACACAACCTACCACTTCTCAATCTCAACCAACTCAACCTACCATCAGAACTTACTTCTAATCAGCTCAATCCAAACAACAACAACCATCTGCTACAGCATCAAGATCCAAACCTTCTAGAACAAAATATATTCCTAAATCTCCACAAGGAGAAGAAGGATGATTTTAAGGGATGAATCAGATGAAGAAGAAGCACAGGTTCATGCATCAGAACCTGTGACAATGGAAGCTGAACTTATGGTTTTTCAGAGACAAAAAGAAGCTGAAGGGTCAACCCATCAGATAAATACTGAAGATAAGGGTTCTGATAATTTGAAGAGGAAAAGAACTGTAAGTTCTGATGCTACTCAGACAAATCCTACACCATCTAGGAGATCTAAGAAACAGAGGGCAGGAAGGCACATGGCTCAACCTCCATCAGAGGATACTGAAGAAGCTGAGGAAGGGGATCAGGAATCTCTTATCTCAAAATAACCAATTATCATTGAAGCCCTTCCAGAACCAAAAGACTTCGTTACAGATACAGTGATCACACCTCCTGTCTCTCCAATCAAAGCTACAGATAATACTGAAGAACAAGATACAATTTCTGATATAGATATTCACATTCTCAATATTCCTACTATTCTTTATCTAGAAGCTCCAACAGCAGCTCAACCATCTACTGTCAATTCTCCTATCTTACAGGATGAGATACCAACAACTCCTATTCTGGAGATAAATTCTGATGCTCAAAGTCACAACTCTATCTACTAAAAATCTTCAAGGTGTACACTCTTAAACTCATGTCAAGGTTGATAAACTTTTGGAGTTAGCTGAAAAACTAGATATGACTCTCAAATTAGACAAGTCAAGACTAATCAGACCTATCCATGAGAAAGTTGAAGCTATTGAGAAGGTACAAGAAAAGCAACATGCCCAAATTACTGAGGTCCTGCAAAATCAAGCCTCTCAAGAAGCTCAACTTAATGAAATTCAATTGTGGCGCCCTCCAAACCCGGGTCAGAAGTTTGGGGTCCATAACACATACATAATATATAAACCTGTATATGAGATATTATTTTCAATGACCCTGCTTTACACAACCACGGATCGCAACAGGTTAAAGTATAAAAACAAGCCACAACCTTAACTTTTATTATATCGTACCAAATCCCAACTAATTTAACTTACAACTGATAATAAAATTATTCTTACAATCTTACTATCTCACTACTGCAATAAGCTCCTGCTAGCTCGATCCAACTCAATCTGGAATCCTAGCACGTACATTGAACTGGGAAAACTCGCTATCAACCGTATCCTTCTTAACTGTAGAATACATAAAAAGATTCGCAAGAGTGAGCTAACTAGCTCAGCAAGTCACAATGATAATAATTGAGGTTAATCAATGATCAAACGAAATGATTCAGAGGAATCAAGTTTATTGCTAAATAATCATTAGAATTGGATATTCATTTTAAGTTTTTAAAACCAAGGTTAGGCTGCTGATCAGTCACGCACTAACCCCGAGCAAAGCACACATCACTGCTCTAACTACTGGATCCAAGGCACACATTGGCCTAATTTGACCATTGATATGGTCTGACCACGAATCTGGTCCATACATAAAGAAAAACTATCCAATTATAAAGTAGTTCAATATGATAAACAATATAATTCGATACAGCACGATCATAATCAATGATGATTAAACACTTGAATAAAAACGTAAGAAAACTCATGGATATCACAAGGGTATATCAGGGTATATATAAGAAACGGTTTTCAGTCTGTAAAGGATCAGGTATTAGACAAATAATGATTTTTCAAGGTATAGTTCTCTGATGTTATAAAGAATGGGTGGAGTATAAAAGTTTCTATGTTTTCAAAAAATTTTGTTCCAGTGTTTGGTGTTTAGTAGTTATATATTTGGGGAGTAGTACCATATTTATGTGGTTTGGTGTCTGAGGATCAACAAAGGATGGTTTACAAAGAATAAGGCTTACGGCTCCAGATCGAGAAAAATCAAGGTTGAAGGGTAAATAGTTTAAAGCACTTGTAATATAAAACATGAGTTATTTTGAATAATAGCGACATGTTATGAAACAGTTCAAAAATATTTGAAATATGTCTTGAAGAAAAGTTCGGAATTACTTGCCTTACAGGGCTTTATAACTATTACTGATCAATTCTGAGCCGATTCTGTGGCTCAGGCTTTAACGTCCAACTACTAGATCCCATTGGATTCGACTTCGACACTCAGGTTTTTCTGTTAAAAGTCTACTGATCTCGTTGACTGATATTAGGTTATCCTTAGTCCATTGTCCACTTTCGGTTTTGCGACTAGAACCTACAAGGTCGAAATACTCTATATTAGATACCCAGTTATGCTTGACATATCCTCGCTATAACCTACCCATACGATAACATATTCCGACTCGTAATTATTCATATTATAATATCACAGACAACAATTAGGGTTCATGTTCTCGAAATCGGTTCAGTGTTCATTTTCAGAAAATACGTATACTCGTTATTTTACGAAATTAGGGTTATTGAGTTTTGGATAGAACGTTCACCACAACATACAATCAAGTTCGTATAAAGTATAAGTATATATTCACTCGACGTCCCGATAATTATCGGATACGTTCCCGTATTTACGTAGTTCAATTTCCCGAAAATCGGGCAGCACTTCCTTTATTTATCGAACTAACCCGTCGAACAACTCGACGTCAAATCAATAACACAATCCAATTTACAAGTCCCAGTTACCAACTCAAACCAACAACAACAATCGCAACCCAACAATCCAATTATAATCCAATTATCTTCCCACTTTGATATAACATAAAATTTCCGTTCCAAAATTAATTTCACGTATTAAGAATTATTTTAAAAATTTTAGGAATAAGATTACATCTTCACGGCCCACCGTCGGCTCGCCGAAGCTCATCGCCAATGGCGGCAAAATTTCGCGGGTACCCGAAAAATTCCTGGGTTTCCAACACGAAATTTCGCCGATTGATTATTAAAAATTTCCGCTCGCAATTATTCATATCACGAATATATTCAAAACAATTCCCTGCGAAATAATAGCAGTAAAGAAAAATAAATCAAAAACAACTGAATTAGTACATGATATAACATTACAGCGAACAACAGTCACCATACCCACACAACACGCGCGTCACGCGCGACACACGCACACGAACACACAGAATATGCACACACCCAACACACACTACACACACAGTAACGTACACACTTGCATATACACAACCATGTATATATATATAACCACAAAACGAACCAAGCTAATAATCGAAGGAAGAAGGGAAGATCAGCCGGGGTAGTTACCGGAAACAGGATAGCCGGAAAAAGCACCGGAAAAGGAAAAGAACGGAAATAAGGAACAGGGAAGAGAAGATACAGAGGGAGAGGAGAGAGATTTTTAGAGATTAAGCCGAGAGAGAAGAAAGGAACAAATCAGAAATAGTAGAGAGAGATAGGAACTAAGATGAAAAATTGATACAGGGGTTTTATTATTGTGTTTGTTATTTTGTTTATTCTGCCTGAAATTGCCATGTATCTGCAAAATAAGGAGAGTGTACCACGTGTCCACTTTTCCAACTGGGAACCCGATATTGTATCGTCTTTAATCTTTTAACGGAACAACTTGCGAATGAAAATTAATCAAAATGACCCCAAAATATTCTTAAAATTTGAAAAATATCCTGAAACTAATAAAATAAGGTTTTCATAATTTTTAAAACATTTTTAAAATATAACTCGTACCCGCATTTAACAATTAACGATCCGAGCTGCACTTAAAATAAATTCAGAAAATTACGAAAATAGTCTTAAAATATTAAAAATATCCCGAAGTTTACAAAAACATAAATTTCGTAATTTTAAAATAATTTCTGAAACGCAATTTACACACGCTTTTATCAATTAATGAATCAACGCGCGAGTAAAATTAATACCAAAAATTTCCAAAATAATTTTAAAATTCTCAAAATATTCCAAACATAAACAAATATGAGTTTCATAATTTTTGAAGAATTCTAGAATTAAATATGGATTTTACAAATAAAAGTAATCAGAAAACATTGAAAGATAAATAATTAATAAAATATTGATTTCTCAATTTTATAAAATCCTAAAAATAATTATTGTAATTATAAAATCATAAAAACAATTTTAGAGACACTTCGAATATTTATACAAATAAATTTGCATTAAATCCACTTTAAAAGTGAAACAATTCAATACAATTCCTTAATTAATCACACGGACAATCTGATACATCATAAATGACACATAGATAATAATCAAATAACACATAGCGGTCATAACCAATGCACGTATTTTATTTAATTAATAATTTCCATAATAATCACCTATTTAAATAATTTAAAACACACGAGTCATTATATCAATCTTCAGTAGAACATCTTCTCTCTCTCCTACTACCTGATGATGCCAAAAAGGGGGAGAAGGTAGTTAAGTCCAAATGCTCTAATACTCGATACTGAAGAAAAGGGATAATAATGAAGATGACCAGGGAAACTCTAACAAGGGTCAAGGTCAAGGGCAAAGCAGCAAAGTTTCTTTTAGAAAACAAATTCTCGATGCAAGCAAATCTTCTACTCAAAAGAAGACAAGTACTGAAGCTGCTCAAACTCAAAATCTGATAGCAAGTGCTGATAATCAAAATTTGATATCAAGTTCTGATGAGCAAAGTCTGATGTCAAAGCCTGATGTTCTAATTCAAGGTGGAAGTCAAGACTCTCAGAAGTTTCTGCAAACTTTGAAGCTCAAGGAAAAGCAGACTACTGTCTACTACAAAGATCCCAAGATTCAGACACTTGATGAAGAGATTGCTAGAAGATTATTTCTGAAGCATAATCCTGGAATGGATTTAGAAAAGCTCTAGGAGGAAGAAGCTAGATTTAAAGCAGAGAAGATAAATCTAAAGTCAAAAGCTTCTATTGCAAAGAAACCTCCAAGGCCTAAGGTAAAAGGTATTGTGATCAAGGAGAAATCAAATACTGAGGCATCTAACCCCAAGACTAGATCACAATCTGAGATTGATCCCAAAGATAAAAGGAAAGGAAAAGTTGATGAACCAATAAAGCCACATGAGATATATTCCAGGATTTCAAATGTATTTACTATAGATATACACTTATTTCCAAGGACTCGCCTTTAACGGTCAAAAATTTGGATCGATCACTATATGCAGAACAAACTTGGACAAGAGCCCATTGGCTCCTAATCAATCACTTAATTCAAATCAGATACTTATCACTTTAACCTTAACAGGCCAAACACATTACATGTACACACTGTTGTGACGGTAACATCAACTCATGAACAACTTTATCTATATTTATCAATACCTCGAATGGTTCACTAATATTAGGACTTAACCTGTCCCTTCTACTTAGACTTATCCAGTCTCTTTCAAGATGAAACTTGTACTAACACTACTGGTCCTATTTCTATACTCATATTCTCTCTTGATACAATTTTGCCTTCTTTCTTTGTCTACTCCGAGCTGCTTCAATCAATATCACTACACTCTTGGTGTGCCGATTTAACTTAGAATTTGACAACTTTCTTTCTCCCACTTTATCTTAATAAAAATGGGGACCTACACTTGCGTTCACATGAAGCTTGGTAAAGTGGCATTCCAAATCTGACATCGATGATAAATGATCATTCTAGTGTTTCCTTAAAACTCAACCTCTCAACATATCTTACATTTTCTGAATCACTTTCGTACTTTGACCCTCCGTTTAAGGATGATAGGCGGTGCTCATTTTTAACTTGGTTTCCAAACATTTAAACATCTCTTACTCTTTTCCATTAGTTAAGGCTGAAAAGAAATATCATATATTCATGTATTATCACCTTTAAGTATTTGAACTTCATATTCCACTCTTTCCAATTCGTTTATTAATTCCTCGGTGGTCTTAATTACATCCAATCCTTTTTGTCGGCATAAAGCATCTATTACCATACGGCTTTGCTTAGGTAGTTGTTAATGGATTAATTCAGAAGCTTTTGTTAACCTCAGTCAAAATTTCATTTTTTGAAGACTCAACGTATAGTTGCTTTCCTTCGGATCTTTGGAGAAAAATCCTTGGGCATTTCATACTGACTCTCTTATTCTCTGAATAGATGAAGACGTTATCAATAGATACAATTCACTTATCTGAGTACTCCTTTTACAACATGTTCCTTAATTCCTTATAGTCAACTGATACGCTTGTTATTTCACATAATATCACCAGATCTTGCAATGTTCTTAACTCATTTTGATCGTAATCTTTGTTATGTTCTCAGGTCGGATCTTAAGTTAATCCTCGATACATAGCACATTTCTTGAATTAGGTCTCATAAGTAATCAATTCTTTATAGGGTCACTTATTCTTATTTGTTGTTTTGTTAAATTCCCGCTAATCAGTACATACTCTCATAATTTCATTCCTTCTTCTCCTTAACATCACTGGTATACTTCACGATTCGCTTCTTGTAAAACCATTTCCCGGGTGTGCCTTATCCACTAGGCCTCTCATACTTCGCCTTAATTCTTGGACATGTCCAACACTTCCTAATCCATTTTGAGATTTCCTTCTTATACTTGGTTATCACTATTTTTCTTTAAAAAAATTTCCGTATATCTTGGCATTTCTTCAATGAATTTAAATACTTGATATTGTGAATTCCCTGTGGGATCTCATTTCTTAATTCTTCTACTTGTAGCATCTAAGTGCTGGAAAAAAACCTGGGGGTATCGTGATCGTTCTCTTGGGCCCATAAATTTCCTCTTTCTAACTACTAACATCGTGATCCATTATCTTCTCTTGACATCTCCTTATCTTTCCCTTAACAACTTCGACTGAAAGGGCATACTATCCATCCTTGCTCCTTTTAGATTATGAAATCTAACTTCTAATTCCAACTTCTAAAATTCCATAGGTAATTCTTTTCGGTGCAGTCTCTAGGTTTATTTTCTCCTTTTTGCTTATCGCTTGCCACTACATTTGTTTTTCCTTGTGAATACATACTTCAAACTCTTATGGTCCGTATAGATCTTACATCTTTCTTCATACATGTAATGTTTCCCAATCTTTCAAAGCGAATATTATTATTATTGCTAATTCCAAATTATGAGTAGGGTACTTCTGCTCATAAGGTTTCGGTTGTCTGGATGCATATACAATAACTTTATTGTGTTACATCAACACACATCTTATTCCCTGATGAGAAGTATCACTATAACCTACAAAATCTCCTTGATACTTTCAAAGTGATAAAGCAGGTGCTATAACCATTCCTTCCTTTAACTCCGCACAACTTTCTTCACCCTTCTTCATTCCATATAAACTTCTTGCTTTTCTTGGTTAGCTTCGTCAAAGGTATTGCAACTTTCGAGAAATCTTGAACAAGTTTCCGATAATAACCGATCCATAATAAAACTTCTTACTTTTGCTAGTACTTTTGGTCTTTCTGTATTCGTAGTAACTTTACTTTCTGCTGGATCCCCTTTGGTCTCCTCCTCGCTGACTATTTATGCTTTCTACTATCAAAACTTTCACCTTGCAAACTTTACATACAACTCCTTTCATCTCCGACTTCTCAATTGTCATTAAATGCTTCGCATGGTCCTCCGTTGACTCTAAGTAACACAATTACAACTCATCCAGATATTTCTTAAAGATTCCGTCCATCAAGTTCAAATATTATTGGTATATTGGTTAATTCAAATGACATCACCAGAACTTTATAGCAGCAGTACTTAGTTCTGAAAATTATCCTTGATATGTCCATAGGTTCAATCTCCAATTGAGAACACTCAAATCTTAAATCAATTTTAGAAAATACTTTTGCTTCTTTCATCTGATCAAACAAATCATTAGTCTGAGGTAACAAATACTTACTCTTGATAGTAAACTTGTTGAGCTTTTGCTAGTTAAGACATAACCTCATCACCTTCTCATTTGGCATCCTCAGAATTATATTTTCATCACGACGGTTTGTCTGGACATCACGCTTTAATAGTTAATTCATTCCTTAGAATAATGTCAAATCCTCTTATCTTTCATGATATCAATTCTTCACAACTTATTCCCAGAAACCTCAATTCCACCATCGGCACTCACTTATTTAACAATTACACGTTCTTGACTTGCTAGTCCTTTAATCAAAATCTTATCAATTCAACAGGGTAATTCATCTTATCTACAAAATCTTGGGAGCTAAACAATCAAGTTGCTCCCACATCTTTCAATATTTTAACGCATAAGGTATCCATGATAATCATTCACATCACCACATCTGTATTCTGAATAACATATTTTACAGGAAAATCGCAAATTTCTCGTTCTCAGAGACGTATTCCTCATTGAAGTAGATTCCCTTGACTCTTGCATCCCTGACTGGGGCTAGTGATTTGCGATCCTCGCCATATACCCTTATTACCTTTCCATGTATGAGAGGTAAATGGAACTTCATCCGCTTAGTTCATAATACGTTGATTTGTTTGAAAAACTTTTGCAAAAAACGACGGTATAACGAAATAACTAAAAGGATTCATAATTCAATAAACTTGAAGTTGAAAAGAAAGAAGAAATAGTTATTTGGATATGAATGAGACAACCATATTGGTACTTAAGATGGCCAATATTTCATACCATATGGCATACATCACATGATTAGGTGGCGTCCCACCCAACTCTTCGTCATTCGGATAAAGTGTCTCACCATAACACTGTTTGTCCCAATCAGGAAGCAAGACTTGAGGGAAACAATTAAATTTGAAAGGAATGCAATATCCACCTTTTTGATATCATTATAAGGAGTTTATTTAAGAAAAGAAGTTCATACTTATTTAGGAATCAAAAAGGAATATATGCTGTAATATTGAAGACAAGAATGATACCATTGGTCACCATCCACATTTCACTTGTATTCATCTTTCGAGCTTGTTCGATCATATCCCAATTGCGTCATAGAACAACTTTAGAAGGTACACTGAAATGCCTTCGCAAATTAAGCATTATGGTAGATTCTTACTTGCTAAGTCTTGCGTCTTTAACATAGCACTTGCACGTATAATACTTTAACAATTCGATCATAATGGCGTTCCTACCAGATAACTTCGAGTTTTCTTTTTTAATTTAGAATAACCACGAATTATTCAACATAACGATCCTTTTATTAATAATATTCTTCTTTTTTAAAAAAATCTAGAAATCTTCCCAATCTCCTTCAGTCATACTCAGGCTTCTGTTAGATCAATGAATTCTTTGAACTTGGATAGTCCTAGTAATTGGATGAGTAATTGCTCCGTACGCTGATTATGTTGTTAATCTTGTCAAACAATATTTGTACCTTTCTGTTAGGAATAATCAACTTCTTCATAATCGCAGGTTACTTCGTTCTCTGAATTAGCAATACTAAGTCTGAAACAGCATCATTCCAGGTAATCCGGTCTTCTAACAAACAAGAAACTCAAGTAGTAACTTGACAACCAATGTTTAAAATCATTTTATTCAAAAAGGATTTTAGAAATTTTGTAAGGGAAAAATCTTTTTCGAAAACTTGTTAAAAATTTTGAATATCACAAATCTGGTTGTCCATACTATATGAGTTGGTTGTTGCATATTATCTTATTCGTAGCTTCACATCAAAGCTTCCATACTGGTAATACTCCCGCCATCAACTTTGCAATCATTAAGTGGAGCAGACTATCCAATAGTCAACAGGCCGGCTAATGACATATCACCTTGTTACTATAAATATATCACATTGTCATAACACCATTATCTAATTCCAAGAAAGCTCCAACTCCATAATCTCCTCTAACTCTCTTTCAATACTTATCTAATCCATTCCACAAGCTAGTCATGGGTGGCCTAGTCACTAATGGCTTCTTTTAACCTGGTAACAGCTATCCTCTGGAACACTCAAATCTTCTTTCTAATCTTCTTCTCAACTTTATTTATATCTCTAGTACTTACCATTTACTGTAAGCCCCGAATCCATCCTCGTAGGTACTGTTGCTTCATAGGGCAAGTTTTAAACTTGGGGGTATAGAACAGGGTGTAGGGTAAACCGAAAAGATACACTCACAGCCGAATATCCAGTAAAACAAGAATACACAGATGGAGGTTCTTAAATAGGTAGTCTCATATTAAGAGGTGGTAAAATAGCGTAGAATAACTTGAAGAGGTGCAACTGCCATAACAGAAGGTAGTGCCATTAATACTAATGGAGCAACAAGGTGTAAATCAAATCTGAGAGAAAATGACGATCCTCGAACGGAAAGCTCCAAATGATCAGATGATACAGGGAAATCAGGATCTGCCATTGCCATTGTCTGGAAATCACGTCGCAAGTTAAGAATCCTGAATCGCAATACGAATCATGCCGGAGACCTACTATACCATCGCACTTAAACTCACAACGTCTTATCTTTCTATTTCTTATTCCTAATCCTAACCCTCTACCCAATCCCGAAAATCTAGGCTTATTTCAGTGACTTAAAACCTGTAGCTCTGATACCAACTTATGGCGCCCTCCAAACCCAGGTCAGAAGTTTGGGGTCCATAACACATACATAATATATAAACCTGTATATGAGATATTATTTGTAATGACCCTGCTTTACACAACCACGGATCGCAACAGGTTAAAGTATGAAAACAAGCCACAACCTTAACTTTTATTACATCGTACCAAATCCCAACTAATTTAACTTACAACTGATAATAAAATTATTCTTACAATCTTACTATCTCACTACCGTAATAAGCTCCTGCTAGCTCGATCCAACTCAATCTGGAATCCTAGCTCGTACATTGAACTGGGAAAACTCGCTATCAACCGTATCCTTCTTAACTATAGAATACATAAAAAGATTCGCAAGAGTGAGCTAACTAGCTCAACAAGTCACAATGACAATAATTGAGGTTAATCAATGATCAAACGAAATGATTCAGAGGAATCAAGTTTATTGCTAAATAATCATTAGAATTGGATATTCATTTTAAGTTTTTAAAACCAAGGTTAGGCTGCTGATCAGTCACGCACTAACCCCGAGCAAGCACACAACACTGCTCTAACTACTGGATCCAAGGCACACATTGGCCTAACTTGACCATTGATATGGTCTGACCACGAATCTGGTCCATACATAAAGAAAAACTATCCAATTCTAAAGCAGTTCAATATGATAAAAAATATAATTCGATACAACACGATCATAATCAATGATGATTAAACACTTGAATAAAAACGTAAGAAAACTCATGGATATCACAAGGGTATATCAGGGTATATATAAGAAACGGTTTTAGTCTGTAAAGGATCAGGTATTAGACAAATAATGATTTTTTAAGGTATAGTTCTCTGATGTTATAAAGAATGGTTGGAGTATAAAAGTTTCTGTGTTTTCAAAATTTTTTTTTCCAGTATTTGGTGTTTAGTAGTTATACATTTGGGGAGTAGTATCATATCTGTGTGGTTTGGTGTCTGAGGATCAACAAAGTAATCAGAAAATCATTTAAAGATAAATAATTAATAAAATATTAATTTCTCAATTTTATAAAATCCTAAAAATAATAATTGTAATTATAAAATCATTAAAACAATTTTAGAGATACTTCAAATATTTATACAAATAAATTTGCATTAAATCTATTTTAAAAATGAAACAATTTAATACAATTCCTTAATTAATCACACGGACAACCCGATACATCATAAATGACACATAGATAATAATCAAACAACACATAGCGGTCATAACCAATGCACATATTTTATTTAATTAATAATTTCCATAATAATCACCTATTTAAATAATTCAAAACACACGAGTCGTTATATCAATCTTCAGTAGAACTTCTTCTCTCTCTCCTACTACCTGATGATGCCAAAAAGGGGGAGAAGGTAGTTAAGTCCAAATGCTCTAATACTCAGATACTGAAGAAATGGGATAATAATGAAGATGACCAGGGAAACTCTAACAAGGGTCAAGGTCAAGGGCAAAGCAGCAAGGTTTCTTTTAGAAAACTATACTCGATGCAAGCAAATCTTCTACTCAAAAGAAGACAAGTACTGAAGCTGCTTAAACTCAAAATCTGATAGCAAGTGTTGATAATCAAAATTTGATATCAAGTTCTGATGAGCAAAGTCTGATGTCAAAGCCTGATGTTCTAATTCAAGGTGGAAGTCAAGACTCTCAGAAGTTTCTGCAAACTCTGAAGCTCAAGGGAAAGCAGACTACTGTCTATTACAAAGATCCCAAGATTCAGACACTTGATGAAGAGATTGCTAGAAGATTATTTCTGAAGCATAATCTTGGAATGGATTTAGAAAATCTCAAGGAGGAAGAAGCTAGATATAAAGCAGAGAAGATAAATCTAAAGTCAAAAGCTTCTATTGCAAAGAAACCTCCAAGGCCTAAGGTAAAAGGCATTGTGATCAAGGAGAAATCAAATACTGAGGCATCTAAGCCCAAGACTAGATCATAATCTGAGATTGATCCCAAAGATAAAGGGAAAGGAAAAGTTGATGAACCAATAAAGCCACATGAGATGAAAATTCCTCATCCTGATGAAACCTGTGTGCAAACTGGTTGAAGTTCATGATGATACTCTTGTTGAAGGTGAAGATGTTCAAACTCTAAAAAGAAGGAAGATAACTGAAGAATCCAAGACAACCTCTGACATAGCTCAAGTTGTTCAGAGTGAAGAACAACAAGCTACAGAAGAAATAGCAAGTTCTGATAAAGTCATCAAGATATCAACCTCTGACAGAGCTCAAGTTGATGTAGACAAGATGAAAGTAGCTGATAAAAAGAAACTTCTATGGAAAAATGTCAAACCATCAGATCCAAAGAAAAGCCAATTATTGTTTGATTTCATGACTATTGGGTTGAATGGTAGAGAACCAAGAGATAGAGCAGGGCTAGGTTCTGATGAAGCTAAGATCAAAACAGGAGTTGAACTTGCTACTAGAGATCCATTTCTATTGACTGACAGACCTCTTGAAGATGTTACATATAAACACCTTGATAAGGTTATCTCTGTTCAAGTGGTACTGGATGCTCATGACAAGCATAATGTCCAAAAAAATCTGATTCTATTTCTTGAAGATGGAAGGACATATCAAATGTCAGAATCAGATGTGCTGAACAAATCCCTGAAAGAACTTCAATTCTTTCATTATCTTTTAGAGATAAAGTCTGATATTACCAGGAGAAGGTCAAATTTCATATTTAAGACCATAAGAGATAAAGCAAGAATTTCTGGTTCAAGGGTTACAGAATTCATTCCTAACATGGTTGAAAATGATGGAAGTGAAATTCCAATGAAGAAGGATTCTGCTAAACTTGAAGTGATTCTGAAAGAGAAATGTATGTGCTATAATGAAGACTCTTCTCATCCAAGGGTAATTAGACTTGTTGATGGTTTAGAAAGAAACCATATCTCTACTCTAAGGATTGCAATCTACCAGATTGGAAGTCAGGGTGAAGAATTGAAGCAAGTCAAGACTATACTATCTCAAGTCCTGAGGAATAAAGAAGAAAAGCTGATATCAAACTTTGTTAAGAATCACTTTGGATTCAGATTGACTCAGTGGGATTGGTAAAAGATACAAGGACTGTAAGTTGTAGTTATTTGTTTATTTAAACTCTCATTGCATTTGTACTTAAATATTTTTGACATCATCAAATCTATTAACTTGTATATTTTGCATAATTTACAAGTTGGGGGAGATTGTTAGATATATTTGAGATGTCATGTCTAATATGATTTGTGTTTAGTTTTCAAAACTTAATAATAGGACATATCAGGACTTACTAAAATCAGAACTTACTTAAGTCAGAACTTAATATCAGAACTTAAGGTGTCAGAAGATACATATCAGTATTTAAGTGCGGGAAGACTTTCGGATAAGGAATGCGGCTGATTTACATGAGAAGATCTGGACTAAAACAATAGAAGATATGCATGGAAAGAGTTAGAGGACTAGAATACTTGTAGAAGATATCTAATTGATATATTTTAGGAGACAGAATTATATTCCATATCAATTAGAATATATCTTGTAACTGTGTACTATATAAACACAGCTTAAGGTTTACACTATATGTGTTATCAGAATCGAGAAGATTATACATTGTAACCTAGCAGCTCTTAGTGATATTTGTTCATCACTAAGAGAGAACAACATTTCATATTGTAACAGAGTTTATTGAATATACTTGATCTTTGTTACATACATGTATTCAAATCAATTTGATTGTATAAACATTGTATTCAACCCCCTTCTGCAGTGTTGTGTGACCTAACACATTAAGACTAATGTGTTTGTTGACTGATGATCTCATCTTATTGATCATAGGTATAGTGATACTAAAGTCGAAAACACAGGCAGATGTAAATATACATAGTGCTGAATAGACCCAATGTGAGATTTTACATGTTTGTTGTGTTATAAGTAATTCTCACAGTGATAATGATGTAATGGTCCTTCATCTTAAAATCATTATATTTCTATACAATGATTAATATACTTTGATTACATCAAAAAGTTGCCTTTGACCGGGTAATGATAAATGTGGACTTCGGGTATATTAAGAATCGTGTGAGAAATATGAATGATCTATAAAGGATTTAACCCTCCTAATTATTGGAGAGATATTATTGGCCTCTTGTGTGAGCTAGAATATGAAATGCGTGGCGCCGCGCTCAAATGTCGATTTGAAATGATAGTCTACTCATTGATCAAGGAAACCTGGATTAAATCATGAAGAGGATGACACATAATATGCCTCGAGTTTAATCTATAATATTTGGTTAAATCGATTATATTACTTTATACATCATTCACGAAAGGTTTAACCGATCATCGATTTAATTATTATTACTTGGGTAGCAATGATGTATTACTAGATGTCACTCAATATTGAAGTTTAATTTTTATTAACACAATGTTTGATACAAGACCCTATAAACAAGAGGGTGATGGGGATTGGTAATCCTCAAGGCAACCTGTACAAGCTTGTGCTTTCTGCTTCTGGTTCTCCTTCATCTGTTTCAGCTACTGCTAGTTCTATAGCTCTAAATATTTCTAATTGCCAGCTATGTCATGATAGACTAGGTCATACTCCTCTTACTATAAGCAAACATATTGATTATGTTTCCACTCAAATTAGTGACACCAGTCTTTACCTTGTAATGTGTGTCATTTTTCCAAAAAGGCAGACTTTCTTTCAATGTAAGATCAACTAGAACATCTAAACCTTTTATTATAATCCATTGTGATTTGTGGGGTCCATATAAACATAAAACTTATGGTACATTTTATTCTTTTCTTACCATTATGGATGATTATAGTAGATGCACATGGACTTATCTACTTAGCTCCAAAACTCAAGTCTTTTCCTTGTTTGATACATTTTTGCTTATATTGTAAAGCAATTTAAAGCATTTGTTAAATTGGTCAGATCTGACAATCACACTGAGTTTCTTAACAAAGAACTCAAGTTAAAATTTTAAAAATTAAGCATTATACATCAAATGTCTTGTGTTGGGACACATCAGCAAAATAGATGGACTGAGAGAAAATGTAAACATCTCTTAGCTGTAGTAGAGCACTTAGGTTTAAAGCTTCCCTTCTGATTCATCTATGGGGAGACTATTTAATTAAAGCTACCTACCTGATAAACAGAACTCCTAGTTCTGTTCTTAACTTCCAGACTCCATACACTCTTCTTCATAATAAACCACCCTCATACTTTCATTTAAAAATATTTGGTTATTTATGTTGTTGTTCTAGTCTCTCTAAGAGACATGATAAATTCTACCCTAGAGCATCCAAATGTGTGTTTTTCAGTTATCCTTATGACACTGAAGGTTATAAAGTAATGAACTTAGAAACCTATTAAATGTTCACTTCCAGAGATGTAGTGTTCTATGAAACACCATTTTCTTATGCAACCTCAACTTTTTCTTCATCTCAGTTGTTATTTTCTCCAAGTCCAAGCTTTGTAGATGATCTACAATACTCTTTTTCACCTACTACTACAACACTGCCTAATATCTATCAGAATTATTCATTTTCATCCAATATTTCAGCACCATTATCCCCTATCACTATTACTCCACATTCATCCTAGTTTTCTCTTCAACCTTCACTCCAACTTATACAGCCTCAAGGTCTTCCTCACCCTCTATTTCCCTTCCAGTTCCACCTCCACCCCTAACTCCAGTCAGACCATTTAGAACAAAAATTGTTCAAACCAAATTTACAGATTGTGTTGGCTTACCTTCCTGTTATTCCCTAACAATATAACAAGAATAACAGAAGGGGGGTTGAATGTAATTCTGGCTACTTTTTCAAATTTAAAGAATGTTCTAGCTTGATAAATATAACAGTGTTTGATTAGCAATGGTGCAGAATAAAAGAGTGATAGAAATCAAAACACTAAGTAATAAAAACACAAGCTTTTAAAACTTTCTGATGGATTTGAAAGTATCCACCAGATATATATATATATATATATATATATATATATATATATATATCAAATGAGAACCCTGTGAAGCTTTAAATAGCTCACAGCTGCTTTACAAGTTTGAACAAATAAAACTACAGAGAAATGCTTACAGAATACAGCTTGATATGTTTCTTTGAAAATAAGCTTGCTTAGTTAATTGTTCTACTTGTTTCACTTGGTTTTTATATCACCAAGTTTACATGACAATAAGACAAGATAATAAAACAAAACATATCTAGTCTAACTCCATGCTGCTTTACTACTCTATTCCAGCATCTTTGAATATCTTCACAATTGCATGTAAATGGTAATGCTTCTTTGTTCTCAAATTCCTTCTTAACAGGCTGCCACATTCCTTTTGCAAACACCCAACGCATGTGACTGTGTTGTCACTGTCAACAGCTATTTTAATTTGATCATCCGTTGGGACTATGTTTGTCATCCGTCGGGAGCTATGTTGATCATCCGTCGGGAGTCTTGTAGATCATCAATCGGGAGTCTATCTGCCACTTGACTCTATTTCACTTATACAGAATTACAAGACATCTCATATTTACAATTAGTCAACCTATTCTGTATATCAATCTAGTAGTCAACATGACTTAAAGAACCCTACACAATCTACTTGACTAAAATATGTTGTTTGCAGAAATGTGCTACATTACTCATTTGTTACATAATCTACTCACTCGATGGATGTTAATCTGTCATCCGTCGAAACTATAAGTTCATCCGTCGGGACTATATTAGATCATCCGTCGAGTGCTACAAAATTCACTAAGTTAAATCTACTAAGGTGTTTTGTTTAACTTATCATCAAGTTCACAACATATTCCTAACACTTCCCACGTTACCAAATCCATAAATTGTGCCACTAAACATCCCATTCAATACACATACTCTACTTCTCATCTCAAACCTCATTATCAGACTTTTGTAGTTATACTGTTAAGGTATTTGAACCTAAACATTATAAACAGGCAGTTTAGGATCCTTTTTGGTATCAGGCTATGCAAACAGAGTCGAATGCTCTGAAAGCTAACAATACATGGGAATTTACTAAATTACCAGCTGGAAAGAAACCCGTTGCTTGTAAATGGTTGTATAAAGTAAAATAAAAAGTTGATGGTACTCTTGATAGGTACAAAGCTAGACTAATAGCAAAGGGTTTCACTCAAACCTCTGGGGTTGATTATTTCCAAACTTATGTACATGTAGCTAAGATGTCTACAGTCAGGATTCTTTTATCAATTGCTACTCTTCAAAAATGAGATTTATCTCAACTTGATATTACAAATGCTTTTCTTCACGGGGAATTACATGAGGAAGTCTATATGCAGATACCTCTAAGTGTTGAGATTCCATCTTCCTTATATGGCAAAAATTTAGTGTGCAGACTTTCTAAGTCCTTATATGGCCTAAAACGACACCAAGAAAGTGGTTTTTAAAGTTTTCTGCAGCTTTACTTCTATTTTGTTTTACTTAGTCTAAATGTGATAGGTCTCTGTTTATTATCAAGACATATCGATTCTTCATAGCTCTTTTAGTGTATGTTGATGATATTTTCATCACTTATTCCCCTTCCACTCACATAGCTAAGGTCAAAGAGTTTATTAATACTCAGTTTAAGGTCAAAGATCTGAGTCATTTGAATTTCTTTCTCAGCCTTAAGATTGTAAGAAATAATCTGGTATTGTGATTCATCAAAGGATGTATGATTTTACTATTCTGGAATATACTTTGCTAGGTTTCAAGCCTAGTAAAGTTACTATTGAAGGTCATCATCATCTGAGTTCTGATATTGGTTCTCCTCTAATAAGTGGTACATATTATAGGCGTCTAGTTGGCCATCTCATCTATTAGACCATCACTAGGCCTGAGTTATCATACCCAGATCATATTCTCAGCCAATTTATGGCTCATCCCACTGATCTGCACTGGGCAGCTGCTTTGTAATTGGTTAAATATCTGAAGAATGCTCCAGGCCAGGGTTTTCTTTTATCATCTCATAGTGATTTCAGGTTACATATCTACTCAGATGTTGACTGGGCCACCTGTCCCATGACAAGACGTTCTTGATCTGGATATTATGTGTTTCTGGGCTAATCACTTGTTTCTTGAAAATGTAAGAAACAACCAACAGTTTACAGGCATCCACAGAGGCTGAGTATAGCTCAATGGCTAATGTTGTCTGTGAAGCTACTTGGATTTCCAATCTTCTTCTGGAGTTTCATATATTTATCCCCAAACTTATCTCTCTTTATCGTGACAATATTTCTATATTGAACATTTCTAAAAATTCAGTACTTCATGAAAACTCCAAGTATATTGAAATTGATTGTCATTTAGTTAGAGACAAGGCCAAAGCTGGATTTATTCAACCTACTTACATCTCTATTATTGACCAGCCTGCCGACTTATTTACCAAGTCTTTGTCTGTTGCTCGCACTGAATTTCTCTTGTCCAAATTGGGAGCATTGAATATCTTCACGTCTTCCAATTTGAGGGAAGGTATTGAGAATAATAATAATATTTCTAACTCTAGTGTAACACAACCTCAAGGGCATATATGTAATTCTATTATAGATCAGTTAGTAGGCGGCAAAATCAGTTAGCAAGGAGAGAGAGGATCTGTATATATTTCTTTTTCTTTCTTCATTTTTTGTAAGTTAACGTTGCAAAATCTATACATTTTTTCTCTTTCAATACAAGTCTTCTTCAATTGCATCTTTTCTACAGTTGACACGTCGAACATGGGAATGAGAGAGGGAATCCTAGAAGGTTCTCGAGTTCGAGTAACTAGACGTCCAGGATGGTGACATGTGTTGAGATGCCCACTCAAAATCACAATTTATTGTTTACGTGAATTTTTGAAGTGATATTTAGGCCTAATAATATTAGGGTCTATCATATATTTTTTTTTATATTTCAAAGTTTAATAATAATAATTGTTAAATTTAATTCAGAGAGAATACGTGCCCCTTGTTAACTCTTACATGAAAATTGACGAATGAAATATTATTTTACTCTGTCCTAACTATAGTCTATATATATAATTATAAACAACATATATATTGGGGGATATATCTGGGGGGCTTGTTTTACCGATATCATCAATGGTCATAATATATGTAATCTCAGAATAAGCATGCATGTTTGTCCACTAAAGTTGAAGCTAATAATACTATATATCGTGAGCCATATGCACCAAAGAAAATGTATAACGTGAGCCATTTTCTTTTGCATATTCTTGATCTATTCGAAACAAGTGGGACTATTATTTTATAAATTACTTAGTACCTGTGCTACTATCTGACTCCCCGTAGATAATATATATTACTAAACTGAATTCAGAAAATTATTGTTATTATGTCTGTTTAAGACTTATTGTTGCATGTAGCTAAAAACAAATATAATTGTAGAATTGTGGATACAGACACACGTATTATTACCAGATTGTTACTTTCTCACCTTGATCGGCCATTAATAATGCAAGTAAATCTTGCATACTTTACATATATAGATCATCTACAGCTAATCTCAATTATAATATTGATTAACAATTGTCAATTGTAATGCATATTTTCTTTCGATCTATGTTAGTATACATTAAAATGTTTCCCAGTAGTTGTTGTCAGTGGTGTGGTGGGGCTAGTACTTTAAAATGAATATTATCTATTGGGTTATTCGAATGTATTGGAAGATTATGTAATATAACATTTTTAGCCGTTCAAAAAACATTCAAATGTTTTTTCTTCTCCTTACAACACAATTAATAGTATTCTTCCAAATTACATCTAAGTATAGGTCTGATGCTTATTGAATGTTTCTCAATTTAAAATTTCTAATTAGAAATACGACTTATAACGACTAATTTGTATATAAGTCCAATTTTTTCCGATCGAATTTAGCTGTACTTCTTGTAGTATAAGTCGTACTTGTATTTCTGAAAATTTGACGAAAAATGGACATTAAAAGGATTAATGATTTGAAGAACCGATCATTTTCGCGTTAACTGAATAACGTTGATGATATTTCTTTAGTTTATTTTTGTAAATAGTGCTGTGAAATTAAATACAATTAGGTTGTGTTTCGAATCAGGTCCAACACCGGCCACACATTTGGGTATATACTGCTGCTGTAGTGCAGAGTGTGTATATACATGTGTGTCTTGGTGGGCAATGGTGGCTAGCTGCGTGTTCGAGGGGGTTGGGGGGTCCAGACTGATTTTGTGAAAAAGGAAGGCATGATGGCATCTTGAATGATAACCATGCCAACAACCTTTGTTGGATATTTGTAATCTCAAAAATGTTAAGTTTCATTTGAATTTGTTAACGTCTAGTAATTTTAGTTGTTTGAAGTAGTCAGCAAATTGTTAGTCATGTTTTAGGAGTCATGAATAAGTTGAGTAGTGGTAGAGTGTAATAACCCCCAAAATTTTGAACTTTTTGTAACCCTTGTGAATAGTGTTTTAGCTGAATGAGAAAACTTTTCATGCCACACTATGTAGGGGTTCTGTTATGGATATTCTGAGATTTTATTAATACTCTATATGGTATATGAGTGTATGTAAAGATCGTCAGAATCTAATTCCGAACACTTTGGTTTTTCCCGGAAATACACTAGATACGGAGAGAATTGAGTATAAGGTAACAGGATAAAAAGGATTTAAATTAAAGGATTATAATAGAGGATCATAAAAAGGAATATAATGTATTGAGAAAGGTTAAGGGAACCTAAGTAATAAGATCCCGGGTATGATCCTTCAAACGATAAACGAAAACGAAAGTTAAGCGAACCGTATAACAGATCAGCGGTCATTAGGCAAACAATTAGGAAGTTAATCAAAGGGATTAGAGAGAGTGATGTCACCCAACCAATGAGAAGAGGACAAGGAGGGAAAGATGACATCACAACATGACATAGGCATGACATGGGAAGGAAGGAGATGTGGTGGATTATTAACCACACAAAATCAAGGTTAAATTGGTAATTAACCAAAAACAAAACAAAACCAAATCAACCAAGCCAAATAATTCATTCTTCATCAAAACAAAAAGAAACCAAGGCATTATTTTCTTCTTTAGCTCTCGGCTTTTTACTATTCCAAAGGCAAGAAAATTCAAAATCCAAGATCAAGGCTTCCTAAATTGGTGAGTTAATTCCCTAATCATCCTTATGCATAGTTAGGGCTATATCATGAGTTTAAGCCATCAATTCTTTCTCAATCTTCTTCATTAAATCAATGAAGAAGACAATGAATAGTGTTTTCAAGGTTTTTAACTTGAATTTTTCTTGTTTTCCTTTAAGATCCAAGCATTCCTAAGACTTCTCAAAGCTTCTTAAGGCTTCCTAGCTACTCCCACCACTTCAAGGAAGGTATATCATCTCCAAACTCTAGATTCCTATGTTTAATAAGATGATTTTGATTATTATGGTGATATTGTAGCTTAATGTTTGTGGTTTAGAGTTTGGGTTGAAGTGGTATTGAAATAGAATGGTAAATCTTGTTGTTTTGGTTAAAAGAATGTAGTATAGTTAAATTCAAGCTTAGGCATAAGTATAAATGTTAATATTGAGTTGATTTGGGGCCGTTGTAATGTAGTTTAGATGGAGGTTGATTGGGTTGTGAATTGGAGTTGAAATTGTGGTTGTTTGAATTGGTTTAAATTTGGGAAATCGCGTAAACATAGCCGTCGTAACGTCCGATTTTCTTTAGACTGTTTTTGTGCATAACATTAGGACCCGAGAACCCCCTGCTAGATTATGACCATTTCCATGTCTAGATAGCTCGTGTTACGAGCTTCGTTTTGATATGTAGTTCGTTCGATTCCGATGCACGGTTTAGGAGAAACGACCGTTTCAAGTAACGGCGTTTCACGAACGAAACATTTCCCCTCGCCTTACTTTGAAACCTTGGTTAAGGACCTTAAATGACTAACTGGGGTAAGAAACATTTATGGTAAGTGTGTTAGGCAGTTGGTAAGACACTCACGAAGGAATCGCCTTAAAACTCATAAAGGTTAAATTATTAAAAATGGTGGAGCCGAGGGTACTCGAGTGACTTAAGAGAATCAATAAGCGCAAAACAAGCGTTAGAGTCTAAGTTAGTTAAAGTATAGATTTACAAGTGACTTTGGTTTAATTCCAACTTACTTGTTGTTTATAGATTACCAGACTCGTCCCGAGCCTTTTATCACCCCAAGTCGCTCAGGCAAGTTTTCTACCCGTTATACTGTTGTTGTGATTTATATATGTATATGCATTATCTTGCGATAGATGCATGTTGGTTAATTAGCAAATATTGCAATATATTGAAGCATGCTGCTATGGTATATATATATGCATGCCTGTTTCGTATTCTTTCCATATATATCTGTTGATTCAGTTGATAATACCTATGCTAGAGGATAGCGGTAATTTGCATATACCCTTAGTATAGGGACCCAAAGGTGAAAACATTTTCTAAAACCGGGAGTCGAGGATCCCGAGTAGATTTTGTATATATGTATATATATATATTTATATATATATATATGGTTATAGTTTTTAAAACTATTAATCGAATAAGGTTTATTCGATAACTTTATTTTATTATTGAATATTATTTCGAATATTCATCCGAGGACTTATGACTCCTTTATTTTATTATTGAATATTATTTCGAATATTCATCCGAGGACTTATGACTCCTTTATTTTATTATTGAATATTATTTCGAATATTCATCCGAGGACTTATGACTCCTTTATTTTATTATTGAATATTATTTCGAATATTCATTTGAGGGCTTATGACTCAGCTTATTATATTTATTGAATATTATTTGAATATTCATTTGAGGATCTATGACTCCGATTATTTGCTGAAATATATTCTTTATTTTATTAAAGAATAAGGTGTCAATAATCAAACTTATTTTCGATTATTCAATAAAGATAGTACTTTCATATAAGTATATCTTTGGTTATTTAATATCCATTTCAAGTATAAGTTTTAATACTTCTACTTCGATTATTTTATAAGGATTATCTTTATGAGAATATTATTTAAATAATAATATTCAGACATTTTCTAAATATATTTGGACTGATTTATTTTGTTAAATCAGCATTACTCCAAATACTCTTTAAAGTATTTTCGAGTCTTCAAAATGATTTTTAAAAGTTAGAGCGGATCCAAAAACTCATTTTTATATTTAAGATCTTCCTTTTTAAGGGGATTTAAATACTCGCTCAACACCTGAGAGATCCGGCTCTGTGGTGTATTTTATATTCGCAACAAGGTTGCAGTTTTGGTAAATGAATTGATTACTTACCCAACGTTCGGGAAGTAAGTCCATCTATTTGAGTCGGCATAAGCAACATGGGCTCAGCGGGCGTCCATGATAGTGTAAGTGGCTCAGTGGGAGTCCATCAAATGCATAAGTGGCTGAGTGGCAGTCCAGCATAAG
This sequence comes from Apium graveolens, assembly GCF_009905375.1. Lineage (NCBI taxonomy): Eukaryota > Viridiplantae > Streptophyta > Magnoliopsida > Apiales > Apiaceae > Apium > Apium graveolens. The sequence goes on from NC_133647.1 coordinate 141,164,137, forward strand.
GTCCTATTGCGATCAGGGTGATGACCAGTGGGGAATTCGTCCATCTACTAGTAGAAAAGGTTACTTATTGGTATCTTTGCCTGATCAGCAAGATATCAGGTTTATGCCAAAATTTGTTTTCTTTCCAAATTTATTAGATATTGCGATTCTGTTCATACTTTACATGACAGAGGTTTTCAGAAAACGTATGTATATATATAGGTGTATATATATATATCGGGACTTAATGAAGTATATCATAACTTCATTTCCTTCAAAATATTTCAAAGATTGAATCTATTCAAGTCTTATCTTGTAGTCTCATCAGTGTGATGAACTTTTGAAACTAATTATAACTTGAATGGTGGTAGTTCAAGTAGTATTTGGAAAAGATATAAGTATATTGGAGTATCTTGTAACTTCATCTTTTAAACTTATATCTAGTAAATGATTATCTTATGCATGACAAAGATTTTCAGAAAAATGTTGAGACAAGGTTAGATATATGAGATCACCTTGCAACGATATTTTTATACAATTATACACTGGAACTCTGTGTGTATTATGCATGGAAGAGGACTTCCCATATTTTGAAAAGTATATATGTATATATATATATATACAGAATATTTTGCGACTTCATCGCACTAAGATATCAACTTGATTCATTTCTTTTGACCAAGACTTTCATGAGTACTATGAGAAGGCTCATATATCGTTAATCATTATACATATTATTTTGGTGGGCTTGCTGCTCACCCTTGCTTTCTTCTTTCATCACACAACAACAGATAGAAAAGATGAACAGGACCAAGCTCCCGATTCGCAAGCGGATAGGAAACGTTCCGCAGCTTTCTGGAAGCGTTGAGACCGCTGTAGCTGAGGTAGAAATTACCAATAGGCTAAGTTTTCAACTAATAATGTACCAGACTTATGTATATTATGAATTGTAATAATGGCAAAGAAATGTAAATTTATTCAGAAACCTGTTTAAGGTGCATTGGCATATAATTGTGGAATAAAACGACTTGTGATTATTTTTTTGGATATTCATCTCTGAGGCTATAACTTGTGATGTGTGTGTTTAAAGGTGGGGTCACAGTACAGAGTAGTTGATTATTTATTAAGATTGGGTGTTGTTAAGGGAAATGGAACTCGTGACAACCCGGATCCCCGACCCCGGATTTGGGGGTGTTACATAGAGAGAGTTTAGGTGTTAGTTGGAATCATGTCCTGGTTTTTAGGATCAGTTGTTTGAGTCATTTCCATTATATATGTATTGCACTTCCAGAAATAAACAAGCAGCTTTCACAAGCATATGTGTTTTGCTTTTTCTGTTTTATACTAAACAGTTAATATATATATATAACATATACATTAACTACACTTGGTATCAGAGTGGGAAGTTCTTGGTGAATGTGGAAGACAGCCGACGATGGATATTAACAAGGGAAAGAATGCGTCGATAGGGTTGAGCTACCCAATGCTTGCTAGAAGCAACTATACGGCTTGGGCTCTCAAGATGAAGGTGTTTATAAAAGCACAAGGAACATGGAATTCCATAGAACCTAAGGATCCAAAGACTGCAGTGGACGAGAAACTGGACAAGGTGGCACTGGCCATGATTTATCAGGGAATACCTGAAGAACTTTTGTTGTCAGTCGCAGATAAGGATACAACAAAAGACACGTGGGAGGCGATCAAGACACTCTATCAAGGTGCTGATCGAGTGAAGAAAGCCAAGATCCAAACTTTAAAAATGGAATTTGAAGCTTTGACCATGAAGGATGATGAGATGATTGATGATTTTCATATGAAGTTGAATGGAATTGTAACCAACATCAGAGCACTTGGAGAAGAAATGAGTGAAGCTTACACAATAAAGAAGCTATTGAGAGTTGTTCCCTAAAAGTTCTTGCAAATAACATCCACCATGGAGCAATTTGGTGATCTCGAAACTATGATGGTGGAGGAAGTTGTTGCATCATTAAAGGCACACGAAGAGCGAGTGAAAGGTAAATCTGAACCGAAGGAAAGCAGACTATTATTTAAGGAAGAAGAGTGGATCAAACGAGAGAAAGGTGAAGGAAAATTACTCTTGACACGAGAGGAATGGATTAAACGAACAAGCAGGGAGGGTTCTTCAGGTCTCAAAAACCGAGGGGGATGTGACAAAAGTAACATAAAATGCTATAACTGTAATATTTATGGGCATTTTGCCGTAGAATGTTGAAAACCCAAGAAAATTAGAGAAGCTAAGCACGAGGCATACATTGCACAGGTGGATGATGACGAACCAGCTTTGCTGCTAGCTAAGTGTGAAGGAAGAAAAAAAGGTGATACTCACAAATCAGAATCAAGCAATAAAATCCTTGCTATCTAGGAATGACAAGAAAACAAGTGACTCTAATATGTGGTATCTCGACAACGGCGCGAGTAACCACATGACAGGCTTCAAAGAGAAATTTATTAAGCTAGATGAAACTGTTACAGGCCTGGTTCATTTTGGGGATGGTTCGAATGTTAAAATTGAAGGGAAAGGCACCGTGTCAATGTTGTGTAAAAATGGAGAAGAAAAACAGCTCTTGGATGTTTATTATATTCCAAGTTTGTGCAACATCATCATAAGCTTAGGACAAATGTCTGAAGGTGGAAATTCCATCAGCCAATAAGGCCTCAAATGCACTATATTTCCTGTGAAGGGAATTGATAGAGTTTTTGGGAGTGCATCTTTGGCTTTATAGCTCCTTAGATCTTCTATCTTCTTTAGGACCAATTTCCTTGCATTTATATTAAAACCAAAGTTTTTCTTGAAGGATGAGAAAACCTTTATCAGTACAGATTGGATTTCTTGAAGAATCCTGTGAAGAGGCCATGTGATCTCTTTCCCTCCCATGTACTTAAACACTAGTCTTTCAGGAAGATGTCTATGATCATCAATTCCTCTTACCTCTTCCAATTTATCCAAGTAGAGATTTATATCAGAAAATTCCTTGATGTCACAGATGTAGAGCAGATCTCCCTTGTTGACAGTTGGTTGAGTTTTGGCTAAGGCTTTGGTTCTGAGAGTCACAGGTTTGAACTTCTTGGTTGCTCTTATCTTTGTTTTCTTTGGCTTATTGAAGATAGGTAAATTGAGTTCAGGAATTGGAAAACTTTCCTTGTCTATTGGCTCATCCTTGGGAATTATAGGCTCGTCATGAAAATTCTTTGTTGGATCCACCTTGAATTCCTCATGTACCACTGAGGGCTTGGATGTTTGAGTTGAAGTTATAGACTGTTTGGGAATGTAGCCTTCCATTTCCTCATTACTGAAGTCCAATTTTCTTTTGGAATGGAGCTTGTATCTGAATTTTCTTTTCTGTTAAGGTTCATTTTGCATTTTCTGATCTTGAGCTTCAGTAATAACAGGTGGTTTCTCAGAAATTTCAGTTGTAGTTTTCACAGCTTGAAGTTTGGCCAAGATGACAGCTTGCTTCTTCTTTTGTTTGAGCTTTTTAGCATCTAAGGCAACCTGCTTCTTTTCTTGCTTAATTCTTTCCTTTTTTTTCCTTCTTGGCTTCTACAAACTGAGGGTGTCCATCCATCACACAGATTTCCTTACCATTGCAGTTGGATCTTGGCAATTCTTCTTTTCATCTCGCCTTGGTGTCTCAAACATAAGATCCACAGTATTTTTGTCTGAGAACTTTGGATAATTCTTTTTAGGCTTCAAGACCAGATTGGCCTTTAGAGACTTGATGCATGAAGGCTGGCCCTTTTCTAAGCTACCTAGACTCATTTCATTCACAGAGATTTGTTTGACTTGTGAGTGGTGATGAAAGATCTTGTCTGGTTTCTGTATCTGACCAAATTTCTTTTGAATTTCTTCATCTATTTTCTTCCACTTGTCATCCAATTCCTTCTCAACACCTGTAACATCAAGCATCTTGAGATTTATCTTTGAATCAAGTTTAGCAGCTGCTATTTGGATAAGATCAATATTGTCCAATACTAGTGGCTTTGGTAATGTAATTTCTGGAACTATTACTTGGCTGATTTGAAAATTTAACACATGCTCCCCCTCACTAGTTTGCCCTCCTTGACTAACTGGGATGATTGAATCTTTCTCCCCCTTTTTGTTATCATCAAGTAGAGTGGAGGTAGAAGTTTGTGCAGCCACCAGCTTTTGAAGCAACTGAGTTTGATGTACTTGATGTAGATGAATAGTTGTGAGAGGGCTCCCCTTGGCTCACCACACACCCTCATCTTCACCTACTAAGGTGGAACTCCTCTCACTCTCTTTTGCAAGGATGAAAGAAATAGCCTGAATTTGTTCACTCCTTTCCTCTCCTTTTGCCTAAGAGCAACTCAGCCTCTCACTCAATTCACTCCCTTCCCTCAGTCCTAAGAGTGATTGTATAACTACTAACTCATCTACACTTGTAACAATTGTTAAAATTTCATTGTGAGTAGTGAGTACCGACGGATGAGGAATATCCATCGGGGTAATAGTTAGGATAGCCAACAGATGACTGCTGTTAGGCACATCCGTCAAAATACAATCACTAACCGACAGATGAATAATATCCACCAGAATAGAAGAAATGAATGAGTTTGGAGTGGAGACTATTGTAGACTCTGTGCAGATTGATGAAAATTTGGGCACAGATGTCTCAACAGTTCCTGAAAAAATTGGCAAGCCAACAAATCATCCAAAAGGTGATGCTCACTTGCACTAGATTTTGGCTTCCCCAACAGAGTTAAAGAAGGGAAATCAGGAATTGACGTGTTGATCATATCCACATCCAGAGAATTTGTGGGAGAGTTTGGTGTTTGTGGCGCTTCCATGATTAAAGATTTTGGCTGTGACTCCACATTTATTGGAGCCACATCAATCTGAATTTGAGATGGTGCAGTGACTGAGTCTTTAGCTTCAGTTTGCACTGTGTATGTTCCCTGTGCATCCCCAATGGTTTTGGATCTCTTCTTTCTGGCATAAGTTTGGGGTGAGCTTGTGTCCCTCACCCTCTTGGCCTGTGCTCCTGGTTGGGAGCTTGTTTCAATAATAACATCCTTTTGGGAGGATGAAACTAGAAGTGAGCTGATTTCCTTATTAATCACCACAGTTTATGGAAACTGTGGTGTGGCTAGGCTTAGGTACACTTATCTCTCCATCCTTATTTTTGGGGTTTCTTTGGTGTTCACCCTGTCCCTCACCTACCTTACCACCCTTCACACTCCCCTATTTAGTTTTGGTTGATTTTGCAACTGGTTTCTTTTGAGAGAAACAAAAGGGGGTTTTCTTTGATTTGGATTTTGAAAATTTTCTTTTGGTGGCTTGGGTAGGCATCTGTTTGGTCATTGACACAGATGCCATAGCCACACTCAAAGGCAAAGAAATTTAAGAGGTTGGAATAATAGAGACAACGGTGCTTACCTTACTTACCTGAGGGCCCTCTATAATTTGAAAATAGAAAAGGGGCACCTCATTGTGATGACTTGCTTTGTTAATATCTGCAAGCACTCTCCTTTCTTGAACCCAACAATCCAGTTTGCTAGTTGGGTTCTCAATAACAATATCCTCAACAAAATGGTTAGCAAGAATCATAAAGAATTTAGCATAATAGATATTTTTAGTTCATTTTTTAATTTCCCCTAACTTGTAACCTAACTCAAACATTATCATGTCACTGAAATTATGGTACTTATAAGTAACTAGCATATAAATCATGTTAAACATGACAGTGTTGACAGAATCAAAGTTACTTATCTTATCAGAAAACACTTTGGTAACTACATCACACAAATAACTCCACTCTTTTCTAAGACCTAGCCTTCTAATCTCACTTAACTTAGTGGTAGGAAGAGCATAGCCAATAGAATTAAGCATAGTAACTAAGTTAGCATATGTGTGTGGTTCAGTAGTAGTGTTCTCAGGAATCTTAAAACATTCTTGAATTACATCACTGTTAATGCAGAATTGCTTACCTTTGAGAGTAAAAGTTATGGTTTTGTCAATAGTCTGGTACGCAGCAGTTGTCCATATCTCCTCCCACTACTAGAAAAAGTAGAATAGACATCGCCTCTTTTACATCGGGTGCTTATTTCAACGATGTAAAAAGTATTTTAGACATCGGTTTTGAGCAAGCGATGTCTTTTGTGCTTATAAACATCAGTTTGTTAGAAGAACTGATGTTAAATGTCTGTTAAAAAAATTTCAGCAGCGCGCCTTCCCCATTCCCCCTAGCCAAAATTTCATTCCCTCTTAAATTTCCCCCGTTTTGCCTTAGTTTATTTTCGACTCTTCCCCCTCTTTTCAACTTTATCCTCAAATATACATTTAAAAAAACACAAAATCAAAAATCAAAGCTATCAAAACTCTCTCTGATGGAAGAACATCTCTCTCTCTCCATCACTCTTACTTCCCCTCTCCACCCATCTTTCTGAACTCTCAACGTAGAACCCTAAATTCAAAACCTAACTTTCCAAATTGAAACCAAGAACTAACAATTAAGATCCCTAATTTGAATTATATCTTTCAATTACATGAACCCTAACTCTTGTTTTCAATAAATCGTTAGATTTGTGTTAACTAGGTGCAAATTTGTTGAGGAGATATAATCCTGGTGTTGATTTTAGTGCAGGGAGAGGAATTGTTTATGTTCCTGGCAAAGGTGATCTTTCAGTTTTTGTGAGCTTGAATTTTATTTTATGTTAATGTCGATAGAATTAAGCATCTGGTTTAGAATTATAGTGCTTTGTGTAAAGATTGATTTGGTAGTAATTAGTCTATATGTATGTCGTATTTTTCCTTAGAAGCTGGTAATTTAGTCTTTATAATTACTGATAATTTTAAAGATATTTGCAAGTGCAAATGAATTCTTGGTAATTTTGTTTTTGTTTATCTTGAATGTGTATTTCTAAAGTTGTCTTTTCGCTTTTACAGATCAAAATGAAACTTTTGTACCCTTCAAATCCAGGTAGCTTATCTATATTTCTGATTTGAGAGTGCTATATATTATAACTAGCTTTGTCATGGTGAAGTTTCCGTTAAATTGACATCTGATTCAGTTTTGTTTGTTTTCCTTTTTGCAGCAAAGGAGGTCTAACCCTTATGCTGGCTTTTGTTTATTTACTAATTATAATTGTATTTGATTATATGTCAGTATATGTCATTCTACAGGTAGTTGTCCGAACTTTCTGTTTTATTGCTCTTCTTTACGGTTGGAACAGTCATATATAATTTAGTCATATACATTCCATACTCTGAGTTTTGGTTGATTGACAAATTGCAGCTTTTTGGTGGGAGTGCATTGACGTTGCAATCTGGAGCTCCGTTGTTGGATTCACTGACTATGTAGCCAAAAATCCAGAATCTGGTGATATAGTATGTTTGCAAACAGTATGCTACATAAATATGTGTAGTACTTGATGTATGGATTAGAGAAAGTGTTGTGCTTGATATTTGGATATTGTTATTTGATATATAAAGAATTGGTATTATGCAGTAATTGGTTTTGTTAGTTTATTGGTTTGGCAAATTTTTGGAATCTACATTTATAAAATATACATTAATGAAACAGGTAATCAGACATCATTACAATGGAAAATGATGTTAATTTAACACTTTAACAACTGTTATAAAATAAAAAACTGATGTCTATCAAAACTTAATACATCAGTTTTAGTGGAACATTGACATCAGTAATATCGAATAAAACCGATGTTAAATACTACAATAAAAAAAAATCTTAAAACAGAAAACCGATGTTATTAAGCTTTATAGACATCGGTTTTTCACCAATAGATATCGATTTGAAATAAAGAACCGATGTCAAAAGTTATGTTTACATCAGTTTATCTTGAAAACCGTTGTTATTGGTATTGGTAACATCAGTTTAATGGGTAAATAAAAATATTTTACTTATCCCACATATGTTTAAATTGATAAAAATATCATATTATGATAATATATTAAGATTAGATATGCATTAGAAATTTAACATATTTAAAAACTGATGTTATTTGTCTTCTTTAACATCAGTTTAAAACCGATGTTAAATGGGGGGTCTTTAACATCACCCACGAAGACATCGGATTTTTTTGTTCATAGACATCGGTTTTTAGCCGATGTCTATTCTACTTTTTCTAGTAGTGTCCACAACTTCACAGTATATTGTGGGTGATTCTAACATAGCATAACTGAGTTTGCATCCCTTCACAAAGTCCATCATTTTGTGAAAATCTTCAGAAGCCGGAATCTCCTTGTTTACAAGAGCTACGAAATTGTTTTTCTCATAGATGAATCCAGACTGAGACATAATTTTGACTACTGGTGCCATTGTTAAGGTGAGGAAATTTGCAAAGCGAGAGAGAATATTTTCTTTGGAGAAGAAGAGAGTTAGAAAAATTGCTTTGAGAATGATAAAAGAAAAGAATGAAAATGTATTAGTTTTTATACATCTCAGAAATAAACTGTCAAAAGTAATAAAGTAAAATAAAGTAACCAATCAAAACACTACAAGAAAAAAGTCCATAGACATCGCTTTTTGACCGATGTCTATGCTGTTTTCCAACTGATGTTGATGTCGGTGATGTCTATTCTAGACATCGGTGAATACCCGATGTCTATACTCGATTAGACATCGATTTTAGTTAAAAAAATAGATGTCTATGTGTTGATTATTTACATAAAATGCTATAAATAAATAAATTAATAACTAAATTACACCTAATTAAACATGTTAAACATATCATGAGCTATCTTTTTTGTCACAAAAACATCGATTTTCATGAAAAACACTGATGTCTATGTGATGATTTTTTACAAAAAATGCTATAACAAAATTATATAATAACTAAATTACAACTATTAAAACATATTAAACATATATTGAGCTATGTTTTTTGTCACAAAAACATCGATAATTTTGACAGAGGTGATGTAAAATGACATATTAAACATCGGTTTCTTTAATGAAAGGTGATGTCTAATTTAGCGTATAGACATCAGTGTTTTCTAGAATGAAGTGATGTATATGTATCATTTAGACTTGAACATGTTAGTCTTTAACATCAGTTGTTTGCCTAAAACTGATGTACATTGTGTTTTTTGACATCAGTTTTATTTGGTTAAAAGTGATGTTTATAATGTTACTTGACATCAGTTTTATCTTAAACAAAGTGATTTCTATGTTTCATTTAGACTTGAACCTGGATTTCTTTGACATCGGTTTTTTACCTTAAAGTGATGTATATTATCTTTTTTGACATCAGCTTTTCTGAATTGAAAGTGATGTGTAAGAAGTTTATAGACCAAATTGTGTAAAGTTTTACATCACCAATTGTGTAATTATTGTCTGAGAACGTCAACCAAAATAGTAAAACATATGATCTGAAATCTAAACTATTACATTCTCGCTTCTAAACATATGCAGCACGGAAGGTTGATAAAAGTTGTGGTTACTGATGTCTAATTGAAGTTGGTGAAATCCTTGATAGCTTTGGGAGGAAGAATCGACATCTGGTATTTCTTATTTACACCAGAGCCTTTGGTGATCAGCGTACGGGTAGTGCATAGTAATTGGAGACTTCGTTTGCTGGAATGCGATAGTAGGCCAGTTAGTATGGTGGGAACCATAGCAGCAATGTCATACGCTTCTGCTGCTTCTTCCTGAGTGCATATTAAATAGTCATAGTGAAAACTGAATGAGATCGCGAGAGAGTATTCTTAATTAGACCACACACACATTCTCCCTAATATAAATGCATTTCTGATAAGCATGATTCAATCAGTACAGGGGATAAGAACTAAAGGATTATTATTCATGGAGCTCTAAACGATTGAAAGAATGCAACACACATGTAAAATTTCTTTATTACAAAATATTCTCCCTGTTTGTGCAACAACTGTTTAAATTCCAACAGTCTCCTCCTTAAAGAACACATATCTTAACTTACTACTTTGAGAAAAGAAAAGCACACGTTGTTCTGCTAAGAAAGGTCTTTATTACTGAATATTCTCTCCATTTACACCTTTTTAAATTCCTAAAGTTTCCTCCTTAAACAACACATATATCAGCTTACTCTTTTGAGCAAAGGAACAATACATATAGACAAAAAAAAAGGCAAACCGCACCCGTTCTTTTGCTCAGGAAGGTCTTCTACAAATTCTTGCTTCCACGAACTAACATCCATTGATTATTCCAAATTCACAAACAGAAGCTCCCTTAACACAGAGGAAAACCAAACATCATGATCACGAGGAACTTTATTAGTTATAAGAGGCTAAGAGCCATAGGTTAATTGACAGTTCACCGGTAAATGTGATAGTTGGGACTATACATGCAGCTTTCAGCAAACTTGACCATATCTTCTGGAGGAAGACGTGTTGCCAAGCCTGTGAGACATCAAATTTGTTATGTTTTAGGATGGCAAATAGATGGACAATAGATAAATCTATGATACAAAAGATACTAACCAAGATCATATGCTTTAGCAGCAACTTTAGCTGCAATGTTAGCGGATATTGTTCTGATATTAGAAAATGGTGGGAATGTCATTCCCTTATCATAGTGTTCCTGTGTTACTTGACAGGCCAAAGCTTCAGCTGTTTAAAAAAATTCACAGATAATAAGCTTTTACGCACTCAGCTGACATAGTATGCGTCTAGTTATCAAACAATTATGGTTCATACTTAGCAATTTATAGTTCAGTAGTCAGCATTATTAATAGGAAGAATTATGGTATATTTAGAACATGTAATTCCATGGTCCTATAAATGGAGTGTCAGTACTTACAAGCTGCAAGAAGCATCTCATCGTGCATGCGGATTGCACCAGACATAACCAAACCAAGTCCAAGTCCAGGAAGGATATATGCGTTATTTGCCTTTAAAATAAAGAGAACCCAAACATCTCAGTCATTTATGCTTATATAATTTTTTCTAACTAATACTGATATAAAATGTACAAGATAAATTTATAGAACCTGGCCAGGAATGAAAAGTTGGTCATTGTATTTCACAGGGTCAAATGGACTTCCACTGGCAAACACTACGCGGCCCTGTATTAAGGAATAAGGTTTTGTTGGTTCAATGAGTTTCTTTGAAGTAAATAACATCAACTAATGTTGGATACATATCAATATATCATGGAGGGAAGAAAAACATCTTTTGTTTACCTCAGACCAGTTATAAGCTTCTTCAGCAGTGCACTCAGCTTGAGAGGTTGGGTTTGAGAGAGCCATAATAAGAGGTTTCTGCATTTCGTCGGCTCATGAACTTACATACATGTATATAAAAATATGTTATATTGAGATACATGCCAAGGGGGAGGAAGGACCTTATTGAAAGAAGCCATAGCCTCTACAACTTCTTTAGTGAATGTCTTCCCCTGTCCTGATGTTCCAATCAAGACTGTTGGCTTCATAGCCTATAGTAACTCGAAACCAAATTAGAGATCAGAAATCAAACAAGAGACCAGGACGACAATCTTTGATGACTGACTGCAGGGAATACTACGAGTCTACTGTATACAAGAACAGTTGAATTGTTATTTTAGTTTATTGAACCTCATTTATATGTGTGTTCATGGTTCTACTGGTTCTCATTTATTTATTGGTTCTCACTTGATCAAAACCCACCTTTTTAAATATTTTGCCTTTTCTGTGAGTTAGCAAATCAGGGCTCTAAAATCATTTTTAAGATTATTATCTAGAATCATGTTAGATTTAAGGAAAAGATAAGAAAACTAGATATAAGTAATTATAAAGAGGCCTAAGCGACAGATGTGTTAAAAAACAACAGTCAGCAAGACTGTTGTTTAACAACAGTCTTTTGTGTGCTCACTATAAAATTTTAATAACCATCTTTTGTCTTGTTCTATTTACAAGTTATATTGCAACTCCTCTTCATTCTTTAACAACCAATTTACTGAATCTTCACATAAGATAGATAAGGAAGCTTTGCATTAACAACCATGCTAGATTAGCCAAACCTAAAGTCTACTAAAACTAATTTACACGTATACAAGTAGACAAATAATTTGAAGGGCAGGGGCGAACCCACAACATACCAAAACTTTCATTACTTGTCGATCCCCTCCTTTAAGAGAATCAAGATACTGGAACTTCTCATATTTCCTGTTGATTACTGCCAAGCACCAATGTGCTTCTTTGTGGATAGGGACAAATATCTGAAATTAATAATGATGATAAGAAATATTGTCAGCATCCCAACTATAATAGGGTAACAATAATTAACACACACACAAATTACTTTTTCACATTCAATGAGACTGTATCCCAACTTCCTTTGAGTAGTCCATCTTCTGACTAATTTATAATCATAACCACTTCCCCCACCTATCAACTGAGATCACATATAAAAAAATTTATCAAAACAAATAGGACGCGTAGAGCAGAAAGAAAGATCCAACACCAAAAGAAAAATATATCAGTCAACTCTAGTAGGAACCTTAATTAAATAGGAAATAAAACAAGTAATATTTATATAGGAATAAATTAATAGTCATTATATAAAGAAGTAGCAATACTGCAATCAAGTCAAAAAACTATGAGAATTTTGGCAGCATGACACCAACTTAGCCGTCTAAAACTTAAGGCTAACTGACTTTTACTAATTGTTGACGTTTGAAACACCAGGACAGGGGACTATATGTGTAAATACAATAGTCATAATTCCATCTCTTCTCATTCGGATGATGGTTCTTGAAGAAAGACCCTTTATATAAATATAAAGAAGCAAAGCAAACACTACAAGAAGTGACAAATAAACTAAGTTAATAATAGTAGCATGTCTTGCCAATTGTGGTAGTTGCAATACATTGAAGTTCAAATCATACTTAATAATCTAACTTGTTTTATAGTTTAAGATATGAATAGTACTTCTTTATAAGTTTAAAAGGTGAACCAGTCTAACCAACAAGGTCTAAACTACCACAAACCTGCTAATGGCAAATTGGCAATATACCTAGAAAGGAAAGGCAAGAAAAAGTATATACCAGTTACATTTTTGTGGACATTAAAAAATTATTCTTTTTTTCAGTTGGCTTCAGTACTTGGAAAGAGCACATCAAATTTCCATCAACGCTCATCATTGCACCAGCATTATCAAATTCACCGCAATAGTTGGGAGCGGAAAATATGGTAACAAGCTGTCTTTCAGCAAAGAATTCATAACCATCCTCCACAACCTGCACAAGCATAACGTCAAGTCATCAACTCCGGTGCAAATTAATTATTGAAAAAGAGAAAATTATTGGTTTTACCTGATGAGCACGACAAACAAGGTCCAAGTCATGCTTCGCTAAGAACTCTGACATCTTATCAGGGCCAAAGGTGAATGATACTCCTCTATCATTCAATCCCCATCCCTTGACATCATTACTGGGATCTGACCAAAGTAAATCATAGAGCAAACCTGTGTCAGGTATAGCAGTTGGACGTGGCAGGTTTTTGATCTGATCCAAATTGTTAAGATCAGGGGACAGACCACCATACATGCACAATATCTTATCATCAACAACAGCAGCCACAGGAAGACAGTTGAAACAGTCAGTAAAGGTTTTCCATAGTTTAACATTGAATCGGCGCTTACATTCATCATAAAATCCATATATTCTATTGATAGAGGCGCATTCATGGTTTCCCCTAAGAAGAAAAAAGTTATTCGAATACTTAATTTTATAAGCAAGCAAGAGCCATATCGTTTCTAAACTTTATTTTCCACGGTCCACATAATCCCCTAAAAACAGATAATTTGATTGAGGAGGAAAGCCACCATATTCAAAGAGTCGTAACAAATCACTATACTGCCCATGGATGTCACCTGAAATGCAAACGAGTATACATTATATATTTTCAGCAAGCACAAATCTTAGTATTAAGTGAACCATAGCAGTCTTGTGTAGCAGAAAATTTAAAAAAATATAAACAAAAAAGCCAGACATTGAAGTGTAAAGTGTAAATAGCTTCACCTTTTATCCAAATCAAAGGTACAAGCCTTAAATTGCACACATTACATATAACATTTTACAGTTATTGCTACAATTCAATTTGATGTTGTAGAGCTAAATCAAGAGATGAAATCTATAACAAGCACCAAGCACCAAATCAAAACATTTAAAACCTAATCATATCCGTAATAAAATAATAGATCAACATTTATAACGAGCAAAATAAGATAAACAACACTAAATCAAATCACAAATCACAACTAAAGCAAAAAAAATGAGGATTGAAGTTAAAAAATACCATGTAATCAGTAGAGATGAAAAGATCGTTAACTTTACACAATTTACAAAAATAAAATAAAAATAAAAATACAAATGAACAACCAAAAACACCCAAATTACCTAAAGCTCTAAATCTTTTTCTCAGATTAGGTCCTGTATATAACAAGAAGAAAAGTATTAGCAACAAATTTAGACACTAAATTAATAAAAAAAATAAGGGTTTCGAATTAGAAAAAACCCCAATTTACAAAATTAGGGTTTTGAATTCAAAAATCCTCAACTTTTAAAACTGGTCTTCATGCAGAGAAGACCAGTTCGATTCAAGTAGATACAACACTTACCGAAGTAGAGAGGTTAACTGAAAGAGGTTTAACGGAGAGATTGGGAGCGGAGAGAGGTTCAGACAGAGAGAGAGAGAGGTTCCAGAGACAGGTTCGAGACAGAGAGGTTCGAGAGAGAGAGAGGTTCGAGAGATTGTGATGGTGAGATGATGGCCGGAGTTCAGAGAGATTGTGAGGGGAGAGAGGTTTGATCGAAAGAGAGAGAGAGGTTCGAGAGAGAGAGGGAGGTGAGAGAGAGAGAGAGGGAGGTTCGAGAGAGTGAGAGAGACTATTTTTTAGTTTTTAGTTTTAATTTTTTAGTTTTTTGTTTTGATTTTGTATCTGAAGATTAATTTGGGGGGAACCAAAATTTGGTTAAGGGGGGAGAATTTTGGGATGGGGGGAATTTAGAACTAAAACTGAATGAAAATTTGACTAAGGGGGGAAAGAAAAGGTGGGCATGAAATTATTTTTTTTTAGTGAATTTTAGACATTGGTTTAATTATAACCGATGTCTACAAAGAACAAAGACATCACAAAAACACGGGGTGATGTCAATATTTCTTTTAACGTCAGTGGCAAAGTTAACCGATGTCTAATGTGTGATGTCTATTGACATTATTCTTGTAGTGAAATGGCCTAAAATAACCATTTAAAATAAAATAAACCGTCAAAATTATATCAATTATCCGTCGTGACATACTTACAGACTGTAAGTATATACGATGGATAATGTTCAGTACTTTTAACGGCTGGGATGTAGACAATTCGATAGATGAGGATAAAGCAATTATCCGTCGGGTATAAAATAATCCAAAAAAGTAATTGATTTTTTACTAAGTTATTCTATTTCGACGGATGATCAAACTCAATGGATAATGAGCATCCGTCGAGATGTGAATTTGACTTAGCCAAAATTTCATCTAAAATAGAAAAATAAATTAAGTTTCTGGCTGCATTATAACTTGCAAAATAATCAGAAGCAATTTAAGAATAATTAAGCATACCTAACTCACTTACCAACCTAGAAAAGGTGGATTCATCAAGTGACTTGATAAAGATATCTGCAAGTTGCTTCTCACTTCGAATAAAATGAAGTTCCACAGTACCATTCATCACATGTTCCCTAATGAAGTGGTACTTGATTTCTATGTGCTTTGTTCTTGAATGTTGTACCGTATTTTTAGTGATGGTAATTGCACTTGTGTTATCACAGAAAATATGAATTCTTTCCACTTGTAGACCATAGTCCAACAGTTGGTTTTTCATCCATAAAATCTGTGCACAGCAACTATCAGCAACAATATATTCAGCTTCATCTGTAGAAGTAGATTCTGAATTTTGCTTTTTACTGAACCAGGATACAAGCTTATTTCTTAGAAATCGACAGGTCCTGTTGTACTTTCTCTCTCTATTTTAAAACCTGCATAATCTGCATCTGAATAACCAGTTAGATTAAAACCAGAATCTCTAGGGTACCAAATGCCAAGTTTTGGTGTTCCCTTGAGATATCTGAAAATTCTCTTAATAGCTACTAAGTGAGATTCTCTAGGATCAGCCTGAAATTTAGCACAAAGATAATTAGCAAATATTATATCTGGCCTACTAGCTGTTAAGTACAGAAGTGAGCCAACCATGCCTCTATAGCTTGAAATATCCACATACTTTTCAGTAGTGTTTAAGTCAAGCTTAGTTGCAGTGGCCATGCGAGTTTTTGCAGATGTGCAATCCATTAGATCAAACTACCATAAAAGATCATAAATATATTTGGTTTGACTAATGAATATTCCATCACTAACTTGCTTAACTTGTAAGCCAAGAAAGTAAGTTAGTTCTCCCATCATGCTCATTTCATACTTACTTTGCATCAATTTGGCAAACTTTTTGCAAAGTTTTTTATCTGTAGAGCCAAATATAATATCATCTGCATAAATTTGAACAAGTATACTAGAGCCATTAACATTTCTAAATAATAAAGTTTTGTCAACAGTACCTCTTGTGATGTGATTTTTTAAGAGAAACTTTGACAAAGTATCATACCAGGCTCTAGGTGCTTGCTTCAACCCATAAAGTGCTTTCAAAAGATAGTAGACAGATTCTGGAAAATTTGGATCTAAAAAACCAGGAGGCTGACTAACATAGACTTCCTCCTCCAAATCTCCATTCAGAAAGGCACTTTTGACATCCATTTGATAGACTTTGAAATTGGCATGTGCTACATAGGCTAACAAAATTCTGATGGCTTCAAGTCTTGCAACAGGAGCAAAAGTTTCATCAAAATCTATTCCTTCTTGTTGACAATAGCCCTTAGTAACCAATCTAGCTTTGTTCCTGACAACTATGCCATTTTCATCCATCTTGTTTCTGAATACCCACTTGGTGTCAATTGGATTCTTTCCTTTAGGCTTGGGTACCAGCTTCCATACTTTGTTCCTTTCAAATTGGTTTAGCTATTCCTGCATAGCTAAAAACCAATCAGGATCCAACAGAGCTTCTTCTACCTTCTTTGGTTTTTCCTTAGAAAGAAAGTTGCTATATAGACATTCTTCTTGAGTTAATTTCCTTGTTTGAACTCTAGAGGATGCATCACCAATAATGAGCTCAAAAGGGTGATCTCTAGTCCATTTTCTCTGTTGTGGTAGATTAGCTCTAGATGTAGAGGCCTCATTGTTTTTTTGATGTGTGACTGAGTTTTGATTATAAGAAACTCCCCCTGAGTTTATGGATCTTTGACTTAAAGATGGAGTTCTTTCAGTAAGTGATCTATTTTGACTCTCAGTTTCTCTTGTTGTTCTGACGGATGATGCACTTTGTATCTCGACGGATGAAGTTGATTGTCTACCGACGGATGAAGCGCTATGTAAGTCGACAGATGTTGAGTTATTTGCTTCATTAGGTGTAGATTTTTTGTGCATTATCCTTAGCCACTATTTCTTGATAACTTTCATCATCACTGTCATCACTAACCATTTCAACATTATTGAATTTGAGGCTTTCACGGAAATCTCCTTCTTGTAGTCCTTCAATCTTTTTATCATCAAACACAACATGTACCGATTCCATAACAATGTTGGTTCTTAGATTGTAGACTCTATATGCTTTTCTAACAACATATCCAACAAAAATTCCTTCATCTTCTTTGGCATCAAACTTTCCATGTTGATCAGTTTGATTTCTTAAGATATAACATTTACAGCCAAAGACATGTAAGAAATTTAGAGTTGGCTTCCTATTCTTGAACAATTGGTAGGGTGTCATGCATTTTGCTTGATTAACCAAAGAAATATTCTGAGTGTAGCATGTAATATTCATAGCTTCAGCACAAAAATATGTTGGTAACTTTGATTCTTCTAGCATTGTTCTTGCAGCTTCAATAAGAGATCTGTTTTTCCTTTCCACCACTCCATTTTTTTGTGGAGTTCTAGCTGCCGAAAACTCATGCATAATCCCATTCTCTTCACAAAATGATCTCATCGCAGAATTCTTGAACTCAGTTCCATTGTCACTCTTGATTCTTCTTACTTTGAAGTCAGGATGATTGTTGACTTGCCTTATGTGATTGATGATGAATTCACTAGCTTCATCTTTGGACTTTAGAAAATATGTCCAAGAGAACTTTGAGAAATCATCTACAATTACTAGGCAATATCTTTTCCTTGAAATGGACAACACATTACTGGTCCAAACAAATCCATGTACAACAGTCACAAAGGTTCTTCAATTGTTGAATCAAGCTTCTTTCTGAATGATGCTTTAATCTGCTTTCCTTACTGGAAGGAATCACACAATCCATCCTTAGTAAACTCCACTTGAGTAATACCTCTGACCAATTATTTCTTGACTAGCTCATTCATGGTCTTGAAGTTTAGATGGGACAGCTTCTTGTGCCATAGCCAATTTTCATCTTGACTTGCTTTACTGAGAAGACAAGTTACTGAGTCTGCATTTGATGAGTTGAAATCAGCTAGGTACACATTTCCTTTTATCACTCCAGTGAGAAGCACTTTGTTGTTCTTTTTATTGGTCACAACACAGGCTTCTGAATTAAAAGTGACTGAGTTGCCCTTATCACAGAGCTGGCTGATACTCAACAAATTATGCTTCAGTCCATCCACTCGTGAAACCTCTTCAAGGATAACATTCTCCTTTGAAATCAAGCCATATCCCATAGTATAACCCTGTTGTCATCTCCAAAAGTGATACTTGGGCCAGCTCTTTCCTTGAACTCAGTGAGCAAGGTAGAATCTCCAGTCATGTGCCTTGAGTAACCACTGTCTAGATACCAAAGATCCTTTCTATTTTCCTGATTGCTTGATGAACTTGTTTCTGTTTCATCTGACTTGACCATTAGGGCTAGATTAACATAGTTGATTTTTTCATCTTCATCCAGTCCATCTGTAGCCCAGTCATTCTCATGTGTGATGAAAGCCCGTTCCTTTTGCTTGAGCAACTCAAAGTATTTCTGCTTATAGTTAACAGGCTCAAACTTCTTTTTGCTGGAATCAAACTTTCTACACTCACTAGAAAAATGACATGCGAAGCCATATTTGAAACATTTGAATTTTGACTTATCAACCATGTTTCTGTTTGGCTTGGCTGCTCCAAAATTCTTCTTGAATTTAATCTTGGAAAATATCCTGGATAAGAATGCTAGATGCTCATCAATATCATCCATGTCATCTTGGCTCAACTGTTCTTCATTTTCATCTACCAACCCTTTACCCTTGCTTTCACAGACCTTTGATGTAGATTCAACAGCTTCCACCTTCACCTCTTTCTCCTTTTCCAACTCAGCAACAAGTGCAATGGATCCCCCCTTCTTCCTTTCTTTTTCAATTCTTTCATCTTGCTCTATTTCAAGCTCATAGGTTTTCAGGATGCCATATAGTCTCTCCAAGGTGAACTCCTTGTAATCTTATGAATTTCTCAATGATACTGTCATTGGCTTCCACTTCTTTGGAAGAGATTTAAGGAACTTGAGGTTAGAGTCTTTTGTCTGATAGACTCTTTCATGCAGTTTTAGAGCATTCAGTAGTTTCTGAAACCTACTAAAAATATCAGTGAGTGACTCACTTTCTTCACAGTGAAAATGCTCATATTGCTGAAATATGATTTGCATCTTGTTCTCCCTTACTTGCTCAGTACCATCACAAATAATTTATATTGTGTCCCAAACCTCTTTGGCTGTTTTACAGTTAATGATGTTATCAAACATATCACCATCAACACCATTAAACAGTATGTTCATGGCCTTCTTATTTTCCTAACCTGTTCAATGTCTGGATCAGACCATTCATGCCTAGGTTTTGGAACTGATGGTTCATTCCTTGTAGCATCTCTCATAGGGACATGAGGACCTCTTTCAATGCAGTCCACATAGGCTTCACCTTGAGAGAGGAGATGTAGGTGCATCTTCACCTTCCAGTGATGATAGTTGTCTTTGTCCAGAAATGAAATCTTTACTCCAACATCCTTCTTATTCATCTTGTTGATTTGTTATGATCTTTACACTCTTTATACTTCAAGAGCTTGCTTTGATACCAGTTGTTATTCCCTAACAATACAACAAGAATTACAAAAGGGGGGTTGAATATAATTCTGGCTACTTTTGAGATTTTAAAAATGTTCTAACTTAATATATATAACAGTGTTTGATTTGTTGTAATGCAGAATGAAGGAGTAATAGAAATCAAAACACTAAGTAATAAAACACAAGGTTTAAAACTTTCTGGTGGATTTGAAAGTATCCACCAGATATATATATATATTAGATTGATAACTCTGTGATACTTTGAATAGAAAATAGCTTCTTTACAATTGAACAAACAAACTATAGAGAAATTCTTAACAAGTACAAATTTATTTATCTCTCTAAAAAATGTGCTTGCTTAGTTAATTGTTCTACTTGATACATTTGGTTTATATATCACCAAGTTACATGACAGTAAGACAAGATAATAAAACAAAATACATCTAGTCTAATATCATGCTATAACATTACTCTATCCAACATCTTTGAATATCTTCACATTTGCATGGAAATGGTAATGCTTCTTTGTTCTCAAAATCCTGCTTAACAGGCTGCCGCATTCCTTTTGCAAACACCTGACGCATGTGACTGTGTTATCACTATCAACAGCTATTTTGAATATGATCATCCGTCAGGATTATGTTGATCATCCGTCGGGAGCCTTGTAGATCATCCGTCGGGAGTCTATCTGTCACTTGACTCTATTTCACTTATACAGAATAACAAGACATCTCATATTTATAATTAGCCAACCTTTTCTTCGTATCAATCTAGTAGCCAACATGACTTAGAGAATCCTACATAATCTACTAGGCTAAAACATGTTATTTGCAGAAATGTGCTACAATACTTATTTTTTTACATAAGCTACACTCTCGATGGATGTCAAATTGTCATCCGTCGGGACTATATTAGAACATCCATCGAGAGCTAAAAAAATCACAAAGTTAAATCTACTAAGGTGTTTTTTTTAACTTATCATCAAGTTCACAACATATTCCTAACAAAGCGCCATAACACGGATGTCACAGAAATAACATTGTGTGGCATTGTCATCATGCGAGGCAGAGTTCATGGCTGCCAGAGCGGCAGCATGCCAAGCTATATAGATTCAAAACCTTCTTGGTCAAATTACATCTGAATGTATGGGTCATGTTGTGATGTGTATAGACAATAAATCAGCCATAGACTTGGCGAAAAATCCAATGTTTCACGAGAGAAGTAAGCACATAGATGTGCGTTATCATTTCATTTGAGAATGTGTGGAACGCGGATAAGTAATCTTGAAGCACGTGAGTAGCAGCAAGCAGGGAGCAGATATAATGACTAAAGCCATGGTTAAGATTAAGTTTAAGAGTATGAGAAAGCTACTGGGAGCTAAAAATTTGCTTGGACATGTTTAAGCTTAAAGGGGGGATTGTTGGATATTTGTAATCTCAAACATGTTAAGTTTCATTTAAATTTGTTAACATCTAGTAATTTTAGTTGTTTGAAGTAGTCAGCAGATTGTTAGTCATGTTTTAGGAGTCATGAATAAGTTGAGTTGTGGTAGAGAGAGTTTAGGTGTTAGTTGGAATCATGTCCTGGTTTTTAGGATCAGTTGTTTGAGTCATTTCCATTATATATATATTGCACTTCCAGAAATAAACAAGCAGCTTTCACAGGCATATGTGTTTTGCTTTTTCCATTTTATACTAAACATTTAATATATATATATATATATATAGCATATACATTAACTATAACCTTCTTGTTTACGCGGCATTGCACGTGTATGCATCACAAATCTGCAGGAGAACTACGTACATTGCTATCTATAGTACTGCTTTTTACACTTGGTAACAACCGTCGAGCAACCGTGAATTTCATGAATAGTGTTCCGGTAGAGGTCTTGACCTTTTCAAGGGAGTTCAGAATTTTGACTCCTGCCTTGTACCGTAAAAAAAGTCTGAAATAAGTAAATATAACTGTAACAGCTTAAAAGTGGATAAATTATATAGGTCTGTGATTATTCAACAAACAATATAGTCTAGCTATCCCTTGGTGCATGGCGAGCTATCTGTGGTAGGATGTTTGTTTGCGGTTCATCGTGTAGCAGCTTGGATCTACTATATTTCTTCTTCTTCGGTGGTTAGTGTTGTTTCGTTTTCGTCAATTCACTTTCTAGAGTGTGTTTTTTTTACTAATAGAAAAAACATGGATGAATAGTACTACTACTGTACTGTACATATGTTAATTAAGTGTTGCACACATAGCGAGGGGGTCCGATATCTTATTATATAATGATGGTCAAAGGCCAAGTTCAGTTCATAATTTCACCGATTTTCTAAGCTGATTATTAGATTTCTTATTTATAAAATAAATTATATCTTACAAATTCAATTTCATTGATAGTAGATCAGAAATAGACAGGAATATTCACATTTTATTTACATTTCATATTTTGGATTTGATTTTTTTTTCTTATTTTTATTTATTTAAACTTATATAAAATATTAATCTAATTATTTGGAAAAAAATATCCTAAAATTATGTTTGAATTAACAAAACCAAAAACCTGTTAAATAATGTAAAACGCTTAAACTTCTTAGTTTAAATCTCATGTAATCATATTCTTCAAGACATGGGCCTGTTTGGCCATAGCTTATAAGTCAGTTATTGACTTATAAGCCCGTGAGTATCTATCGAGTAGTGTTTGTGTATCTAACTTATAAGTCGGATTTTCAACTTATAAGCTGATAAGTTTAATGTTAGACACGACATATTTTTTATCAACTTATTTTGATTTTTTATGTTTTTTATTAACTTTAATTTAAAAAAATATATCTTTAAATGTTAATCTAATCTAAAATTCGTAAAATAATATGATTATTTTTAAAAATTATTTATTTGATTTATTATAAATGAAATTATCTAAACACTTATATAATTTATAAGTATTTATCTATTTATCACTTATAAGTTACTTATTCATTTTAAATCATAAATTATTTATTTTAAGATTTCCTAAACGGGCACATCATATCACTCATTTTTTAAGGTCCACTTACTTTCGAAAAGTTGATTAAGTTTTCTTTAATAAAGCTGCATGTTATCGTATTCTTCTCCGACACTATCTTGAAATTCATGTTAATTTTTTTGATATTTTTCCTCCTCGTAATCAAAACTGAAGTGGATGCGATACAATTGACATATTCCTGAAGACAGTTAGTTACTCATAGATGAAGTTGTCCTGCTAGTTATAGCATGATGTCTGATAACTCTGTTTCTTCCCCAGTCTTCTTCTCTCTCACTCGAGCTCGAGCCCGGTCCACGTGGCAGATGACGCGTGGTTATGCTGTTATGTGGGGGCTTCTGCAAAACAAAATTGAAGGGGGGGCTGTGTCCCCGCGGTAACTCTGGTGTGAGAATAAGAATGAGGTTTCTTGAAGAAGAAGAAAAGAGAAGAATGAGCTATTTAAAAATATATGTATAGTGGCGTCTGTATATGTGTATATAGCACACAATATTTTCCAACCCCTAAAACCCTTTTCTTGGGGCCTTTTATAGGCCCCCAAATTTAGGGTTTTAGGGGTTTGTACATCTTCATCCTAACCCTTGATGATTCTTGGTTGGTGAGTGATTCGATAATTCAGATGGGAAGTGGGGCCCGACTGTCCTTTTGCAACTGGGGTGACCTGAGATTTATACCCATGGACGGCTGAGATGTAGTGGTTCCATTTCTGGTAACATGAGACAGTTAACATTTTTGTCAATTACCACGTGTCCCGGGGATCCCCGGGGACCACCCCAGTTTGGGCATGGGGTGTCCCTTACTTGGGCTTTTTGTAATATTTCATTTGGGCCTGATTACTTATGGCCTATCATTGGCCTCCCACTCCCTTATATGGGTTTTCCCGGATGGGGAAGTACTGTTCTTTTCCGGAATTGTGCTTTGATTTATGGCTCTTGACCCCGGGGTTTTGTTGGGTGCAAGTCCCCGGGGCTGTGTTTGGGTAGGCCCTTGTTTTTTGTAACTTGAATTTTTTTTGGCATTTTTTCTTTGATTTATGGCCCCTAACCCCGTGGTGTTGTTAGGTACAACTCCCCGAGGTTGTGTTTGGGTAGGCCCTTTGAATTTTGTAATTGGATTTTTTTTTGCATTTTTCCATTGATTTATGGCCCCTAACCCCGGGGTGTTGTTAGGTACAAGTCCCCGGGGTTGTGTTTGGGTAGGCCCTTTGATTTTTGTAACTTGAATTTTTTTTGCATTTTTTTTATTTATGGACCCTAACCCCGAGGTATTGTTAGGTAGAAGTCCCTGGGGTTGTGTTTGGGTAGGCCCTTTGATATTTGTAACTTAGAATTTTTTTTTGCATTTTTCCTTTGATTTATGGCCCCTAAACCCGGGGAGTTGTTAGGTACAAGTCCCCGGTGTTGTGTTTGGGTAGGCCCTTTGATTTTTGTAACTTGGAATATTTTTGCATTTTTCCTTTGATTTATGGCCCCTAACCCTGGGGTGTGGTTAGGTACAAGTCGCCGGGGTTATGTTTGGGTAGGTCCTTTAATTTGACCGGCTGGGTACGGACGTGACTGGTGTACAGCATTTTGGCATTTTTTCCTGGGTGTCAGGCGGTGATTGAGTTTCTTGTAGGAATATATGTATATATATACATGTATATCAAACGTTGCAGTTTCCCCCTCTTTTTCTCCTTAAAAGACGCACTTGTTAAATAATTACAGAGATGTAATCATTAATTGTTGTGGTTATTATTCGGACGCACATGATCGTGCCATGTGTCCTGAACAAACAGACACGATTGTTCGGTAGTTGAGTGGGTTTTTACCCCACTCTTGCCTATAAATACCCGTTTTTTCTCATTTCTTTGTTCTTTACGCAATCACAAACATCAAATACTCTCTGGCCTTTTTCTTGAAGGCAAATTTTGAGATTCTTGCTCTTTGAAGCCGCTTTATTTCTCCTGCTCTCTTGTAAGTGTTTGAACTTTTCTTCTTGTTTTGATGTATCATATTTGCCTTTAATTTGATGAGTAGGGTAGTGGAACTCTTATTTCGAATGCATCTTGTTCTTTTTTACATGTAGCTGCTGGTTTATTTGTGGGTTTTGACATTTGATATGTAAAACTGCTTTTCGTGTTTACAGTTTTGGTTTGATAATTTTTGGTGTAATGTTGCATAAAATTGGGTTTGTTTTACGGGATTTTGTTTGTATGAGAAGGGGGTTTAAATTTGGAAGAACTGGGTTTGTGTTTGCTGTTCGTGGTTGCTTTATGGTGTTCTAGTTGTAAGTATATACGTATGTATAGGCTGTATAACATGTTTTGGTGGTTTTGATTTTGAAGTTATTTTTTTCTGAATTGCTTAAGTTTCTCCCCCTTTTTATGCTCCCGAAATGTCATAGACTCCGGGGTTACATGGTTAGGAAAGTGAGAGTGGAACAATTAGCTGACCTTGAATGTAGGTCTGCCCGTCCTATTTTTTAGGGTTACCCAAAACCTCTTCTAGTGACTTTTCCCCGGACCCAGATAACATGCCTCCCCGTTGTCAGCCTATAATTGAGGAGTTTCCCACTTTCCTTTTAAACCCTCGGCAGACTTTGGGTAGAAGGGACGGGTCTTGGGTGGATATAGACCATTATTTCGTTCAGACACGGGAAAATAGTTCCCCCCGCGATTATTACTTTATGGACCTCTCTACTACTTATAGGCTCGTGGGGAAGGAGCCTTATGATAGGGCCCGAATAGATGAGCTTTTCTATAATGCTCCGGGGACCGGCTATGTTCATGCTCCCCGTCATCCTGATCTTGACATATAAACCCACGAGCAGATAGATGATCTTGTTAAGGCAGTATTTCACTTCGGGGAAGAGATGGAGTGGAGGTGGCCCGAACCTCATGAGAGGGTTTATCATTGATCAGTGGGGGGGGTTGGGTAGCTATTCCTTTAGAGCACCTACATAGTATGAGGCATAACCTTCACCAGTTCACGAAATCCCTTTTTCGTGATGTCTACGGGATTTCCTTTACCCAGCTGGGCCCAAACTCGATTAAGTGGATTTCCTGGTTCCTCACCTGCTGTCATGTGAAAAACTACTTGCCCACCTTCAAACTCTTCCACTATCTCTTCAAGATTAAGAAGTCTACCCTTCCTCCCCTATATGAGTTTACCTTTAACATAAATGGCTGTGGATTCCCTGCTGATGCCAAGAGTTTGCATGTTTTTATGTTGAA
Source organism: Apium graveolens (assembly GCF_009905375.1). Taxonomy (NCBI): domain Eukaryota; kingdom Viridiplantae; phylum Streptophyta; class Magnoliopsida; order Apiales; family Apiaceae; genus Apium; species Apium graveolens. The sequence goes on from NC_133647.1 coordinate 141,190,433, forward strand.
TTCGCTCTGGGGCTGGCATCAAGAGTTTATCTTCGTCCGGGGTGGGGACCTGGAGTTTATGCCTGTGTATGAAAATGTTCTTAAAAATAACAGGTTCTCAACCGAGCGGTTCAGGGGAGCTGCCTTGGCGAGATGTATGACTTTGTCGTGGCTCTGGGGGCTCAATGGACTGGGGACACCTTCTTAGATAACCAAACATTATTTAATGTTGGATGTAAGTGTTTCATTATATGTAGCCTTCCATTATGTTTTTTTCTAATATGTACTTGTGCTTCTGCGACCTTTATTCTCTAAACTGTTCTTCCACTATGCAGGTCTTCCGTTGCTCAACCCCTTTCATCACGCAATATCGCAGCAATTCAAGGACTTGGCTGGTAGGTTTAAGAAGATTGGTGGTGCTGTGCAACTTGATTCAGGAAAGAAGAAGGTTGGGGGTGTAGGCAGCGGCTTGCAAGTCCGGGACACCGATTGGCCCGGGAACACTATAAGACAGACTGTTCCGAAGAGGTCTGCTCCTGTTGACCCTGAGCCCGAAGAGGTAGAAAATCTGGAGCTGGAGGAAGAGGAAGTTGGTGATTTAAACCCTCGCAAGAAGAAGGCTTCTGAATGTGTTGCTGGTGAATCTGGGACCCCGCAGCGGAGGAGGGTGACCACCCTGACTCCGACAAAGGAGGAGAGCTAGAAGCTCGTGCAGGAGGAGGCCATAAAGAACCTCCTGGCCCGGTTGACTCTTGATGACCGCCGGAGCGAGATGTTTGACAATTATGCCACCCCCGCGGACTTTGAGGTTTATGCGAAGGAGGATGTTGATACCTCCTTGGATCACCTTGTTCGGGACGTCTCGAAGGTTTGTGTATTTTGTTATTTGCGCATTTCCTTTTCTCCCTTATATTTTTATTGAGCTTTTTTGCTTTATTGCTTTCAGGCTAGTACCCGGATCAACGGCTGCTATACCATCATCCACAATTATCGGGTGAGGGTGGCTAAGACAAAAACCACCGTGAAGGAGTTGGCTGAGGAGTGGGAAAGGTTCAACAAGTATCGGGATGCTAAGGAGAAAGAGTCCTGAGAGCACAAGAAGGCCCTCACGGAGGAGGCGAAAGTGCGGGAGGAAGCAAAAGTGCGGGAGGAAGCTACGCAGGCTGTCGGGTCCCTCCGGGCGGAGGTTGAGAACCTGAAGAAGGAGCTTACTGCTAGGCCTCAGGAAGAGGAAGTTTTTGTTGCCTTCCGTGGCACTCCTGCCTACTACGAGGAGCTCAACAACAAAATTTTTGAGAAGGTGAACATATGCTAGGACATTGCCTCCTCGTATCTGGCTGAGAACCCGGGTGATGACATGGATGGGTTTATAGAGCTATACCTTGTTGAGGAGATCCATCACGAGGGAGCTAAGACTGCTGGAGAGGGTACTTTCGGGGCGCAGCCACCTCCTCCTCCCGAAGAAGGTCGTGAGATGACTCCCCCTCCTCCCGAGAATTGATCTATGATGATCCAGGCCTCGTGCCTTGTAATTTCCTTTCTACTTTGTTTTTCTTTAAAACTGAGCCCTTGTGGCTTCTAGACTGAATATTTGCTTTGGTTTGAATTTGATCCGGGGTTGGTTTGCCTCGAAAACACATGTAAATATATTTCCCTTTCCTGTAATTTTTCTCACAGTTTTCACTAAGTGCTTTACTAGTTTTATCCGTACACATGGTTTGTGTATTCGTCTCCGGGATGGGGTTAAAAACTTTTAATTGAATAAAAATTTGTGCATGTGGGTGTGCGAACAATAATCGTAATATAATAATAGTAGCATTATACTAGTTTGAACATGCATGACATTTTCCATTACAAAATAGGTATCACATGTCGATTACATTTTGGATAAGGTGAATACAAATTTGCATTTCTTATTATTCAACAAAAACTATGTAGCTATGCACACCTTTCTACTGATAGAACTTTTGAGGCGGGCTCCATGCCAGGTGTTCGGGACCTCGGTTCCATTGAGATAATTTAATTTGTAGGTCCCCGGACGGAGCACTTCTTTGACTATGTAGGGCCCTTCCTAGTTAGGCTATAGCTTTCCTTGATTTGTTGGGTCTGAAGCTTCGGTGTACCGGAGTACTAAATCGCCTGCTTCATGCTCCCTTATATTGGCCTTTTTCCCGAAGTAGAGCTTCATCTTTTCCTTGTAACCTTTCATCTTTTACACAGCCAGGTCTCGTACCTCATCAAGGAGCTCCAGGTTAGTTCTAAGCCCTTCAATTTTTGAGATTTCCTTAAAATTAGCGACTCTGTGCGATGGTGATCCGGTTTCAACTGGTAGTCGGGCTTCGGTGACGTAGGCAAGCTTGAAAGGGGTTTCCCCGGTTCTTTTCCTGGGGGTGGTCTTGTAGGACCAAAAGACTTTCGGGTGTTCATCTGGTCAGGTCTTTTTAGACTCTTCCAACCTTTTCTATAAACCCCAGAGTATGGTCCTGTTGGTTACCTCCACTTGTCCATTCCCCTGGGGGTGTGCTATGGATGCTTTTTTGTGCTTGATGCCCAGCTCCCTTAGGTATGCTTCAAAATCAGACCCGACAAACTGTGGGCCGATGTCTGAGACCAAAACCACTGGGATCCCGAACCTCATCACGATTAAATCCATAAATTTAATGTAATCTTGCTAATTGATCATCCTCATAGCTTTGTCTTCTTCCCATTTAGTCATGTAATCAATGGCTACAAGGACGTAGTGGAGGTCTCCTTTTGCCCGGGGGAAGGGGCCCATGATGTCTATACCCCAAATGGTAAAAAATATCGAAGAAAGCATGGATGCCGGTAGGCTCGGGCTCTGCTTGGGGACATTGCTGAATTTCTGGCATTGAGTGCAATTCTTAATATAGGCAACGACATCAGAGTGGATTTTAGGCCAGTAATATCCTTGTCTGATGATCTTGTAGGACAGAGCTTCGGCTGCTAGGTGATCTCCACAAATACCTTCATGGACTTTCCGGAGACAGTAGTCTGCTTCTTCTGGTTCTACACATTTCAGAGTGGGTGCTGAGAAAGTTCTTCTGTACAACTGATTATTCTCCAGGAATAAGCGGGCGGCCTTGTGCTTCTGGTACTTGGCTTTATTCTGGTCTTTCGGGTGTTTTCCGTCTCTCAAATATGCTATGAAGGTTGTCATCCAGTTATTTGGGCTGCTGATGCATAAGATCTCTATCTTTTTAGTACTTGGAGTCGGCAATTCCTCAAAGTAGACCGAGGAATTTAGGTCCGAGGAATTTTGTACCAGTTTGGAGAGCTCATCAACTTTGCAGTTTTTTTCTCAGTTGATCTGCAAAATGGTGGTGTCGGGGATGTATTCTAGGAGACCCCTAACCATGGTCTGGTATTAGGCCAGCTTTTTGTCCTTAGTGACGTACTCACCACTCGTCTGTTTGATGACTATCTGGGAGTCACCGTGTACAACCAGGCTCTTCACTCTAAGGGACTTTGCTAACCTGAGTCCAGACAACATGGCTTCATACTCTGCTTGGTTGTTTGTCGCTTTGAAGGTGAAAGTAATCGCCTACTAGATGGTGAATCCTTCGGGACTAATCAGAATAAGGCTAGCTCCGGACCTTTCGGCTGTTGCCGATTCATCCACATAAAGCTTCTAGGAATTCGTGCTTTGCTTGTCAATTTCGTAGATATTCTCACTGGGTGTGGGTTGTTGTGGTTCGTTGAAGGTGCATTCCATCACAAATTCGGCCAAGGCCTGAGCCTTTATTGCTGTCTGTGGCACAAATTTGAGGTTGAACTCAAATTTTAAGACTCCATAAAGGCATAAACCGCCCGATGGGTGATGAAGGTTGTTTTAGCGATGTCTTCCAAATTCATGCGGACTTGATTATACCCCGAGAAGGCATCCATAAAGCTCAACATAGTGTGTCCAAAAGTTGCATCGATCAACTGGTCGATATTGGGGAGCGGATAAGAATCTTTTGGGCATGTTGAGTTGAGTCTTGTGTAGTCGACACACATTCTCCATTTCCCACTCGATTTCTTGAATAAAACAACATTGGTGATCCAATCGGGATACTTGATCTCGCAGATGATATCGGCCCTGAGCAATTTCTCCACTTATTCATCTATAGCTTGCTGCCGCTCCGGAGCAAAGTTTCCCCGTTTCTGTTTGATCGGCTTCTTTCGCGGATCCACATCCAGATTATGCATCACAACTGACTGGTCTATCTCGGGCATGTCTTCTGGTGCCCATGCAAATACGTTCGCATACTCCTTTAGTAGCTGAATGAGTTCCTATTGGAAAGCTATTTCTAAGCCTTTCCCGATCTTCAGCTTCCGAGTGGGGTCCCCAGGTTCCAACTCTATCTCAACGGTCTGTGCAGCAGGTTCCACTTTGGTCTTTTCCTTCACTTCCAAAAATTTCTGTATTCAGGCATCTGCGTTGGTTACGCTGTACCCTAAATCTTCTATCATGTAGACATCCAACTTTGGCCTTTTACTGAGATGTTTGCGATGTTTCTTGCGGCTTTGGCCTTTGGGTAAGGACATTGCCTTTTTCCTATTTTCAGGTTCAGTTTCTTCTATGACCAAAGCCTGCCCATAACACCACCCGGATACGTCCCTGTCTCCTTTGAGTTCTCCGATGCCTCCCGGGGTGGGAAACTTCAGCTTCAAGTGAATCGTTGATGGGATGGCCCGAAGCTTCGTGATAGTGGGTCTCCCGAGGATCATGTTGTAGGTGGATGTCGCACTTATCAAGTAAAACTTCATGACATGGGATACTTACCGGGGTGTAGTGTAAAGACTACGGGGAGGTAGATCACCCCTGTATCGGAATCATGTTATTCCCGAACCCGTAGAGGGGGTCTTCGAGACAGGGATCCATTTGAAGGTGGCCAAGTTTCATCCTGTCAAGTGTATGCTCAAAAACAATGTTAGCGGAGGAGCTGTTATCAACCAATATTTTTTTACCTCATTGTCAGCGATGTCGAGAGTCACAACTAGAGCTTGGTTGTGTTCGGGATCAAGGCCCTCTTAATCGGCATAAGAGAAACATATAGATTCATCGTCGAAGGGTTGGATCATCATGACATTGCCGTCCATGTCTGGGCTCTGGGGCGGAGAGGAGGCCCCTCCAAAGATCATGTTGACCACATGTTTGCCACTGTTCGTGGCTTTATCTTTGTCACTTAATCTCCTTTCATGTTACCTTTCTTGATCTGATCTTCAATAAACATTTTATAGGAAAAGCAGTTTTCGGTAGTATGGACGTGATCCTCATGGTATCCGCAGTGCTTATCGCGTGCTCTGTTCTCTGGAGGTGCCAGCAATGGCTTGGGGGGGGGGGTAATAAAAGGGTTTCCCTTTAACCTCTCTTAAAATGTCTGCTCAGGGCCGGTTGAGGGGTGTCCACTCGGGTTCCGGCTTAGGTTCTTTCTTTGGCCTCGGTTTCCTTTCATTTCTCTGGGGCCTGGAGTAGTTGTCCTGGGGTGGGGTTCCCTGAGACTGTTGGATGTAGTTGGACTTCTGTCCATCTTGAATCTCTTATCTTTCTTGTACGAAGGGCGTCGCTCTGGGGACTCATCATCGTCCCGGATTCTTCTTTTCATTTTCATGGAAGTGAGGAAATCATTCTTCTTGATGAATTTTGAAGCCAGTGCATAAGCCGATGCAAGGCTTTGGGGCTCTCTGTGAATCAAGTCCTTGACATAACCCTCACACGAAACCGGGTGGAGGTTCCGTCGGAAGATGTTAACGACTTCTTTTTCTTCAAGGTTGGAGAGTTGGTTGACCGCTTTTTAAAACCTCTTGATATATTCAGGTAGTGTCTCTCTACTTCTTTGTTGAATGGTTTCCAAATGGCCTGAAACCTTTTCAAGAACATCTCCCAGAAGTCTTTCCAGGAGTCGATGCTTCAGAGGGGATTCTGCCGAACCATTTATGTGCCCCTCCCTTCAACGTTAATACGAAGAAGCGACATCTGGTGTGGTCATTGTAATCGTAGATATTAGAGATCTTCTCAAAGTAGTTCAGGTGCTCTTCGGGGTCTGTGAGTCCATCGAAAGAGTCAAAGTTGAAGTGTTTAAGACCGGACTCTCTGGGGATAGAATCCAGTTTTCTGGTGAAGGGGGTGGCCACTGCCACCACTTCCATGTCTCCTTCGACCTTCCTCTTGAGGTCCCGAAGAGCCCGGACCATTTGCTCCTGTTTAGATTCTTTCTCTAGCTCGGAGTCTGGAGACATGAACCCTTCGTGTCTTCTTTTTCAGCTTTGCCTCTCCTTTTTGGATTCTTTTTTCAATGTTAAATTTGCCTTGGCCTCTTCTTCCTTTCGAATTCAATCCCGGAGTGCGGTTCTTCTGATTTCATCCCGGGCGTCTTCTGGCGGCCTTTCAGGTTCTTTACAATCCGGTCGAGGATCGAACCCTGGGATTCTTCGGAGTGCTCTTCCTAATCCCTTGGGCGGGCTTCAGGCTCACAGTTCTTTTCTTTCCATAAGCTCACATTTGTTTGAATCTGCTCCGTGGTCATACTTCCCCAAGGGTTTGCAGAGGTCTCGGCATACTTATGGGCTGCTTTCTCAATAGTAATCCTCTGATCTCTGGGTTGGAGTTGAGATGAAGCACGAGTTATGGGGGGCTCCTATTCTATCTCTTCCATTTCGCCATCCCTGGGTGGGACGACTATGGGTTGGATAGTCCCTGAGACCGAGGTCTTGCTGTTTCTTGTGGCCATTTTTAAGAACATAAGTGCAACGAGGTATACAGTCGTAAGAAATGAAAAATACGCAAAGTGGGTTCAAAAGAAAGTGAGGGTATTAGCCTTACTTGGGTGTAAGTTTTCTGGGTTCTGGGGACTGTACGGCGTGACTGGGAACGACACCACTACACCGGAGGTTCGTCCCCTCCTTCTAGCGCCAAATGATAACTCTATTTCTTCCCCAGTTTTCTTCTCTCTCACTCGAGCTCGAGCCTGGTCCACGTGGCAGATGACGCGTGGTTACGCTGTTATGTAGGGGCTTCTGCAAAACAAAACCAGAGGGGGGATGAATCCCTGCAGCAACTCTGGTGTGAGAATAAGAATGGGGTTTCTTGAAGAAGAAGAGGGAAGAAAGAGCTATTCAAAATATATATATAGTGGTGTATGCATATGTGTGTATATCAGATAATATTTTCCAACCCCTAAAACCCTTTTCTTGGGGCCTTTTATAGGCCCCCAAATTTAGGGTTTTAGGGGTTTGTACCTCTTCATCCTAGCCCTTGATGATTCTTGGTTGGTGAGTGAATGGATGGTTCAGATGGCAAGTGGGGCCCAGCTGTCCTTTTGCAAATGGGGTGACCTGAGATTTATACACATGGACGGCTGGGATGTAGTTGTTCCATTTCTGATAATATGAGACAGCTGACATTTTTGTCAATTACCACTTGTCCCGGGGACCACCCCAGTTTGGGTCTGGGATGTCCCTTACTGGGTTTTTTGTAATATTTCTTTGGGCCTGATTACTTATGTCCCATCACTGTCAAATGATAGTATGTGATTCGATCATGAAATTACAAGTCAACAAACATCAAAGACTTAAGAGCCTTATAATTTATTTTTTGCTACAAATAGTAAATCTAAGTGGGAGACAATTATCCATATTTGGAAGTAGGGATTACATAAAAAGGTGTTAGCATATATTTTATGTAACAGATGCATCACTTCTTTGTGTAAATGGATGAAATTTAATTAATTATTTAAGTGGCTTTCGATGTCAAGAACATTTGATGTGAAGCATGGGACTGTCACTCTCACTTTGCCTGATTTAATTATTAATTTGAGCTTGGATTTCTTCATTGTTAGTGGATAAAATTTTGAATTATTGGATGTTGTAGATGAGCTTCGGAGGTTTATACATAATCTTGACTTCTAAGACTTCAAAAGGAACAACGTGGGAGAATCGAATTCATAATTTTTTTTAATAAAAAACCTATTTCAATTTAAGAATCCGAAAACTACATACGGACAAAATATTCAAGGATGAAAAAATACGAATTTTATATTATATTTATACATTTTTATAAATAACACTTATGTATGGACAAAATATTCATGGCTGAAAATATACGAATGTTATAATATTTATACGCTTTTAGGAATAACTAGAATAATAACCCGTGCGAGGCACGGGTCATTTTCTAGAAATTTTTTATGCATCATGCAATTATAATGTTTGTAGAGCAACTCCAACAATATCCTTATATTGGCTCTTGAGTCAAAATTTGAAGAAATAGAGATAAAATTTCTCTACAACAAAATCCATATCCCCCTCTATAACATTAGGAATTTCGTATGTTTTTTCACTTTTAGGAGCGAATATTCCCTCAACTATTATTATATTATATTATATTTTTCCTACCCGTTATTTTAAATTTAATGTATGAATATAAACAGGGTAGTAAGTGTACGTTTAAAATGAAACAATTAAATTTAATCTATAGAATGCCGTTAGTATGTTTACAAATAAAAAGCTACAAATTAACATATATGTTGAATACAGAGTTGGCCAAAATCTTGAATTTTATTTAAATCAACTATATGTATTGCTCTATATTATTACTGAGTTCGCTACTAACTTACAATTAACTTACTCAATTTAAAAAGATAAAAAATGCATAACTGAAGTCATAATGACTTGCAATCATAATATACAATAATGTAAAATTTACATTATTGTTTTTTAACAGAAAATTTACATTATTGTTAATATTAAAGTTTATTTTAATGAAAAATATTAGTTTTTGAAATTCAGCGTATGTATGTATGGGAAAATGTTAGTTTTTTATTTACACTACTGTTAACAAAGTAAGATTAAGTTATATGTATGTGTGTGTTAGCATGTAAATTATTGTATGTTACATCTCTTAGTAAATTATGATGATTTCAATTATTTATATGCTAAATATCTAATTTATGTACATGTATAATTATTATTAACATCTAGTGAGAAAATTGATTACTTAAATAACATGCATTTATAATTATTCAAAAATTAAAATTATGTAATAAATAAATTGCTATAATTTATATATGGTATTCACATTATCACTCACAAACAATCTATATCTATTTTTTACGCAACCAGGTTTCAATCATGGTTGTAACATAAAAATGAATTATATATTTTTAAGACGTATCATTGATATTCATGATTTTTTCAAGAATTCGAAAGAAAAATTGTATTTATATCGTTATTTAAACCGTTTTTAAGTTTCTTTCATTACGACTCTAATATTTTTTCATATAATAATTTGATAACATTTTATACTATTCTTCTAAAATTAAAAATTTTTAGTTCGATAAAATTTTATAAATATCAGTTGAACTGGTTAATTCCTTCAAATTATTGAACAATATATGTTTTTTTCTTAAATAATATAAAATGCATTGAATCAAATGTTACATCATAGTATAGATATACCTTTTATTTCAATAATTTAAAATATTAAAATAATTCAAAATATTTGTACAATATTATCTTGATCAATGAATATTGCTGATCTAAAAGAATTCTTTTTATAAAGTTAAATTTTTTAAAGTGAAAAATAAAAAATAAATCGATTTAATGTATCATCGTAGTTTTAAAAAATCTAGTGAGATCTCATTTCAAATTTCAAATATTCTTAAAATTGGGACGAATACCAAATATAATAATGTGTTACCAGTGAAATTAGTAATTTTAATATAAATAATCAATTGAATTGATCCTATAAAGACGTCAAACACATTAATTTATATTAACATAAGATATTAAAAAATTCACATTATTGGTAAGATATTCTCGCCGAGCTTGTAATTTAAATATACTAAACGTAGAATGTGATGATGTTTTTTGGCCAGGTCATGTAGTCAAATTTCGAGTATTTTTTGAACAATGGGCCAAGTTCTAAAATGCATTGACTCATTATAATTCGAACTTATCTAAATATGTAATACCAATATAGATTATTTATATATAAGCAATTCTTTTTTTAATATTTTTTTTAAAATTATATATGTACATGATAGGGATAAATAAATTATGATTGTATAATTAAATACTGCATTAATTGTACAAGCTGTGGGCTGCTAGGCCCAATAATAAGATGTATAATATTCAGACCAGAAAGGTTAAGCCTGATGGACCAGATCAGGCCTGGTGGAATAATAAAGGCCCAAAAAGCCCTGATTATTAATTAATTTCGTAATTAATTAATAAGGGAAAAATCAGATGTTGAAAAGAGTCCCGATGAGGATATAAATCCTTAGAGATTAGCCTCAAGGGGACCTAAAAGGATAAGGAATCAGCTTCCTACTTCCTAGGACTCCTAAGTCTATCCTAATTCAGAGGCTTATCCACCAAGTCTCCTATACCAAGTCCAATTCAAGGACTCCCACATCTATATAAGGGGTTTCACCCCCACCAATCAGAACTACGTTTTTTGACTTGATCCTTGGCAATCAGCAAGGTACGTAGGCATCTTGTTAAGGCAGATTGAGTCACGAAATACAAGAGCAGTCAAATCGAGCCTTGGAGCTCACGTTCCTTAGTATTAAATACAGCAATTATATATAGTAGTTTTAATCCATAACATTTGGCGCCGTCTGTGGGAAAAACGCAACAACAACCATGGCGAGAACACGGAGAACAACCAGCACTCTGGAGGAGGGAACACCATCAGGGACAACCCAGGTGATTTCATCAACCGTGGAGGTTCCTCCCCATTCAACTTATGCATCTACTCAGGGGGAAGCCCAGACAGGGGCAACTCATCCTCAGCCACAAGGGACAACTCCCCCGATTATTCAAGGTACGAATCCTCAAGTTCAACAAATACATATACCTGTGAATTCTCGACCCGTCGGGTATGAATATTCAACTATTGTTACTACTAACCCCCCTTATGGGATGCCCCTTCACCCTGAGGTTGGAGGAAGTGGATATGCTGGGCGAAGCGAAGCACGAGGGCGGTCGCCCCCCTATATACGAGGTTTGGATCCTATCCCTGAGGATCGGGAATTTTCTGGTCCATACACTGAGAGAGACTCCGAATCTTCGGATGATGAAGTGGCCCCGAGAAGGAGGCGTCCTGGAAAAGAGCCAATGGCCGATGGAAGGCAACGCCCCCAAAGCACCCCAGGGGCGAATCCCCAAGAAGTGCAGGAAAAGATCAGGGCTCATGAGGCTGAAATCCAAAGGCTGAGACGTGATTTGGAGGCTCACCAAGCCACCAGATCCCACATACCTCCTAGGGGGAGAAATCTTCCTCCTATTATAGACCTGGATGGTCCGGTAAGAAGAAGGGCTGCTGTCCCAAGAACTGATCCAAGCAATCTCCTTCCCCTTGGAGATCCTGATGATCCAACTCCACCCTTCACAGAAGAGATCATGAATGCCCATGTCTCAAGGAAATTCAAGATGCCCACCATCAAAGCCTATGATGGCACGGGAGACCCCGCTAATCATGTTAGGACATTCTCTAATGCACTGCTGCTGCAACCCGTGAATGATGCTATAAAATGTCGGGCCTTCCCTCAAACCCTGTCGGGTATGGCTCAAAGATGGTACAGTCGCCTACCCCCAAATTCTATTGGATCATTCAGAGAACTAAGTCAGGCTTTTATTAAGCAATTCATCAGTGGAAGGGTCCATGAGAAAAGTTCAGCATCTCTTATGAGTCTTGTGCAAGGAGCTAAGGAATCCTTAAGAGATTACCTGAATCGTTTTACAAAGGAGGCTTTAAAAGTCCCAGATCTTGATGATAAGGTAGCCATGATAGCATTGCAACAAGGAACTAGGGACGAGTTTTTTAAGATGTCTTTGGCCAAACGACCCCCTGAGAGCATGTTGCAGCTCCAAGAGAGGGCAGGGAAGTATATCAAGGTTGAAGAAAGTATGAGGAAGACCGTAGTAAGTAATGAGCCCACTGGAGGCAAGAAACGAAAAACTGATTTGGAGTATATCGCTAAGGACAAATATCCTAGAACCGAACAAAACCCTGATTCAACCCCCAAGAAGGGAGGACCTGGGCAAAAGTTCACTGAATATGCTAAGCTGAACGCTCCCAGAAGTCAGATTTTGATGGAGATTGAGAAAGACAGAGATATTCGCTGGCCTAAGCCCTTGAAGGCTGATCCCGCCAAGCTAGATAGGGGCAAGTATTGCAGGTTTCACAAAGATGTTGGCCATGACACCGATGAGTGTAGGCAATTGAAAGATGAAATTGAATTTTTGATTCGAAAAGGAAGATTGAATAAGTATACTGGAGATGGAGGGGACAGAAATAATAATGGAAGGAAGAACTTTGAAGATCGTAGGAGGGACCAAGATGATCAGGGGCGGAATCCCCAACCTAGAGGACCAGTTATAAACACCATTTATGGAGGGTCGAGACCTCAAGGGCCTGTGATAAACACGATCTTTGGAGGTCCAACTGCTGCTGGATTGTCCAAAAATTCCAGAAAGGCATATACTAGAGAGGTTATGCATATTGTTGGAGAAGCCCCGAAGAGGGCCAGGACAGAAGTAACATTGGCTTTTGATGATTCCGACCTAGAGGGTGTGAAGTTTCCCCATGACGACCCGCTGGTCATAATGCCGATAATAGGAAATAGCCCGGTTAAGAGGGTCCTTGTGGATAATGGTGCTTCTGTGGATATCTTGCTCCACGACACCTTTCTAAGGATGGGGTATAACGACTCCCAGTTGACACCAACCGACATGCCGATATATGGGTTTGCTGGAGTAGAATGTCCTGTGGAAGGGATAATTAAATTGCCAACCACCATAGGTACGGAGCCAAGGCAAGCAACGCAGATGCTGGATTTTGTGGTGGTAAAGGCTAGTTCAACTTATAATGCTATCATGGGGAGAACAGGGATACATGCCTTCAAGGCAGTCCCCTCTTCCTACCATTCAGTCATGAAGTTTCCCACCCGAAACGGGATTGGAGAAGAGAGAGGAGATCAAAAAATGGCTAGAAGCTGTTATGTGGCCTCTTTGAGGGCAGATGGAGTCGGGGGGCAGGTTCTTCCTATTGAAGATATGGAGGTTCGAGAAAGTGATGAGAATAGAGGAAGGCCAGCAGAAGAATTGGTTTCGGTTCCTTTAGATCCCAAGAATCCTGAGAGGATGACTTTCATTGGAGCTACATTAGAGGAGCCCCTTAGAGGGAAGTTAGTGAAATTTTTGCAAGAAAATAGTGATGTGTTTGCATGGTCAGCAGCTGATATGCCAGGCATAGACCCGGAGTTAATTACTCACAAGCTAAACGTGGATCCAAGTCGGAAGACAGTGAAACAAAAGAAAAGAAATTTTGCCCCGGAAAGACAAGAGGCTATAAAGCAGGAAGTGGAAAAGCTCTTAGAGGCTGGTTTCATTGAGGAGATTTAATTTCCGGAGTGGTTAGCAAACCCTGTAATGGTGAAGAAGGCTAATGGAAAGTGGAGGATGTGTATAGACTTCACCGATCTGAATGATGCATGCCCCAAAGACTGTTTTCCGCTGCCTAGAATTGATACTTTGATTGATGCCACCGCTGGACATGAGATGCTGAGTTTCATGGATGGGTTTAGCGGATACAACCAGATTAAAATGCATAAGGATGACATTCCAAAGGTATCATTTATCACTGACTTTGGTGTTTATTGTTATCTTGTTATGGCGTTTGGTCTCAAGAATGCAGGAGCCACCTATCAAAGGTTGGTGAATAAAATTTTTAAGGATCTTATTGGGAAGACTATGAAGTCTATGTTGATGACATGCTAGTCAAGAGTCTAGTAAAGACTGATCATATAACCCATTTGAGGGAAGCTTTTGAGGTCTTGAGGTACCACAAGATGATGTTGAATCCCACGAAGTGTGCTTTCGGAGTAGGATCTGGAAAATTCTTGGGATTGATGGTCTCAAAGAGGGGAATTGAGGCTAACCCCGATAAAATAAAGGCAATCCTGGACATGGAACCCCCAAAAACTGTCAAGGATGTTCAGAAACTCACAGGAAGGGTTGCCGCGCTAGGACGATTCATCTCCAAGTCAGGAGACAAGTGCTTGTCATTCTTCAAGTCATTAAAGGACATTAAAGACTTTGTATGGAGTGAGGAAAATCAGAAGGCATTTGAAGAGTTAAAGAAGTATATGGGCCAGGCCCCGTTGTTGGCCAAACCTGTTCTGGGTGAAGTTTTATTCTTGTACTTGGCTGTTTCAGAAAGCGCCTTGAGCGCGGTGCTGGTTAAGGAGGAACTGAAAGTCCAGAAACCCGTATACTATGTCAGCAAAATTTTGCATGGTGCTGAGTTGAATTATTCAGCCATTGAGAAATTCGCTTTAGCCTTGGTAATGGCTTCAAGAAAGCTGCGTCCTTATTTTCAAGCTCACCAAATTGAAGTGCTAACAAATCAGCCACTGAGAAATATCATTCACAGTCCCAAGGCAAGTGGGAGACTGATTAAGTGGGCAATAGAGTTGGGAGAGTTCGATCTCAAGTATAAGCCACGTACGGCCATAAAAGCCCAGGCACTAGCTGACTTCGTGGTGGAATGTACCATACCCAACCAAGAAGTCGGGGGGCAGGAAGATACTATACCTCAAGACAAGGGAGTCGACAATGGGGACAAGGAGAAAGAATATTGGGTTCTCTATTTTGATGGAGCATCAAAAACAAATTCCAGTGGAGCAGGGTTGGTTTTGCAAAGCCCTGATGGATTCTTAATTGAGTATGCCATGAAGCTAGACTTCCCAACCACAAACAATGAGGCAGAGTATGAAGCCCTGATTGCTGGCCTTGGTCTAGCTGGGACACTTAGAGTCAAAAACTTAAAGGTCCGTGGAGACTCGAAGCTGATCATATCCCAGGTAAAGGGAGAATTTGAGGCAAGAGATGATACGATGGCTAAATATGTTCGCCTAGTAAGGGCTGTGATGACCCAATTTAATGAATGCCATGTTGAACACATTCCAAGGGAAGAAAATGCTAAAGCAGATGCGCTATCAAAGTTTGCTTCATCTGAGATTGAAGAAAGTTCAGGAAGTGTGTACTTCCGTGTTTTGAAGACACGAAGCATAGATGTTAAGCTTGTGGCTCCCATAGGCCTGGGGGCGTCATGGATCGATCCCATTAAGGCTCACATTCAAACTGGATGGTTGCCAAGCGATGCAACTGAAGCACGAAAATTAATTGTTCGAGCACTAAGGTACTCCTTGATAGATGGAATTCTGTATAAGAGATCTTTCGTGGTTCCTTACTTGAGGTGTCTCGGGCCCGATGAGGCACGCTTGGCTCTTGAAGAAGTGCATGAAGGTATTTGTGGACAACACTTGGGGGGCAGGGCCTTGGCTCATAAGATAACTCGTTTAGGCTTCTATTGGCCAGAAATGATGGCTGATGCCAAAGAATATGTAAAGAAGTGTGACCGCTGTCAGAAGCATGCACCAGTTGTTAGACAACCCCCCGAGATGCTGACCTCTATCAACTCGCCTATTCCCTTTGCCATGTGGGGGATGGATATTCTAGGGCCTTTTCCTATGGCCACGGCACAAAGGAAATTTCTGATTGTAGCCATTGATTATTTCACCAAGTGGATTGAAGCCAAGCCCTTGGCCAAAATCACAACTAAGCACGTTGCACAATTCCTGTGGGAAAACATTATGTGCCGATATGGAATTCCCCGTATCCTCGTCACTGACAATGGAACACAATTCAACAATGAGGAATTCAAGAAGTATTGTGAAGAAAATGAAATCGAGTTACGATTCACCTCTGTGGCTCACCCGCAAGCCAACGGACAAGCAGAGGTAGCAAATCGGATAATCCTGGATGGACTAAAGAAGAGGATCGAAAAGTCGAGAAATAATTGGGTAGATGAGATACTTCCCATATTATGGGCTTATAGGACTACCTGTAGAGTCACGACAGATGCAACTCCTTTCATGTTGGCATATGGGGAGGAAGCAGTAGTTCCTGTGGAGATATCACATTCCTCTCCAAGGATTCAGGCTTTCGATGAGAAAGAAAATGAGGAAGGGCAGAGATTAGCCCTGGATTTAATTGATGAAGTGCGAGATAAAGCACATGCAAAGATAGTAGAATATCAGAAAAAAGCTTCATTCTACTACAACTTAAGGGTTAAAGAAAGGTTTTTTAAACAAGGCGATCTAGTCTTGAGGAAGATAGAAGCATCTGGTGTAGGACAAAAAGGGAAGCTTGCCCCAAATTGGGAAGGGCCGTACAGAGTCAAGAGTGTTCAAGGTAGAGGAACCTACAAGCTCGAGACTATGGATGGTTTTGAAGTCCCGAGGACCTGGCACGCACAAAACCTGAAGGTTTACTACGTGTAAGATAGGCGAAGTACGATTCTCACTTGTCATTGTGACAGGGTCGAACCCATGCTATGTAAGGTTTTGAAAAACCAGACTTCAAACTGAAGAAATCGAAATTATTTCAACCTATGGATGTTTGAGTTGTGATAACACTGGTGTGGCCAATTAGTTCAAGCTTGAATGCATATTAAAGTATCAGAAAGATAAAGGAGAAAAATGCGAATAAGGAAAGAAGCATATAAAATAACCCCGGAGGGTAATAAGATCTGATACAAACAAAAGTCCAGACATAAATTAAGGATCAAATTACAGAATAGAAAAACTACTCCTCCATGTGGGAGCCTTCATTCTCTTTCTCCTTATCAGCGCCTTCAGCGTCCTTCGCAGGAGAAGCGGGAGGAGAAGCAGTGTTAGGATCCAAGATGCGATCATCTGGCTGAGGGGAGTTAAAGAGGGCATCTATGCTGTCCTCCGACTCAGCCTGCTCAGGACTTATAAAGTCCTTAGGGTCGACTAAGCCCGGGTACTTCTCAGAAACCGCCTTCACGGCCGCGTCCCATCCCTGAGTAAACTGTAGGGAATAAAGACCCTCATCATGAATCTCCATGAGATTCTTAAACTTGTCAGAATCCATGTAGTCATCGATGAGCTTATCCTTATCGCTCCTAAGTTTCACCAGCTCGGAATGAGCCTGAGCCAGCTCCTCTTTCTTCGTATCCAGCTTCTTCTCCAGGACCTTGGCTCTCTCCTCCCATTTCTTCATCTCTTTCTCAAACCCATCTGAGTTACCCTTCCAGGACCTAGCCTGATGGAGGGCCGCCTGGAAGTAGGTATTACTCTGCAAAGAAATATGTATGAGTTAGCACAAGTTCGTTGGAATACAAGAAAGTTGGGATTCAAAGAAGGAGAGAAAGAAAATTACCGCAGCTTGGGCTTGAGAACCCAGAAGCTCAATAGTCTCAATATCACTCCCCGTAACAATGTCAGTAAAGTCATGGGGAGTGACGGAGTGATAAGACCAATCTTTAGCGTGTTTGGTGGATCCAACCACCGTATCGCTCCTCCTGAAGCCCCAGTTAGGCCTGAAGGAATGTGCCTTAAGTGGAGGATCCACATCGTCCCCCAGCTCGACCACCGGGACGTGGGGCTTAAGAAAAGAAGGACCGTCAGGTTTGCTCCTAGGGACCCTGTTTAGCTTGGCCCTTTTCTGACGGCCTGACTCCCCCTCCTTAGGCCTGTTAACATTATTGATGGCCTCGCAAGCTGAAAGGAAAAGTAGAAGGAACATTAAAATCCAGAAAAAAAAGAAAAAGTGCGATTAAAGAGAAGGAAAAATAATTACGCAAGTATAAATTTACCCTTATCACTGGCCTGGGAGAGACCAACTTTCTTCAAGGAAAACTCCTCTAAAAGGGTCCAGGTATCCGTTTTCCCATCATCTGAAATTAAGGCCTGGTAGGCCACCTCCTCCTCATCAGTCAATCTGATACTACCAGGACTACCATCTGATACCTTGCAAAATGGCCTACGGAAGAGTGTGGCCCAATCACCCCCAGCCCAGGTCAGCCTCACAAACTCATCCCTCCATTTAGGGTTGTTCTCGACTATAGAGTTACTATCAAAGATATGGGGAACTTTGGGTCGTTGGCGAATTAAAACCCATCCCGGTTGACTCATGGAGCTATTATAGAATTGGAAAACTTTCCTAAAGACAGCTACGGAAAGAGGGAAGTTATTCCTGAGACAAAGGACCATAAAACAGATAATATTCCTCCAGGCGTTGGGAGGGAGTTGACAAGGGTTGATTTGTACATCGGCTAATAAACGAGGAATAAATTCGTGGAATGGGAACCTAAGACCTGCGGTCAGGGCTCCTCGATAAATGAACAGGGTATCCCCCTCCCAATTACAAGTCCTATCCCCAGGGGCGGCTGGAGTAATCCTAAGGTGGGGTGGAAGTCTGTACAGGGTGTTCATGAACTCTATTCTACCATCTAACTCATGAAAAGTGTTACCATGATTATATGAATCTAACTCAGATAGAGAAGGATATTCATCACCTCTCGAGTTGATCATATCAATGAGGGAAGTATATGGAGATTGAATTTGAATGTTTGTACCTCTTTTAGAGACATTCATCTTCTGCAAACGAGCCAATTCGCGATCCGCCATTGATGTGCTTCGTTTAAAAGCTTGAAACCCAGAAATGCTTGAAAAACGGTGGAGCTACGGTGGCTGTGAGCTCGCCGGAAATCGCCTACTCAAAGGGAGAACTCTAGAGAAGTTTATGGGAGAAAATGAGAAATGAGAAGTGAAGTGAGGATTCTCACTTCACACTACACTTATATAGGCGAAAAGCTCAGAATACGAGGCGTTTCTAGGCCCATTTAGACAGGCCCAACCTAAAAGCCCATCTACTAGAAATATCAGGAATAATCTAGAAGCTCCTATGGAAAGTGAATGGTCAAAAATCGACCAGAATTTTAAACTGGACCAATCAGAGTCCTGATCAACGCAAAAACAGGAATCCTGATCGATATCTCATTCGAACAGGAGGGTAGAAATCCCCTAAGATCGATCAGAGTCCTGATCGACGCAAAAAAAGGATCCTGATCGATAACTCATTCGAACAGAAGGGAAGAAATCCCATAAGTTCGATCAGAGTCCTGATCGATCCGGAAAAGATCCTGACCGATTCCTCAGTCGAGCAAGAAGGAAGAAAAACGCTAAGATCGATCAGAGTCCTGATCGATATAGAAGAAAGTTCTGATCGATATGCTATTCGATCAGACTGGTCAAAAGTCACTTAATTCGATCAGAGTCCTGATCGAAATCGATCAGGAATTTCGTCGACCAGAGTATAAGATCCTGAGCTAATTCGATCAGGAATCCTGATCGAAATCGATCAGGAATTTCGTCGACCAGAGTGTAAGATCCTGAGCTAAATCGATCAGGAATCCTGATCGATTTGGTTGCATCCTGGTCGATTTTGCATGCATTTTAAGCCAGAAATTAAGGAATAAATCCAGAAATTAAGGAAAAATCCAGAAATTAAGGAATAAATCCAGAAATTAAGGATAAATCCCAGAAATTAAGGGAAAATTCCAGAAATTAAGGATAAATCCCAGAAATTAAGGGAAAAATCCAGAAATTAAGGGAAAATCCAGAAATTAAGGATAAATCCCAGAAATTAAGGGAAAATTCCAGAAATTAAGGATAAATCCCAGAAATTAAGGGAAAAATCCAGAAATTAAGGGAAAAATCCAGAAATTAAGGATAAATCCCAGAAATTAAGGGAAAATTCCAGAAATTAAGGATAAATCCCAGAAATTAAGGGAAAAATCCAGAAATTAAGGGAAAAATCCAGAAATTAAGGATAAATCCCAGAAAAATAAGGAAAAATCCCAGAAAAATTAGGGAAAATCCCAGAAAAATTAGGGAAAATTCCAGAAATTAGGGAAAAATCCCGGAAATAAGGGAAAAATTCCTGGAAATCAAAATAATTCCTAAATAAAAGGAAAATTCGTTGTAAACGTGTAGGTCGCTCCACACTTTACGGAAAAACGAAACCCTGTAAGGGAACAAATAGACTTAACTTCTGGGAAACCTATTCAATGTTTCCCAAAAGCTGGGGGGCAAATGATAGGGATAAATAAATTATGATTGTATAATTAAATACTGCATTAATTGTACAAGCTGTGGGCTGCTAGGCCCAATAATAAGATGTATAATATTCAGACCAGAAAGGTTAAGCCTGATGGACCAGATCAGGCCTGGTGGAATAATAAAGGCCCAAAAAGCCCTGATTATTAATTAATTTCGTAATTAATTAATAAGGGAAAAATCAGATGTTGAAAAGAGTCCCGATGAGGATATAAATCCTTAGAGATTAGCCTCAAGGGGACCTAAAAGGATAAGGAATCAGCTTCCTACTTCCTAGGACTCCTAAGTCTATCCTAATTCAGAGGCTTATCCACCAAGTCTCCTATACCAAGTCCAATTCAAGGACTCCCACATCTATATAAGGGGTTTCACCCCCACCAATCAGAACTACATTTTTTGACTTGATCCTTGGCAATTAGCAAGGTACGTAGGCATCTTGTTAAGGCAGATTGAGTCACGAAATACAAGAGCAGTCAAATCGAGCCTTGGAGCTCACGTTCCTTAGTATTAAATACAGCAATTATATATAGTAGTTTTAATCAATAACAGTACATTTTAATTAGTTTTTATAATAAAAAATATGTTAAAAATATATGAGATATATTTTCAAACTAAGAAATGATTAATAAATAAGATAATAATCCATTTATGTACTATGCCTAATTTTATATCTGAAATTCAATTCTTTAAAATGAACTGTACAAATATTCAATTAACTATCATTTTTTGCGTAATTCAAGTAAGTATCTTTAAAGTTAAATAAAATATTCATGTAGCACACTTACATATTATGTGTATGATAAAAAGCATATGTGACAATCTGGTGTAGTGGTAAAAGGTTGTATAGTTGAATGAAATAACTTGAGTTTGATTCCCACAAACCATATCTTTTATATAAATATTAAAAACATGGGTAATTTAATCTTTTCAATGAGATTTTTTAATCTCATGAAATTATACCATTGTTCTCCTATTATATATAGAAGAGATGAGATTAAAAACAGGGGTAATTTCGTCTTTTCAATGAGATTTTTTAATCTCATGAAATTATACCCTTGTTCTCCTATTATATATAGAAGAGATGAGAAGTCGAGAGTTTGAAGATAAAATTATAAATATGTACATGTTTAAAATTTGAACTGAAATATACTTATCAAACAAAATTGAAGTGAAATATACATCAAAATGAATGCAAACAAATGGGCATTATTTGGGGGAACTAAGCTACATAATTATGGGTTGTTATAGCTATATAATCCAACACAAACTAAGTGAAGCCTCAAAACTAATAATTTGGGCCAGTAGGTTGCAGTCATGTTTGGTTAATAATAACACAGATGCTATTTTGGGCCCTGTTGGGTCACCTACAGTACTACTGGCGCTATTACAATGTTTTTGGAATGTAATCCTACAATACTACTATCTACTATGTAAGAGCAAGTCCAACAATGTATTAGTTGAAGTCTTAAATATAATATAAAATATTATGTCATAGTAATTTATGACATATTTATCTTATTTCAACTCCAACAATGTGCCTTATTCTCATTATATATTTAATATTTTATTATTAAAAGTTTACTTTCATCATTAAAGTATAATATATAATAGAGAGAATGTACAATAATATATTATAAAGGATTTGTCTAGTGTGTGCCCATGGGCACATGCTAAGCAGTAAAACTTATAAAGTTTGGAGTGTTTTGATTAGTGTATTTGTTGTAAATGCAGGCGTCCATCATTATTAAGAAGTCTTGGTCAATCAAAACAAGCTAAAATTCTAGAAGTTTGTGCTTAGTGTGTGCCCATGGGCACACCACAGAAAAACCGTATTATAAAATATAAAATAGGGAAATGAGATATGCGACTTAAAAATAAGGCTCAAAGATATTGTTCTAGAAATATAAGGCATCACTTGGACATTGTAGGATCAATTTTTTTTATCATATACCTTAAATTTCAATTTAGGACACCATATAAGACATCTCTTGGACTTGATCCAATGTATCAAAGGTTTTGTTCAGTTCTTACAAGGAATCATATTACTCTAATTGTTGGATTAGTTTAAAGAAAATATTTTTTTTTGCTAATTGATTACATATGCACATGTCGGGATTGAACTCCCGACCTCCCGTATGGGGTACAAGAGCTCATGGAAGAAAACATACTTTCTGATAAGTTGATATGTAAACCTTATAATGAGTTATATTTTATATGGATTGTTGTTGATCCTGAAAACTATTTTTATAGTCTGGTTTTACCTTTCATTTGCCCTCTTTCTTCCGGTACAGGGGATCATAGGCATTGACAGCAAGTGTCAACATGTTTTCCACAGTAATTAGGAATTTTTATCCCAAGAATCAGTACAACAATGTACTTGTCATCAATTTTTTTAATCTTTACAGATAAAAAGTCACGATCTTGGCAATAAATAAATAAATTAAAATTGCAAAATTGCGAACAAGCAGAATGTACATGTGATGTTTACACAAAAAGAGTTGTACATGTAAAAATAATGGCGTGTCTCTAACGTTTGATGTTGATCAGAAGAAGTGAAAGGCTAAGAAGTGTTGGGTTTGTGGAGTCTATTAATCAAACTCATGAAAATAGACTATTCCAATTCAGATTAGTTTTTTTAGTTTATGGATTAGTGTACTTTTCAGATTTGGACTATAATTTTTATTTAGGCCTAATTTCTTCTCTTATAAATACTCATGTAATTGTAAAATCGTAACACAATAAATTGTGAGAGATCAATACAAAATTAGTGTGGCTTTTGCAGTAGGAATTTCCAAACCACGTAAATTTTTGTCTTGTGTGATTGTCATTTATGTTCTTATTCTTGTTTATTCGCTTTGGGTTTTATTTTCATTGTTGTATATTTAATATCTGGTATCAAGATCCTAGGTTTTCAGGCAAGTGGAAGCGATGGAAGAAGACGGGAAGGTAAAGATCGACAAATTTGATGGAAAAAATTATGGGTTTTGGAAGATGAATATTGAGGATTATTTGTATCAGAAAAAACTACACGAACTGCTGGAAGAGAAGAAACCAACTTCAATGAAGGAGGAAGACTAGAAGCTATTGGACCGGTAGGCTCTGGGGGTTATCAAGTTGACTTTGGCAAAGAACGTTGCTTACGATATCGTCAAGGAAATGACAATGTATGGTTTGATCAAGGTTTTTTCAAACATATATGGGAAGCCGTGTAACGCCCTCCAGACCCAGGGTATAAGTCTGGGGGTTACTAGCTAATCACCAGACTTGTACAACCTGTATAATGATAATACAGAAATATATCTAAATCCCTTTAATACTAACCAGGATCTTTTTAGGTTGAAGTATGAAAACAAAAACCACTAACTACTTTATTATAAACCAAATTCAAAATCTTACAAACTCTCTTTATTACAAACCCTTGTCTTACCAGTTTTACACTAAGTTCATCTTTATTCAAACACACACACTCACTATCTACACTCCACCTGTTCAGGAAACTCAAACCTTTCTTCCTAGATTGGAATCAACACCTTGGGTATGAGAGGGTCCCGCGGCTTGACTCACTTCTTTACTACTCGAGTTCTGATAGGTTTCATTTTCCTTCTTAACTGAAAATAATAAGGTGAATAACAACAAGAAATGGGTGAGCCAAAAATTGTTCAACAAGTCCGCAATATATAAACGGTGTTAAAATATAACAAATAAATCGGTAATCTGGTTACATCTGCAAAGATATAACTATGCGAGAAAAGAACAAAGACCATTATCGGCGAATACAAATGAACTAAACCGGACACAAGTTTGCACCTATACACTGCTGATCAGCCAGGATACAGTGCAAATCTATATCTCAATATATAGATCCAGTCGGGTACCTAGGCTCTACGACCCATCTCAAGGATCCGGTTATGTCCCGGTCCTTAGGATCAAGTATGAACTTAATTCCAAACATCACTATCCAGTCCATGGAGGAGCAACCGGAATAATCAGTATGCTTTGATATATTCTAATCACCAGAATATACCAATGTGTATGTATAATTATTGGAATATGAATAGGAAATTCAAAGGAAAAGGAGAAATCAAGAATCGAAATGAGATATGAATAAGAGAATATCAATTGTGTATCAGTGTTTATGAATAAGAATCAAAAGAGTGCAAGTGTGATAAGAATATGAAGAAACGTCACTATTCTGAAATTAGAATAGGGTAAAAACTTGCCTTTCACGCGATTTACTCCAAGTACTTCACCTTCGTCTATCACCGGCTCAATCCACCTTGTTGGCTTTGCTTCTATCAAAGAAATAGACTGATTTAGTCATCTCGCATCTCAATTGCGTCTCAAACCGACTTCACGTAGCTCCTATTGTCTACCCATACGCGTATTATCGACTCGTATATTATTTATTAACTCGCAAGACTCGATTAACCACATAATACATATAAGCACATAAGTCACATAGTCATTTTTAGTTTTAAAATTATTTTTAGAATCAAAATCGACTCGCTGTTCGCTTAACTAATCATTATCTGACTCGTTTCCTATTTTTCGGAATTTATCGGTCTCGTCTCTATACGCGATAAGGCTTATAATTAATTAAATATCAAAAGTCAACTAATTTCTAAAAGAAATTAGGTTTTAATATTATTTTTAATAAAAATAAATCATTTTTCTAAGTTAAAGGGATTTCGTTTTGCTCGAATCGGACAAACGGTTTAATTATTATCAATTAATCACAGATAAATCAATTTATTATTCAATAAAAATAATTATTAATTATTAAACCCTAAAAATATTTTTAAATAATTATTTGGGAAAAATCAAAATTAAAAATGATTTTTCTATCATTTTTGAAATTAAAATAAATTTATTATGATTTATTGAAAATTATTTGATTAATTATCAAAATAATTAATCTTTTTTTAAATAATTAATAAATAATAAATAATTAAGAAAATAATTAAATCTGATTTTTAGAAAATATTTCAGAGTTTATAATATAAATCAATTAATTAAATAATTAATTAATCAATTTATAAAATAAATAAAACTGATTTTTATAATTAATAAAAATAAAAATAAAATTAATTCCCAGAAACATTTGTCAGAACTGGAATTCTGACAAAAACGGATCAAACACGGTTTTCTACACTGGTCAAACAGGTCAAAATCCGGGTCGTGAAAAACACGCCGGATTTTGCCCAGAATTCGGTCACCGGAGCAGTTTCCGGTGGCCCAATTTCAGGTCAAAATTGACTTTTTTTGATTCGTTTCTCAACTGGAATCAGTTCTAAATCACTGCAGCAACACAACTCCGGCAACAACTGACCAGAATCATCCCTGTATCATCATCTCCGGCGAAACCGACTTAAAATCCGGCCAAAAACCGATCTGCTTCATTTGTACATGAAACTCTACGTTCTATAGTGCAAATCAAAGCTTAGAATACGTACAATCAAAGCCCTATCCTCTACATAACCTCAGCTTTCTCTAAAATCAAACAAGATCAAACAAAATTTCACATAAACCCTAGAAATCGAATTAACAGTTTAGCAATCGTTTGTTAAATTAATTAGCATGAATCGATAGTAAACAACACCAGGAATCTATATCTATCATCAAAACATTCTAATAACCCTATAATAAAAAAGACTTAATTCGGGTATAAACCCAAGAAATCGAAAATCAAAAACGATGAATTAAAACATGAAATTGATGATGAAAACAGAAAGAACAAATCAAAACATTCGATTTGGATACTCGAATCACTTGATTTGATGCAGTAATCAGTTCAAAACCCTTGATTGATTCTTCGACCCGAATCTGTTCTACCCGACCCGATTTGCAGAGAATTTTGCAGATTTTCTGATTTTTAATTACTTAATTAATAATAATTAAATAAAAATTAGGTTATTTATAGTAGTAAAATTAATACTCCTAGCTAAAATTAAAGCCCTAATTCTACATCTTTAAAAATTAATTGGCCCCTAATTTTATAATTTTTGTGTATTAACATTTAATTTTTAATATTTTATATATACAATATATATGCCAAAATTTCCCAAAAATTGTGAATAATGCAAAAATACAAAGAAATGGTATAAATGAAAGTCATATAATTTTATAAAAATAAAAATGTGATTTTTGTGGGGTTTTTAACACCCAATGGGGCTCGGAAAAGTCATTTTTCGCGAAACGAGAAAATTTATAAAATATCTAGATGTTCGGAATAACACTGGTCCAAGCCGTTTGATGAAAAATACAGCCCATTATTTTATTTGAAATATAAGCTATAAAATCATAGTTCGGGTCGTATAACTTTTGATACGAAAGCTATAAATACAGAATAAAATATCTGAAAAATACCTGGACGATATAGAATACACGTAACACATAACATTTAGGGTTTTACAACTAATTACACATAAATGACATATCAACACACATAGTTTATTATAAATATGATATAATACAAGCGTAATTTTCCCAGATATTACAAGCCGTCTGCTTCAAATAAGGTGTATTTGATTCGCTTGTTAGTTGCCACGAGACTGAATGAAGAAGATTGTGTTGCTGATCATGTGAAGGATACAATTCTATCCTAGTAAGATTGACATCGATGGATATTAAATTCGATGATGAAGTACATGCCTTGTTGTTGGCATCCTCATTACCAAACAGTTGGTTGGGATTTGTCACTGCTATAAGTAATTCATCTGGGAGCGGTAAGATGACTTTTGATGGAGTTCGAGATTCGATTCTTGGAGAAGATATTTGTAGGAGAAACTCAGGATAGTCGTCAGGTTCCTTATTGAGTGTTGAGAGTAGAGGCGGAAAGTTCAAAAAGGGGAAGAATAAGGGGCGTAGCAGTTCGAAGTCACATAAGAGAGGATAATCCAAAGATCGCAAGGATATTGTTTGTTGGAATTGTCAGAAGACGGGTCACTTCAGGAATCAGTGCACGGCTTCCGCGGCTCCCAAAGGACAGAATAAAGAGGATAATTCAGTGAACACAGTTGAAGAAGTGGTGGATTACGATGCTTTGCTTTGTTGTGTTGAATGTTCGGTTGAATCATGGGTTATGGATTCTGGTGCATCATTCCATGCTACCCCTTACAAGAATTTAATGTTAAATTTCGTAGTTAGAAATTTTGGTAAAATTCATCTTGCTGATGATGAGACTTTGGATATTGCGGGCATGAGAGATATTAATCTCAGAACCTCTTTGGGAACTAGATGGACGTTGAAAGATGTAAGGTACATTCCTGGACTGAAGAAGATATTGTTATTTTAACGCCCTCAAATCCGGGGTCAGAGGATTTGGTCGTCACTATAAAACCTCAATCCAAATTAAACTGTTAAATTAATAAATAAATGCCAGCAACTCAAATATAGCATCTGTGACCCCAAACTAATCCAAGATCTTTTAAGGTTACAGTTCTAGAAACAAGAATTCCAAATTCCATAAATAATTTTTCAATTTCTTTTCAAACTCTTTTCACAAATTCCCAAACTTAAAACTTAACCCACTAGTATAACTCTGAAAAAAAGTATACTAGACTAACGATTTAATAACATAACTAATACATATATATAAACACAACTTCATATAATAGGACTTACTCTAGTTCCGCAAATCTTGGACCAACCATCTTCCAAAAGCTTCTTCTTAGCTTTCTTGAATTTCGTGGCTAAACAATGCAAGATAATCCTCACTGGAGGTTAAATTTGAAAACATGCAAGTATGTGCGAAAGAAATGCTCAGCAAGTTCATTATAGCATATATATGGTCATTTTGATATAAAATCGACATCTGCATTAGAGCAGTACATTTAAAATCACAATTGATGAATAAAAAAATTTATTAAAGAATCAGATAATTGTTTCTCACTATATTCAAAACCCTTTTGATATTTTCGAGCGAAATGCTTCAGCAATACTTTAAATCTTGACGAGAATAAAACTCGTAAAATAATGTTTATGGAAATATCGTAAACAACAATAACATGAAACAATAATTATGGACTGAATCATAAACTTTATTCAAAACCGAACTCTTGATATTAATACTCATTTTCTTGTCATATCAAATTAGATATCAATACGAACTTTGATGCTCACAATATCCCATACTGAAGTTAACATCAATCATCTATATTATTACCATATTTGATATTTAACAACAAACTAAATATCAATATTAAGCAAAAACTGAATCAAAACCTGTATTTCACCTTCTATCAAAAACCAGAATACTTAATAAATCATTTATTTATGATTATCAAAACAAGAAAGAATTTTAGATATCAATTTATATTGGAACCAATTATATTTCATATTGTTCCTGATGATTAGTCACAAAACAACACCAGTATCCCGCAGTCATACCGTACCTATAGGGCGCCAGAAAAGGCATATATTCGCCTTACAAGATATTACAGCTGGACCGATGTCTCGATCACCTATGCTGTAACTAGTAACCATCCAATCTCAAAACCTTTTTATTGAAAAGGGGTCATAATAATCGACACCCTGGTAAATTTTTATTCCCCCATTCACTTGGGAATGAATACTTGTAACCAAATCATTTTTTTCTTAAAGTAATTTTTTTATAAATCCGATATTTGGATAAGTAAAAACAATTAACTATTCTGAACATAGAATAGCAGAAGAGTACTTGCATGATAAATATTTAATTCATCGATATGTAAAACATTTATCTATTCTGAACCGAGAATAGGGAAATCAATACTTGCATAATCATAAGCAGTTTAATATGTAAAATATTGAACTATTATGGAATTAGAATAGCGTAGGAAACTTGCATAATAGGAATCAAAATAAATATCACTTGAACAATAAATGATGATAGGGATACTTGTCTTTGGGTTTTTAGCAGTTAGTCACACTCGTAGAAATGCAATTATCTCAGTCTGGCATCTTTAGGCATCACCGTCTTTTACTTTGCTTAATCTCTGATCTGCTGCTCATGCAGTGCTGCAACCCAATATTTCATACTATTCAACTCTAGTCTTCATCCATTCCATCTGGTCCTGATCGTCTTGAAAGACTTGTATCTATAATTAGAAAATAACATTTTAATCGTCTAAACGATAATTACTCGACGAACTGCGCGTCAAAACCCTATCGTCTACCCATACAATAGCCCGCACATAATTAAAATAGCCAAACTCAAGACTTATGACCCATGTACACATGTAATTCATATAGCATGTAACACATAACTCACGTATCATATAATTCATATAACACATAACTCGGTTCGTTAAAAGATTCGACTCGGTACGTTTAAAATTGAAATTGGGTCCAAAATATGATTTATCGATCAATAATCGACTCAGAATGACTCGTAAAACAAGAGACCTTTCGAAATAAAAGAATTTGGGTCTCAAAAGTATTTTTAATGAAATCTGTTATGTGCTGATTCTCAATGATCAGGAGAAGCTCAGGATCTGGTTGTTTTGGATGTCATTAGGATTTGATGTGCCATCAGGATTTGATGCTCATCAGTATCTGCAGAAACATCAGTATTTGAAGACAGTCTGTTGTGAAGATTAAGTCTGTTCCTTGTTTTGAGGAATGGATATCTATTCGTTATGAGTGATAGGACTTTGTATATTCAGTTAGAGCTATGTATCATTTTCTGTTAGTTTTTGATAATGCATATCTTAGACTGATTTGTAGCAGCTGTGTATTATATAAACACAGTTTAGTTCATCACATAGTGATTAACTCGAGCATTGTATGACCTAGCAGCTCTCAAGAATATCAGTATTTCTTGAGAGAATTTGTAACAGTTTTTATCAGAAATATAAAGAACTGTTATATTTCATATACTTGTTTGAAACATTTATACAATTGTATCCAACCCCCTTAAACAATTGTATCTTTACCGGGCAATAATTGGTATCAGAGCTCACTGATAAATTCACAATCAGAAGTGATCTAAACATGTCTCTGAACAAGTATGAAAGTATTAAAATCCCCATTCTGAAAAAGACTGAATATCCTACATGGAAGGTGAAGATGCTCATGCACCTGGAGGCTACAGATCTAGACTATCTCGATGTAATTAATGATGGACCTTACATGCCAACAAAACTGGTGCCTGCAACTCCTACTATTTCTGAACACTATCAGTTGAAGGAGAAGAGTGAGTGGACACCAGAAGAGAAAGTAGCTATGCTGAAACATGCAAAGGTAAGAAACATTTTGCATAACAGTCTTGATTCTGTGATGTCAAACAGGGTTATAGCCTACAAGACTGCCAAGAAGATCTGGGATGCTCTTGAAACTCAATGACAAGGAACCATGGCCATCAAGAAGAACATAAGGGCTGTTCTGATTCAAGAATATGAACACTTTGAGGCCAAGCCTGATGAAAGTCTCACCGACATCTATGATAGATTTCTCACCCTGCTCAACAATCTGTCTTTGGTGGGAAAGGTGTATGATGGAGAGGATTCAAACACTAAGTTTCTGAGAGCCTTGAATGAAGAATGTAAGACTTAGACTTCAATCATGCGACATCAATATGATTTGGAAATAATCATTCTAGATGAAGTCTATGGCATGCTGAGAACTCATGACTTGGAAGTCCATCAAAGGAAGGAGAGGAAAAGCAATAAAGGAAAATCAGTTACTTTGAAAGTGAATGCTAAAGCTTCAAAAGAAAGGTTTGTTGAAGTTGTAAGGAAAAAGAACAATCTGCCAGAATCAGATACTGATGATTCATCATCAAATCCTGATGATGATACTGATTCTGAAACTGATGAAAACATGACAGATTATGATGTCATGTAAATGGCTGCATTGCTAGTTAAGGGCTTTAAGAGGATGCAATTCAGGAAGTCTCAGAAGAACAGAAGCTTCGGGAAGAAGTTCACTGGAGGGGAAAGGAAGTCAACTGGAAGAAGAGATGGAAAAGACTCTAAAGCTGGAAAAGTAGACAGGTCGAAAATCAAGTGCTACAATTGTGATGACCTGGTCACTTTGCTACAGAGTGCAAGAAGACAAAGCATGACAAAGGGAAGAACAAATCCCTGATTACATCAAGCAAGAATTGGATGCACTCCTCTGATTCTGAAAATGAAGATACATGCTATGCACTGATGGCTAGCTTTGATGATCCTGCTTCCTCTGATTTTAAGGTATCAACTTCATTCTTCTCTTTTGATATTGAAGATATATCTGAACTGAAATCTATTCTCAAGTCTCTCCATGGAAATTTTAAAAATAAGATTCTAGAGAACAATAGACTGTTAACTGAAAATGAAATGTTAAAGTCTAGGAATGATCAGTTGGAGTCTGACTTAGTAAACCAGATTGAAATTCAGAAAGAATGTGAGAAATCTAAACATACAGCAAAGGTACTAGAAGCTAAGTACAGTATGTTTGAAAATGAATTAGAAAATAAGAGGAAAACTCTTAATGCCTGGACTGTTTTAGGCAAAAAGGTTCATGAGATGATCTCTAAGAAAAACTGGAAAGAATGTCTTAGTTATGTAGATGAAATTAAAGATGTTGACACTGAGAATAGGACTACCCTTAAGACTCATGTTAAGTTTATCTCTTCAGAAGCTGATGAACCCAAATCCATCTATCAAAAGGGTTCAACATCAACATCTCAAGAAAAATCAGTAAGTGATAAACCTCAAAGAAAAGAAAACAAGGAAACCATTAAGACTGTAAGAAAGAAAAGAACATAGGACTTTTGTCTAAAAGACAACTCAAAAAGAAATTATCTGAGGTTACTGACAAAGCTCAAGTAAAAAGTTCTAAAAGGAACAAGAATGGTAAGCAAGGTATTTCTAAGGATTCTAATTACAAGTTTGTTCCAAATGCTCCTAGAACAAACTTGTTTTAATTGTGGTAATACTAATCATCTTGCTATTGATTGTAGGAGGAGTAAGAAAATGAAAACTACCATTCTGGAGTCTGATGTTAGGGGTAGATCAGTATTTTATAAACCATAAAATCCTTTTTTTCATTGTGGTAGTAGTTGGGATTCGATTTATAATTGTACTTCCTATCATAAGCTGCATCACAACTATTATGAACCTTTGTCTAAATTTAATAAAGTTGCTTGTGTGCTCAATTCCTCTAGTTCTACTAAATCTGCTTCTGACAAGACAAATCCTGACAAAGGAAAAACTGTCAGAAGTATTCCTGACTCACAAAGGATTAAGTTGTCCAAAACGAGGGCCCAACAAGTGTGGGTCCTTAAAAATCCTTATAATTAATTATTCCTATGACTGCAGGGTAACAAGAAAAATACTCTTGTCTTGGATAGTGGATGTTCAGGACAAATGACTGGAAATAAATGCCGGCTGTCAGAATTTGAGAAGAAGGCTGACCCAGATGTATCTTATGGAGATGGAAATGTAGGACACACTCTGAGATATGGCAACTTGATAATTGAAAAAGTAGCAATAGAGAATGTAGCTCTGGTGGAAGGACTGTAGCACAATCTTCTCAGTATCAGTCAAATCACTGACCAAGGTTATCATGTGGTATTCTATGCTCACACTGTGAAGTTGTTCATAACAAGTCAAAGAAAATTGTCTTGATAGGATACATACTTGGCAACATATATGAAGCAATGCTGCATGAAAGTCTTGAGAAAGAAGCTACTTGACTTATCTCAAAGGCATCAGTACATGAGAGCTGGAACTTGCACAATAAGCTCTCACATCTCAACTTCAATTCAATCAATAAACTTGCCAAGAAGGAGCTAGTAAGAGGATTACCAAATATGCTATACTCATCTGATGGTCTTTGTGATGCTTGCCAAAATTCCAAACAAAGAAGAGTATCTTTCAAAAGTAAAACAGAATTCTCTATTTCTGAGCCATATCACATGTTACACTTGGATCTCTTTGGACCAGTGAACATAATGTCCATCAACAAGAAAAGGTACACACTTATAATTGTTGATGATTTCACTAGATATACTTGGGTTTATTTTCTACACAGGAAGGATGAAACTCCTGAAATTCTTCTGGATCACATAAGGCAAATTGAAAATGGATCCACCCACAAAGTGAAAATTCTGAGAAGTGATAATGGAACTGAGTTCAAGAACTCAAAAATGGAGGAAGTCTGCAAGTACAAAGGCATACAACAATAATTCTCAGCTCCTGGTACACCTCAATAAAATGGTGTTGTTGAGAGGAAGAACAGAACCTTGATTGAAGCTGGCAGGACTCTGCTAGAAGAAGCAAAACTACCCACTTAATTCTGGGCTGAAGTAGTAAACGCAACATGTTATACTCAGAATATCACACTGATAAACAGACATGGTGTTACTCCTTATCAGATGCTGAAAGAAAAGAAGCACAGCCTCAAACATCTTCATGTATTTGGATGTAAGTGCTTTGTTTTGAGAACTCATACTGATCAGCTAGGAAAGTTTGAATTAAAAGCTGATAAAGGAATCTTTGTTGGATACTCACCATCAAGAGCATACAGAGTTTTCAATCTGAGAACAAATACTGTAGTTATCTCGATATATGTATCTTTTGATGATAAGAAGATTTCTGGTTTTGAAGAAGCCACTCATAAAAGTCTAATCTTTGCAAATGAAAATGCATTGTTAGAATCTGGATCAAACTCTAATGAATTGTCAAATCCTGATGATCCAAATCCTGATGCTCCTTCAGATTCAGAAGATAATCATTGTACTAATAAACCTGCACATGTTGAGGGGGAGCAACAACAAGGTTCAGTTGATGGTACTAACACTGAAGAATCAACTCAAGGTTCTTCTCAATCTGGTCATTCAGAATCCAATGCTGATTCAACATCAGATGGACATGATTCAAGTCCCAAAACTTCATCAGGAGATAATAGCACGGATTTAGGGGGAGCCTCACATGCATTTGATGAGGCATACAATTCAAGGGGAGCATCTAGCTCCAGAAGGACACTTCCTAGTGCCAGAAAATGGACTAAAGATCATACTCTTGTTCTGATCATTGGAAATCTTGATGAAGGTGTAAAGACAAGGAGTGCAACTCAAAATGAATGTTTATATCACAATCTACTTTTAAAAGAAGAGCCAAAGAAAGTAGAAGATGCACTCAAGGATGCAGATTGAGTCATGGATATGCAAGAAGAGTTGAATGAGTTCGAAAGAAATGAAGTGTGGAAGCTGGTGCCTAGACCTAAAAACAGGTCAATTGTAGGCACACAGTGGGTCTTTAGAAATAAGACTGATTCCGATGGAACAATTATCAGAAACAAGGCAAGATTGGTGGCTAAAGGATATTCTCAACAGGAAGGTATTGACTATGATGAAACATTTCCTCCTGTTGCTAGGCTGGAAGCTATCAGAATTTTCTTGGCATATGCCGCACACAAGAAATTTAAAGTCTTTCAGATGGATGTCAAGAGTGCATTTCTCAATGGAGAACTTGAAGAGGAAGTCTATGTTGAACAGCCACCAGGTTTTGTGGATCCTAAACATCCTGATTATGTTTATAGACTTGACAAAGCACTCCATGGACTAAAGCAAGCACCTAGGGCATGGTATGAGACTCTTGCTCAGTTTCTGCTGGAAAGTGGATTCAAAAGAGGTACAATAGATAAAACTTTATATTATCTGAATCAAAGTAGAGATCTACTTTTAGTTTAAATTTATGTGGATGATATCATTTTTGGATCAACTAATCAAAAACTATGTGATAAGTTCTCAAAGTTGATGCAATCAAGATATCAAATGAGCATGATGGGAGAGATGAATTACTTCTAGGGATTGCAAATTAAACAGACTGATAATGGAATCTATATTAATCAGTCAAAGTACACAAAGAATCTGCTGAAAAGTTTAATATACAAATAGTGTAACAACAACTACTCCAATGACAACTGCTACAAAGCTTGATCCTCATGAAGGTACAACAGTTAATGTCTCAAATTACAGAGGTATGATTGGTTCTCTTTTGTACTTAATGGCTAGTAGGCCAGACATTATGTTTGCCACCTGTCTGTGTGCAAGATATCAGGCAAATCCAAGGGAACCTCATCTTATTGCAGTAAAGAGAATTTTCAGATACCTCAAGGGTACTGTATCACTTGGTCTCTGGTATGTAAGGGAAGCTGATTTTGAATTATGTGGCTATTCAGACGCTGACTTTTATGGCTGCAAAATAGACAGAAAGAGTACATCTGGGAGCTGTCAGTTTTTGGGAGGCAGATTAGTCTCATGGTTCAGTAAGAAGCAGAAATCTATTTCTACTTCAAATGCTGAGGCTGAATATATTGCAGCTGGGAGTTGTTGTGCTCAGTTGTTATGGATGAGAAATCAGCTCATGGACTATGGATTATCATTTTCTAAAATTCCTATTTATTGTGATAATGAAAGTGCTATTGCTATGACAAGAAACCCAGCACAACACTCTTTTACTAAACATATCAGCATCAGATATCATTTTATAAGAGAGCATGTCATGGAAGGAACGATTGAGCTTCATTTTGTTCCTACTGAGCAGCAGCTGGCTGATATCTTCACGAAGCCATTACCTGAAGCAACATTTACAAATCTTGTCAATGAACTTGGTATGGTTAGTTGGGACAGATAAATTCTTTTAAATTTATATTTGATCAAATCCTGATGTATATTGATCAAATACTGATATGTCCTAAATGCTGTTCAAGATATTAAACTGGGAATTTGTGATGTAATTTATTATATGCATGATAAATTAAGTGAATTTATTCACTAAATATGCATGTATAAATATATATCATTGTCATCATCGCAAATCAGTCTAGGGAGATGCGCCTTAATAAGACATCTTTTAGTTAAATCATTAAGTTAATTCTACACTTAGTAATCAATCAGTCTCCTAGTCCCTTGATATTCCCTCGGTTATTTAAACCGTCATTCTTATCCAGTCCAATCATCTTTTCCTAAACACAAAACACTCTCCTCACTTGTATTTCTCATATCTCTTTCTTCTCAAACGATGGCACATTTCAACTGGTTTTACAATCATTTCACTAATATTGTGACTATATTTCATGATAGAATGCAAACTCTGTACCACATCAATGCCATCTCAAACGACATCTGGATTCAACTTCCAGAAATCATTAAAAATGATCTTATGGGATTCCAAAAATATCTTCACCTTTACACTCTTTGACAGCAAGAGAGAGTCATTTGTCTTGCTGTTCTCTTTGTTGGAAGTAGGAAGAAGCACTGAACATCCTCCGATCGTTTCTCTTCACCATCATCTTTATCAGGCTTCTTAGACCAAGGCTGTTGATGTTCTTCTATTTAGACTAGGATTTTCTTGAAATCATTTTTTGCATGTAATCATAAAATTTCATGAAATGTACTTCTTTGATCTTTTAATGAAATTCCTTTTGTTTACAAGATTTAGTCTATGTTCTTTAGCTGTGTATGCATGTGAGTGTTTTTTTTGTGTAGCCTGTTAATCTCTACATCACACTATTAACATCTATTCTTTAATGATTCTTGAGATTAAAATTATGGTCTTCTGATAAGCTTGAGTGTTTTTGACAAACACTGATGAATTTAAATCCTCAAATCCTGACAATATCAAATCCTGGCAGATAAGAGGTACCAAATACTGATGACATGTTAACTTATTTTAATTTAGAATATTATTGACAAATGATTTCTGAATTATTTAATGCTTAAAAAGTGATTATCTTCTTAATTATTGTTTAAAAGTGGATAAACTGTCGAACAAAGTCACACATCGATTTACTACAAGAGCAGTATATTCTTTATTACTGATTCCGCACATTACTCCACTTTCCACTCCATTTTTTTAGTAATTATCCTCTATCAGAAGTCTAATTCACCAAAGCTTCCTTCTCCAAGTGTGTTACATCCAATTAAGCTTTGTAAACTTATATCTGCACAGAACCTCAGTGACACATATTATCATACACACAGCCTCACTATTCACATCTAACGGACATCTTTCCTCAATACCTACAAACATCATGTCATCTTCTTAGCTTTCACCTCTCTTCAGTGAAAACACCATTATTGATGGCAACACTTTTGGAACCAACAACTACTTGGCTCCACTTACACATCAGCAGTTTTCTCAATCTTTTCATGATATACAGGATTTCTTACTCTAATGTCCAATTGGATATGCTCTCACAAATCCTACTAAGGTATCATACAGGGTTGTAATGCAGGTATCTGATACAGCTCTAGTGAATGCAACAAATACTGGTTTCTCTTTTGAATTTAAGGGACACAAGTATGATGTTGATGCTGATGTTCTTGTTCAAGCACTAAGATTGTCTGTTTGTGATGGTGCTCTTGATAATTATACAACTGAGTAGTTGTTTAATATGCTCAGAACTCTAGACTACAAAGGTGGCATCACAACAATTGGGAAATTTACTAGAACAAAATTAAAGAGAGAATGGAATTTCTTCTTTGATTGCATCAGCAGATATTTCTTGAATAAGATAACAAATTTTGATGCTTTTCCCTCTACTTCTCTGAAAATCGGGTATGTTATTCTCCATTATGGTAATTTTGACTATGGTAACATAATTCTTAAATTCATAATTGCTAGGAGAACAGATGTATCAGGTGTAATAGGGTATACTTGATTTCTTCAACTGATTTTTAATTTTCTATGCCCTAATGTTGAATTTGATAATGATGAATTGCTTCCTGTATTTCAAATTTCTGAGAAGGCTATTACAGATCATATCAAAAGAGATAAAAAGAACAAGTTTTCAGGACTTCCCTTCCTGCCTCAAGAGGTCAGGTAATTTCTATTGAGAAATAGTTCTACTATTTCACAAGTGCCTGCGAATCCTGATGTTGGCACCTCTGTTACATTTCCTGATGGTGTGGAACAAGACACTACCCATCTTGTTTCTAACCCAAGCATTTCTTCTACGAAACAAAACTCCAATCTAGCTCTTAAATTAGCCTCCTCTGATGTCTCCCAAAAGACATCAGTTGTACTAAAGAAAAGGCTGGTTAAGAAATCTGTTCAATCTAAACAGAGAGCTCAACAAGCCTCACTGAGTGAGAGTGAGAAGAAAGAAGAATGATTTCCAGTTCGAAAAAGAAGGCTGATCATGCAAGATGATTCTAACTCTGATGATCAGATGCCCATTGGGCCTAGAATGAAGACAAAGAAATCAACAGTAGCAATTCCTGATGACTCTTTTAACACAACTGGAACTAATGAGCCAACTACCGGTGCTAGTTCTCTGATAAAAAAGGTTCCGGTGTATAAAGACACTGCTGAGTCCAAGAACACTGCCAAGAGTATGCAGAAAAGAAAAGCTGAAGATGTGGTTAGGTACATCGGAAAGAAGAAAAAGACTTAGTCCTCTGCTATGGATGTCAGTCCACAAGAACCTAAGTCTCAAAGGGACTTAACAACTGAGAAATATCCAGTCCCACAATAACCATCTTCTCAAAGGGAAGATGCAGACACAGAGGTTGCACAAATAATTGTTGATTTTACTCAAGGTGATCTTCTTGCTGATTCTAAACAACTGTTGTAAGAAAAGAAGGCTCATCAGGATATATTGTCAAAGGTGGATGCAATTATTAATGATCTTATGTTTGAGGAGAGTACACAAGAACCTTCACCAATGATTGATGAAGCAGCTCATATTCCTCCGGCCTCACAAGAACCATCAGTTCAAAGTACTGATGCTGGTCTAGTGCATTCTCCTGACAAATCAAATCCTGATACTACAACAAATTCTGATGCTGACCAACTTTCAATTCAAGCAGGTCTTACTAATGATTCATCGCTGCCAGCTAGTTTGTCAAAGCATCCTGATGTATTATTTGTTCCTCTGTC
The DNA here is from genome assembly GCF_009905375.1 of Apium graveolens. Taxonomy (NCBI): domain Eukaryota; kingdom Viridiplantae; phylum Streptophyta; class Magnoliopsida; order Apiales; family Apiaceae; genus Apium; species Apium graveolens. The sequence goes on from NC_133647.1 coordinate 141,229,260, forward strand.
GTCACTGCCACTTGAGGACTCCCCCTCGGGTATTGCTTATTTTCCTCTGTTGTTCTCAATGTTTGTATAATTATAAATAGTCTCTTATTTGAGGTTACCTCTATTTATATGACAAACATACTACTCCTCTCAGCCCTTTCTTATTTCTTTGCAAAATGTGTGATTGTGCCTTTCTGTGAGACTGTGTGAAAATACTATGTGAGAAAATCAAATTCTGAGTGGCAGTCTCCTGTACTGGCAAAAGGAGAGGTAGTTTTGAGAAAAGAATTTTATAAGTTTTTTTCTTTTCTTATAAACTTTCTTATGTGAGAAACATATTACTCTTCAAAGTAAGATATTGTGTGAGAAGTGATGAGATCACTTAAAAAGAAAAGAGAGATTTAGGTGTTACATTGTTTTCTATTTCAGGATCTCATCGGAAACATATAATTATTGCTAAGGATCCTCTTAAAGGCAAAGCAATTCTACCAAGCTCTGCAAATTCTTCTGAGGGTCTGACTTGCTCTGATTCTGATGATGACAGTGATCCTGATGATTCTGACATAGCTCAGCTGAAGGCTGCTATGGATGCATCTAAGAAGTCCAATGTTGGTTCTTCTTCATATTTCAATGTTGATCCCTCTTATTACAATGTTGATGCTGAGCATTTTTGAAAGGCTGAATGGGATTTTGCATGGAGAGATGCACATACTTCTATCTCCTCAGCAGTTGGTTTGCAACATGTTCACAGGGCATATGATGGACTTCAAAACCCTGACCTTCAATTACATCTCAAGGCTTCTAACATCTTTGTGAAAGGAATTCTCTCTGAGCTTGCTGCTACGAAGACATCTCATGCTACTTTACAGAACAAGATTGATGCTTTTATGATCAATCCATTTACCTCAGCTGAACTCATAAGTGTAAAAATGGTTGTTAAAGCTGTAGTTCAATCTCAACAAAGCATGGATACTCGATTCTCTTCCTTGGAAGATAAAGTATCTTTAATGGCTGATAAACTGGATGCTATGTTTTCTGTTCTTTCAAATCATGATGCCAAAAGGGGGAGAAGATAGCTGTCACAAAATGTACACCTGAATCTATTCAGTTAAAAGATTAAGATACTGATGATGATGATGGTGATAAGAATCCAGTTGGAAATGTTCAAATTGCTCCTGTAGCTCAACAACCTCAACACTCTAGAAAATATGGTTCAGGACAAGGAAAGTCTACTGGTGCTTATGAAGTAAGCACAAGACTAATGCTGATGCTCCTGAAACTAATGATGTTACAATCTCTAACATAGCAGATGCTAAACGATTATTCTTTCCTTACAGACACAAGGAAACAGGTGAAGAGATTGTTATGTACTATAAGGATAAGAGGTTTGAGCAAAAGAATGCCAGAAGTGCTCTTGGGTTGATAACTGAAGAATTTCCTGATCTAACAACTGAAGAAGCAGTTATGCAACAGAAGAAGTTATTGGCTCAAATTGAAGCTGAAGCAAACACCTCTAAAGGAAGAGGAAAAAAAGGTGAAAGAACTACAAGGGCCAAAGGAAGAAGAGGAAGAGGAAGAATTTTTAATTTAAGTCGAGGTTCTTCAATTGATTCTGCATTTCTGAATGTTCTATTCAAAGAAGGTTTTGTTCCTGTGCAAGGAAATGATGTAAAAGAAGAAGCTGAGGATACTGAAGAATTGATTGTCCCCAAAAAAAGAAATCAACCGCTGACATTGCTCAAGTTGATGTAACTAATGCAAATGTGTCTCTTGAAGCAGACACAAATCCTGAGAAAAAGGCAAATCCTGATGCTGTGAATCTGAAAGCTGACTTTGATATTGATGAGAAGAAGATCAAAATATTGTATGAATCAGTTCTTAATACAACAGTTGTTTCTCATAATTGAGAGGCTGATGAACAAGAAAGAACTGACAGAAGAAGAGCTGATCAAGCATGTAATTTCTATGTGCAAAGAATTCTAAATTCAAGGAGAGAGCTATGGCAGAAATCAAAAGGGAAGATTTATGATTTATCTACGGGGTGTGCTCCTCTCAGCAAGAAGAATAAAAGATGGAAATATATCTATTCATTCAGTTATCCTATAGGATTCAAGCATATTGAATTTGTGTCAGCAGGACTTAGGAATTCTATTTCAGAACAAGAGGATATTGATAAGTCCATCAATAAAGCATCTTGGGTGGAACATAATGAAAAGCTAAAGCTTATCAAAACTCGTACTAGAGGAGGTATTGGTCATTCTAGAATGGAGACTCTGAGGTCTAATTTACTTGACACAGATACTCTGACTAACAATCTTGGTGAGAGAATTACTCCTTCACATCTTGAGAAAGTTGAAGCTGTGAAGATTGTATATAGAAAGATAAATGATAATGATGTCAGAGAGGAGATTCTGTACTTCTTGAGAGATGGTAAAGTAAAAAAGCTTTATATTACAACAATTCTTGATGAAGACTGTGATAGAGTTGAAATATATTCACTATCTTCTTAGAGTTGAGGACAAAGTTAATAGAAACTGGTCTTCTATGATACTTGAGAGTATCAGAAGAAGAGTCATAAACAAAGAAGACAAATATAATGGTGATTATGTTCCTATGTACAGAACTTACACTGGTCAAGAAATGAAGATGGAAAAGGGAGCTGCAGTTCGCAAAGTTTTTCTCAACAATCCTCAGTTATCTTTCAGTCCTGATCATGAAGATGTCATCTTAAGCTTTATGTTAATTGGTGATCTTGAAATAACTAAAGTTCGATTTCTAAATTAAGATCAGCCATTTATCAGCTTGGAGAAGATACTGAAGAGAAGAAAGAGTTGAAGAAAAAGCTTGTCAAAGTCCTTCAAGGCAAGGTGGAAGAAAGGTTAAACAAATTTCTAGAAACAACTATCAGTTATCTTAGGATATTGAAGTAAACCTTATTTCTTGTATATTTTGTAAATTGGTTTTGGCATAATTGAGAATGGAATTTGTACTTAATTACATTAAGAATAAATTGGGGGAGATTGTTACGTGCTGATCCTCAATGATCACAAGAAGCTTAGGATCTGGCTATTTTGGATGTCATCAGGATTTGATGTGCCATCAAGATTTGATGCTCATCAGTATCTGCAGAAACATCAGTATTTGAAGACCGTCTATTATGAAGATTAAGTATGTTCCTTGTTTTGAGGGATGGATATCTGTTCGTTCTAAGTGATAGGACTTTGTATATTCAGTTAGAGATATGTATCATTTTCTGTTAGTAATTGATAATGCATATCCTAGACTAATTTGTAGCAGCTGTGTATTATATAAACATAGTTTAGGTTGTCACATAGTGATTAACTCGAGCATTGTATGACCTAGCAGCTCTCAAGAACATCAGTATTTCTTGAGAGAGTTTGTAACAGTTTTTATCAGAATTACAAAGAACTGTTATATTTTTATAATTATTCGAAACATTTATACAATTGTATCCAACCCCCCTTAAACAATTGTATCTTTACTGGGCAACAAAATCGGAATATTTTTCTGAGTCTAGACGCGTTCGTTTCGTATAAATGGATGAACGGTCTGTTTTCTATGAATAAAATACGAATAATTCAATTAATAATAGTATTAATTGAATATTCAATACTCTATAAATAATTTTTTTTAAAGCTCGAAATAATTTTTAGGAATTATTTGGCTTAATTATAAATAATTATATTGTATTTAACTATTTATAAATAAAATTAATTGATTAAATGAATTAATTGATTAATTAAATCCATAGATAATTAACTAAAATAAATTAGAAATAATTAAATCAAATTTGATTTTTTGAAAATAATAAAAGAAAATGATTTTTTTGGAATTAAAATAATTCAGTTAACTATTTAAAATAATTAACTAAATTAATTTTTGAATTTATAAACAATTTTTGGAATTTAAAAATAATTTTTGAAAATTTAATAAGTTTTTTTATTTATTTTAAGAATAAAAATTACAGAAACACTTTTCTGAAATGCACTTAGGGCAAAATGGATCGAAAAGGGGACAATGAAGAAGATGGTCGGAAACTTGAAGAACTTGTCGTGATCTTTGCTGATTCCGGCAAGCTCCAAAGCTCCGGTCGACGTCTGGTTTCGCCCAAAACAACGCCGAAAACCTCGATTTTACACACCTAAACATTCCTTATCTACCTAGGGAATATGTTGGTGGTCATAACAGTCCGTAAACAAGTCCAAAATGACAATCCCGGTCAAAAAACCAATCTGACCGAAGCTTTTCCAGCGAGAACTACTATTCGACTAATCTTTAACCAAACTCAACGATTCATACACGAAATTGAAGCTTAAAGTCTCTATAATCTAACACAATCAATCATACGAGTAAACAATCATCATAAATCCCAGAAAATAAAAGTTCATTAACCCAAAATCGACGAACTCGTACAAACACATCCCGAACTAAAACAATACAAATTTATGCATAAATCAACCGTGTTGAACATGATAAAGCTATCCATATCATCAAAAATAATCAAAAACCAATTAATCATAAACCCCCAAATTTTGACGTAAACCCTAATTTATGAAATTAACAAATTATTTATCGTTCGAATTATTTGATGGCATAAACAGAAAGAGCATGAAAATCTGAGCATTTTGGTTACTTATACTTCAAAAACTGAGATCTGCATCACTTTCAATTTGAGATTTGATTCCCAGAAAACTCAAGAACAACCAAGAACATATTTTAGAGAATTTTTCTATTTTCTGAAAAATATAATATAAATATGATTTTTAATAATAATTATTAATAAATAAAGAATTTATTTATACTTACACAAAAATACCCCTAAAATTATTCAATAAAATAATTAGCCCAACATTAATAATTAATGGAAAATAATTTTTAATTCAATAAATACAAAAGTAATGTCAAAATTTCTTAAAAATTATGAATAATCCAAAAATAAAAAATATTAAATATTTGAAAGTCCCACGATTTTTTAAAAATGAAAATACAAATTTTGTGGGCTTTGACGTCCTAGTGGAGTCCCGGTTCGTTTATTTTTAAGAAACCGAAATATTTCCTAAATTAATGGAAAACCCTGAAAACACATAAAATACACTCAATCGCACATAAAACGAGATAAAACGAGTACCTCGATAACGACGCAAATAAATACGCGTCCCGATTGCAGATCAATTCATATAATTGCATTTTAAACACGTAACGAGTATCCAAAAATACTCTGATCCTTACGGGACCACACACAATCCTATCACATGCTAAATCATGGCCAGACACACTTTCGAATAATATTAAACACACAATAATTCATTTAACACATAATAAAATAGTTGTAAATATTATTTTAATTGTTTTTAAACTTCACCCTTTTTTCCGGGTGAACACGGGTAAAATACCAAATAATATTTCTAACATAGATCAAATATTGAGGCGAGTAACATATCCACTCGATTCTTATGACGGGAAAATACACTCAGTTCTACCGATATTGATAAAACGTTCGGCTTTCAAATAAAATTTTGAAATAGTAGAAGTATTTAAATACTTTCACAATACTGACAAATATTGATACTAGCTATCAATTAACATATTAATCCAATTAAAGACACGAATCCACAAAACATGAATAAAATATTCACAATTTTATTCCTTCTAAATCAGAAAAGCACATAAACATATTCAAATAATAATTATTATAATTCTATAAATGCGGGATATTACAGTTATATGTGGTTTAGTTAGATAAGGAAGGGTATCGAGTTACTTTCGGAGACGGACAGTGAAAGATTATAAAGGGGAATCTAGTTATTGCTCGTGGAGAGAAAAAGGGACTTTGTACATTGTTGAACAATCTAGCTATGAAGCAAATACAGTATCTGATGAGATTGAGTCTTCAACTTTGTGGCACCAAAGGCTTGGTCATATGAGTGAAAAAGGTATGAAACTGTTAACTTCGAAGGGGAAGATTCCAGAGTTGAAGAATGTGGAAGTTGGATTCTGTGAGCCATATGTTCTTGGAAAGCAGAAACATGTTACTTTTGCAAAATCAGGGAGGACCCCCAAGGCTAAGAAGTTAAAGATAGTTCATACAGATGTATATGGTCTAACAAAAGTTGCGTCATTGGGCGGATCTCGCTACTATGTCACAATCAATAAGGAATCTATTCTATTATTATAAAAAAACCTATTACATATCCATGCATGACTGCTTCTGATATAAAGTCTTTCACCGCCTTGAATTCTGTAATCATTTTCCTTCTCGAATATCTACTAAAGTGACAAATCCTGATGACATCAACTGCTGATTATCAAGTACTGATATAAGTACTGATGACGTCACTCTTCAGTAAATACTGATATTAAGTCCTTATAAGAACTCCTGATAGTTTCTGTCCTGATATCATCAATTATATCTAACAAGGGACAAGCTTGATCCGAAAGCAAAGAAATGTATCTTCATTGGTTATGGCTCTGATGATATGGGTTACCTTTATGTGATGAACTGACTAAGAAGGTCGTTAGAAGTAGAGATGTTACTTTTAATGAGAATGCAGTGTATACGGATAAGCTTGTAGTCGATTCTGAGTTTACAAAGGAACAAATTGAGAAAGAGGAAGGAGTGCTTGAAGATATTACAGAAATAGATCTTGCAGGAAATAGTGGGAGTTCGGAGAATGTTGATGACAGGATTCCGGTAACTCCACAGACTGAGGTAAGAAAATCTAGCAGAAGTGTGAGGCCACCACAAAGATATTATCCTTCAACATATTATATGTTATTGACCGATGACGGGGAGCCTCATTGTTATTCAGAGGCAGTACAAGTGGATGATTCAGTTCAGTGGAAATCAGCCATGGATGAGGAGATGAGTTCTCTTGAGAAGAATGAGACTTGGTCTTTAACAGAGTTACCAGCAGGAAAGAAGGTTTTACAGAATAAGTGGGTGTTCAGGATCAAAGAAGAACATAATGGCAACAAGAGATACAAGGCAAGGTTAATGGTCAAGGGTTATCAGCAGAAGAAGGATATTGACTACACTGATATATTTTCTCCCGTTGTTAAGTTGACTACACTTAAAATTGTGCTAAGTATTGTGGCTGCAGATAAGTTACATCTAGAGCAACTAGATGTTAAGACCGCATTCTTACATGATGATCTTGAGGAAAACATCTATATGGTTCATCCAGAGGGATTTCAGGAAGCTGGGAAAGAAAACCTTGTTTGTAAGCTAATAAAAAGCTTGTATGGTTTAAAGCAAGCACCAAGACAATGGTAGTTGAAATTTGACAGCTTTATAATGAAGAATGGGTACACGAGGAATGCTATAGATCATTGTTGTTACTTTAAAATTTTTGATTCATTTTATATCATATTATTGTTGTATGTTGATGACATGTTAATAGCAGGATCAAACATGAGGGAAATCAACAGGTTAAAGAGATAAATGTATGAGGAGTTTGAGATGAAGGATATGGGTGCAGCAAAATAGATACTTGGTATGAGCATTATAAGGGATAGAGTTGAAGGTACTTTAAAATTATCTCAAGAAAAGTATATTGAGAAATTATTGCAGAAATTTAGTGTCCAGGTTGCAAACACTAGAAGTACACCGTTGGTGAGTCACCTTAATCTCACAAAGAAGCAGTCACCTAAAACGGATGAAGGCAAGAAAGATATGGCTAAATTTCCTTATGCATCTGCAGTTGGCAGTTTAATATATGATACGGTGTGTACGAGGCCAGACATTGCTCATTCAGTGGGAGTTGTTAGCAGATTTATGTCTAATCTAGGAAGAGAGCATTGGGAAGCAGTCAAGTGGTTGTTGTGCTACTTGAAAGGCACATCCAAGGTTGCATTATGTTTCAGTAAGATAGATGTTATCTTGGAAGGGTTCTCTGATGCATATTTGGTGGATGTTTGGATACAAGAAAAAATACAGCGGGTTTTTCTCTTTGGGTGGCACCGCAATTAGTTGGATGTCTCGACTTCAAAAGAGTGTTTCTCTTTCAACTATAGAAGCAGAATATATGGCTATCTCTGAAGCTAGCAAGGAGATAATTTGGTTAAAGAATTTTCTTGAGAAGTTGGGCAAGAAACAGGCGGACGATGCGTTGTATAGAGACAGTCAGAGTGCTATTCATCTCGCGAAGAATCCCGTGTTTCATGTTAAGACGAAGCATATTCAGCCGAGACATCACTTTACAAGAGAGTTGATAAGCAATGTGTACTTTATCCTTGAAGAAAATCCTTGGTTCAAAGAATCCTGCAAATATGTTGACTAAGGTGGTTACGAATGTAAAGTTAAAGTTTTGCGTAGCTTCAACTGACCTTCAGAATTAATTGGTGAGGAGGCGATGCACTAGTTAAAGTTATTGATTGAAAAACTGATTTTACTAGACTTATAAGAGTGAAGTGAAGATTGGCCACACTCCAAGTGGGAGATTGTTGGGTTTGTGGAGTCTATTAATTAAACCCATGAAATTAGACTATTTAGATTCAGATTCATATTAGTTTATGGATTAGTCTACTTTTCAGATTTGGTATTTAGGCCTAGTTTCTTCTCTTATAAATACTCATGTAATTGTAAAATCATAACACAACAAATTGTGAGAGATCAATACAAAATTAGTGCGGCTTGGGGAGTAAAAATTTCCGAATCACGTAAATTTTTATCTTATGTGATGATCATTTATTTTCTTGTTCTTGTTTATTCGCTTTGGGTTTTTTTTTCATTGTTGTATAGTCAACAAGAATAACGATGACTTTCTTTCAGATTCAGCTAAATGGAAGGATACAAACACCATGCCTTCATTAAATTCAGAGTCTCCCATCAAGACTCATGATAAGTTAGTACTTTGGTTCTTGTTTACGTCAACTAATATGGTATGTGTACAACATCTTATCATCCTCGGGGGATTCTTCCAGTCAGATATATATCTTGTGTATGTTCTGTTTTATTTGGTAGAGTGGTATTACTGCCATTTATTGATATGTCCGATAAGTAGGGTTTAGATATCGGTAAAATTTTTGTATACTCCTAGTTGCTACAAAGTTTTATCTGCTTCACTATTGCTTGATGTTATGGACCAATTCTTTAATATATGTTGGAAATTCAAGTATGATACTAATAGAGAGGCATCATTAGCTAAACTAATAACACATTACAATTTCTAAACTAAAACTCGAAAGCATCATAAGGTATATATAATGTGTAATAGATACGTAGGAATACATGATATATCCTAATCAAGCAAACAAAAGATGATGAATAAAATCAACCACGCCAAAGAAGAAAATAATTAAAAATTTTGAGATTTGCCCTGGGAGTCTGGGACTAGGAGTTTACCAACTTAGAACAATCAACTTTCCAATGTACAGGTCCCCACTGATTAATTTCAATAACCGTAAATGCCATGTGACAATCTTAGCTCACTGTCAACTATTTATGAACCCTTTACATGTGTACTATGTACGTGTTAGGCACTTTTCAGCCAGTCTCGGCTTATTCCTGTTAGGCACTTTTCAGCCAGTCTCGGCTTCAAACCCCTCCCAACTATTACTTGTCAACCCTTCTTATTCATTCAGAATTGATATCTATAAATTAACTATTAAGAAGCCATAAAAACTATCACTTGATATCTTAGGCTTTGACAATATTTATGTCTTGTACATTTCTAAGAATCCCGTCTTTCACGAGAGGACTAAAAATATTGAACTAGATTCCCACTTTACTTGTGACAAAGTACTAGAAGGTCTTCTTCAGCTATCTTATTTGCCTACTCGTCACGAGCTTGCTGATTTTCTCACTAAGATGGTTCCTTCTCCTCATTTCAAAAAACTTTCATCCAAGTTGGGAATGTCAGATATTGCTTCTCTTTCATCCTCCAGCTTGAGGGAGGCTATGGGTAATACAAAATGTTGATGTGTCATTCAAGACAATACTATCCGGCTGTCATTCTAAACCACTAGCTGCCATAACAAACTAAACATTACAATGCTTATATATATAGTAGATCAGAGAGAAGGAGATAGTGATTTTCATTCTTGTTCATCTTGTACACATCAAATATGTAAAGTTAAAGAATATCATTCTCTTCGTAATATACAATACATATTCATGAGAAATTGATCTAAGATGCAGAAACTATCACTTTGTGATATTTATTAAACATCGATATTTATTAAACATCTAATTAGATATATATGGATAATAGAAGACATGTGAATTATGGACTTCTTAAAAATTGACAGGATAAGATATATATTTTGTACTTCTGTTTTTTTTTTAATTTTTGATTGCAATTTTTGTATGTAAATTTTCGATAAATAGAATACATATATTATTTTTCGATAGATAGAATATATATTTATAAAAAATTGCTCATTTTAATTGATGAAAATTTTGTGTATATGAGGATCCATCCTTATTAAAAAATAGGATTCAATCAAATATGGTTTAACATATGAAATTTAGTGTTTAATGTGTAATCACTCAAAAATCGATATGATATCAGCTAAACTAAGGCACGTTACAATTTCTATATTGAAACTCGAAAGTATCTCAAGATATAACGTGTAACAGGCATGTAGATTACAGGTATATATACTAATCAAGCAATCAAAAGATGATAAATAAAATCAGCCACGACCGAAGTAAAAAATCATTTAAAATTTTGAGATTGCCCTGGGATTAGGAGTTTACCAACTTATAAAAATTAACTTTCAATTGTACAAGTCCTCACTGATTATTTACAAGAATAGTAGAAGCCATGTGACAATCTCAGCTCATTGTCAACTATTTCTGAACCCTTTACATGTCAAGTATATCGTTTGTGTACTATGTACGTGTCACCAGTATGCCTTGTCCACCATCCTACACGTATGACTCACCTACTACAATTATGTTACTCGACTTCTTATTTATATCATACCCGTGTGTGATACTTGAATTTGAGCGTGAACCTTCAACACATCATCTTACGAAACAAACATGTGCCAAATTTATTTAATATATTGCTGAGTTCCTCTTTTTATTCACGTAATTAGATACTTTGAAGCCGAGTCTCGACTTCAAACCCCTCCCCCACTATTAGTTGTCAGCTCTTTCCGTTTATTCTGAATTGACATCTATAAATTGACTATTAAGAAGCCATGAAAACTGTCACTTGGCATCTTAATTAGCAGTTAAAAACAAAATAGCTAAAAAGATGAAGAACTTTTTGGGAGCTCTGGTTTTCACTCTTCTCCTTACAGCTTGTTTCAGGGAACCAACCATAGCCGATGACTCGTGTAAATGATAACTCCTGGGTGTGGGGCTGCTCCTTCGACGCGATACCTAGATCCTTCGTCACTGTGGAAGTATAGCTCTCGTGGGGTTCCTACAAAACAATACTGGAAGAGGGGTTTGGGTCCCGCGGCGCCTCTGGCGTGAGAGTAAGAACTCGCTTTTGGGGAAGATGAACATAGATAGGAATGCAAGTTGACTGTGTGTGTATATGAGTGTGAGAGAGTGATTAACCTCAAAACCTTTCCTCCTTGGGCAATTTATAGCCCAAGGATAGGGTTCAGGGGTTGGTACCTTTGAATTATAGTCGTTGGTTCTATGAGCGGAGGACACTTGGATGGGATGGATGCCTTACACGTGTCAGGATGAGAATGATTGAGGAATGTTCTAAGGATCTCCTGGCACGTGCCATGATTGTGCTCATGATTGATCAATGACAGCTATCCCTATCACGCATTTGGGCATGTGCCTCACGTGTTAGGACTTTCCAATATTGGGCCATCGGGACTAGATAGTCTGGACTAGTGGTATGCGGGACTGGATGAAGTTAGGAGTCCGGATCTAGTCCTTCTAGGAGCTATATGTACTATCATGTGCCCCCCACTCCCTTATGCAGATTTTCTGGATGGGGGAGTAAGGTTGATGGTGTTTGTAGTTTGTTGCTTGTGAGACAAATTTGAGCTTTCATTGCCCCCCCGTCTGGGTTGTGTTAAAGTGGTCCAATCCGGACTAAGGTGGATTGTCTTTAGACGAATTTGAGCTTTCCTTTCCCTCAGTCCGGGTTATGTTGATGTGGACCAATACGGACTAAGGTTGATTATATTTAGAATAATTTGATCTTTCCTTACCCCCCAGTCTGAGTTTTGTTGATGTGGACCAATCCGGACTAAGATTGATTTTCTTTAGAGGAATTTGAGCTTTCCTTACCCCCAATTCCGGATTGTGTTGAGGTAGGCCAAGCCGGACTAGGGTAGATTGTTTTAGAAGAATATGAGCTTTCCTCGGCCCCAAGTCCAGATTATATTGAGGTAGGCCAAGCTAGACTAAGTTAGATTATTTTTAGAAGAATTTGAGCTTTCTTTGGCCCCCGCTTCGGATTGTGTTGAGGTAGGCCAAGCCGGACTAAGGTAGATTTTTTTTAGAGGAATTCAATCTTACCTTGGCCCCTGGTCCGGATTGTGTTGAGGTAGGCCAAGCCAGACTAAGGTAGATTATTTTTAGAGGAATTTGAGCTTTCCTTGCCCCCCAGTCCAGATTGTATTGAGTTTGGACGGTCCGGACTGGAAGATGAATCGATTGGTGGTTTCCCCCATGATTTGAATTCTAACTTCTGTAAATTTCTTAAAAAGACGTGCCCCATCATTGCTGTTATTAATGACAGTTTTGATGAAGGGGCCAAATCTTGCCACGGGGCATCGCCTGTTGATATTCACCTCGCTTATAAAAGGCATCCCCAAATTCTTTTTTGGTTTGACCCTTCATAAATTTTTTCTTTCCGAGTGTTTCTCTCTTATCTCCTTCGTGTTTTTGCCGCTTGTTATAGGAGGTCTCGAAAGTTTATCGTCTTTGCTTCGTCGTTCCCAACCTCTCCGTAATATTTGTACTTGTAAGTTCTCTTTTCCATTCTCGTGCTTTTCTTCTTGTTTTCATTTCCACAGATGATACTATTGCTTGTTTCGGTTTTTGTGTTTTGATCGCATATTGTGTTACTGTTTTTGTGTTCTTGGTTGAGTATATATGTATATATCTTTATTTTGTTTATGTTTTGGTGTTTGATTTTGAGGTTAAGATGTTTCTGGTTTTAGGGTTTTGTAGTAGAGTCATGACTGTAGTTTTTAGTCCGGATTAATGGTTTTTGTGTTTGATTTTTCTTGATATTTTATGGTTTCCATTTTGTGTCCGGACTTGTAATCATGGTCCAGACTCTTCGGTTTTGTTAGTTTAACTGATTTATGTTTTTTGGTTTGGGTTTTGGGAGTAGTTTCCCCGGACTAGTGGATTAGACCTTAATAAAATTAAATATAGGGTAGTCCGGACCGTTGTAGGCTATAAAATAAAGAATTTGTAGGGATTTAGACTAACCCATCTCATTGCTTTTAGGTTGATGGTCCGGACTAAAACTCGCGCCAAAGCATATTTCTCTTGCTACCCGGGACCTATTGATTCTGATACTGACTGTAGTTCTGACTGGATAGAGATGGGAAAGAAAACTTCTACCTCTGACTCTCATGTGATTAGGAAGTTAAAAGTTGTCGAGATATCTCCTAGGAAGGTCCCGTGTACTCCGGATGGGTACTAGGTAGATATTCCAAACTACTTCATTACTAGGAGTCCAGAGATTGAAAATAGTTGGTATTATAGGAGCATTAGGTCTGGTTACGCGAGACAACCTGATGGGAGTCCGAGTGTGTATGTTGAAGCAGAGTTTGATCGGAAATTTCGGGGAAGCATTGGGGCCAAGAAGCCTTATCCCCTAAAGGATGAATATGTTGTATTGGATCATGCTGCTCAGGATTCTTCTGTCCGGGCCACTTTCCAGTTAGATACCCGGGTTAAGTGAAGGTGGCCGCTTCCCGGAGAGAGGATCCATCACCGCCCTACCGACGGTTTTGTTCCCGTCTGGTTGGAGCATTTAAGGTCCGGGTGGAATCCCCACTGGCATCTCTTTTTAAGCACCTTTGTAAATATATTTATAGGTTGACGCCCATGCAAATAACCCCAAATGGAATTAAATGGATGTCCAGGTTCATTTCTTATTGTAATAAATTTGAAGTTTAGCCGGCCTTCAAGGTTTGGCACCATCTTTTGGCTTTAGTTAGGTCGAGTCAGTTTCCTTTGTATGAGTTACGGTTCTGCGCCTCTGAGTGTGGCTATGGGTCCAGATTTAGGCCAGTCATCCAACAGACTTCCTTGAAGCATTGGAATGGGGAGCTGATTTTGATCAAGGGTCTGGACCTATTTTATTTGCCTCATATAGCTAGTGAAGGTGTCCAGTCTCGTTTCCCGAGAGACGAACTTAGGGGTGAAGCTCTTGAGTTAGTTTTCAATTTCTGCGAATATCTTGGGATTCAGCTTACCCGAGATTCCTTTATGAACTATAAACTTATGAACCATCTTATTTGTAAGTTTGCTTTTCTTTTTCCTCTTTCCCGGATTTATTTATTTCATGTATGCCTGGTGCGATGTATTTGTGAGGTTTGTCCGAACTAACGCACTTTATTTTTGTTTGTTTTTGACAGGTCTTCCGTATTATAACCTGAATATGTTTGCCTCTGCATAAAATGATGCTCTGGTGGGTTTGGGTTCGGCTTTCAAGTTGACCAAGAAAGCTTCAGTTGCTGGCTCCGGATCCCAGCTGTAATAACCCCAAATTTTTGGACTTTTTGTAATTCTTATGAATAGTGATTTTACTGATTATGCTGATTACGGAAATTTTTCATGCCACACTATGTAGGAGTTCTTTTATTGATATTCTGAGATCTTATTAGTACTTCATAGAGTATATGAGTGTATGTAAAGATCGTCAGAATTCAAATTCGAACACTTTGATTATTCCCGAAAATCCACCAGATACTGAAAGAATTGAGTATAAGGTAACATGATTAAAAGGATTTAAATTCAAGGATTATAAGAGAGGATCATTAAAGGAATATAAAATATTAAGAAAGGTTTAGGGGATCCCAAGTAATAATATCCCGGATTCAATCCCTCAAACGACGAACGAGGACGAAAGTTAAGCGAACCGTATAACTGATAAGCGATCATTAGCCAAGTAATTAAGATTTAATCAAAGAGGTTAGTGGATGGTGATGTCATCACACCAAAAGGCGGAGACATGTGTTAAAAGGATGACATAATCAAGATGACCTAAGCATGACATAGTAGATATTTAATTTGGTGGATTATTAGCCAAATGTTTTTAATCATGGTTAATTCTAATTATGGTTAATTAAAGTAAAAGAGAAGCAACCAAATAATTCATCACACAAAAATCAAAATTTACTTCTTGTCCAAAGAACAAGAATGTAATAACCCCAAAAATTTTGGACTTTTTGTAATCCTTATGAATAGTGATTTTGTTGATTATGCTGATTAAGGAATTTTTTTATGCCATACTATGCATGAGTTCTTTTATTGATATTCTGAGGTCTTATTAGTACTCCATAAAGTATATGAGTGTATGTAAAGATCGTCAGAACCCAAACTCTAACACTGTGATATTTCCCGAAAATCCACCAGATACCGAAAGAATTGAGTATAAGGTAACATGATTAAAAGGATTTAAATTCAAGGATTATAAGAGAAGATCATAAAAGGAATATATAATATTGAGAAAGGTTTAGGGGAACCCAAGTAATAAGATCCCGGATATGATCCCTCATACGACGAACGAGAACGAAAGTTAAGCGAACCGTATAACAGATAAACAATTATTATCCAAGTAATTAAGGTTTAATCAAAAAGGTTAGTGGATGGTGATGTCATCACACCACAACGAGAAGACATGTGTTAAAAGATGACACAATCATGATGACATAAGCATGACAAGTAGATATGTTTTGTTGGTTGATTATTAGCCAAGTATAATTTACCATGATAAATTCTAAAAAGTAGCCAAACAAAAAGGGAAAAGCAACCAACAAAATCATAACACCAAAATAGAAGTTGAGTTTGGCTTTCTAAGAACAAAGCTATCGGCCCTTTTGATATTCAAGGAAGAAAATTTTGCAACTCCAAGCTCCACTCCATAATCAAATCCATGGTAATTATGTAAGCTTCCCTATTATTAGATAAGTATATCCTAGGAGTTTAAGCTTCTAATTCCTTGTAAATCTCTTCCAATAAATCAAGGAAGGAGATGGTGAATAGTAATTTCTTGAAATTAATTTTTGTGTTCTTGATTTCTTTGAAAAGATCAAGCTTGTAGGAGGTTAGATCAAGGCTCCTTAAGGCTTCCTAGCAACTTATCACTCACCAAGGAAGGTAAAACCTCACACCCTACTTTACTTTTGAGTATTTAGGAGTGGTTATGATTGATATAGTATATGAGAAGCATGATCCTTATTTGTTTAAAGTTTGGTTGGATTTGTAGTGATTTTGGGTTATGAATCTTGGTTATTGGTTAATGAATCTTAAGTATAGTTAGTAGCTCATGTTTGTGATTGAATGAGTTGGAAAACCTTGAGGTTATGGACTGATGTGGTAAGGTTTAGATGAAGTTTGGTTGTATTGATGGTTATGAGTTGGTTTGTGGTTAATTGGAATAGTATAAACATTGGTAATCGCATAAACATAGCCGTCGTAATGCCCGTTTTCATTCAACTACTTGTTCTTAGTGTTTGGGACAGAAATCTCACTGACCAATCTGTAACTTTTTCATGATTAGCTAGATCGTGTCGTAAGCTTCGTTTTGATATGTGGTTCGCTTGGATCCGATGTACGGTTTAGGAGAAACGACCGTTTTAAGTAACGGCATTTCGCGAGCGAACCATTATCCCTCACTTTACTTTGAAACCTCAATTAAGGTCCTTAAATGACTAATTGGAGTACGAAACAATTATGTAAGATTAATTGGTCAGTTGGTAGAGTATTCGCAAAAGAGTCGCCTTAAAAAGTTAAGCAGTTATTTTATAAAAATGGTGGAGCCGAGGGTACTCAAGCGACTTATGTGAATCGTTAAGCGCAAAAGCGAACGTTAGGGTCCAATTGGTTAAAGTCTACTTTCTTAAGTGACCGTGGTTTAATTCCAACTTATATGTTGTGTATAGGTTACCAGACTTTCCCCAGGCCTTTTACCACCCCCAGTCGCTCAGGAAAGTTTTCTACCCGGTATACTGTTGTTGTGATGTAAATATATGTATGCATTATCTTGAGATAAATGCATGATTGTTATTAGCAAGTCTTGCGATATATTGAAGAATGTAGATACGATATATATATGCATGCCTATTTTGGAATCTTGATATTTCATTGTCGATTCAATTGATTATAAATTGCATAATACCTATGCTAGAGATAAGCAGTACTTGCGTATACCCTTAGTATAGGGGACCAAGAGTTGAACATTTTTCAAAACCGGGAGTCGATGTTTCCGAGTATATTATATATATATAGTTTTCAAAACTATTAATTGAATAATGTTTATTCGATAATTTTATATTATAAGTGAATATTATTTTCTTTTGAATATTCATTTAAGATTCCTATCGCGATCAAAGACTATTTTAACTATTTAAATAGAGTTTCTACTTATGAAACTTATTTTATTTTATTAAATGAATATTAGTCTGAATATTCATTCAAGGACTTATGACTCCGCTTATTTTATTAAATCAATATTAGTTTGAATATTCATTCGAGGACTTATGACTCCGCTTATTTTATTAAATAATATTCTTTATTTGCTTAAAGAATAATGTTTCGATATTTGCCAAGTATTTGAAAAATGATTGATACTATCAAATCATTCTCACTTTAAATATTTCCAGAGATTATTTTCAAACTTTATCAAAACTATTTTTGGAAAGTTAGAGTGGATCCCAAAACTCGTTTTCAAATTTAAGATCTTCCTTTCGAAGAGGATTTAAATACTTGCTCAAATATCTGAGGGATTCGGCTCCGTGATGTATCTTTATATTGCAATAAAGTTGTTGTTTTGATAAAAGAGTTTTTTGATTACTTACCCAACACTCGGAAGGTGAAAATTCTTGAAATGAGTTTGATCCATTAACAGGCATTGCCTGGGAAATATCGGTGAGTTTTTCTTTCCAACTAAAAGCGACTTCTTGGTGGAGTCATATCAACAAGTTCTTACTTGGGGAAAGGGGAGACGAGCTTTACGTTTCAGAGTCATGGATTTCTTCTGAACTAGGAGTGGCGTAAGTGGTCGAGTGGCACCGGCCCAGCCTTATTTATTGGCCCAAATGGCCCGGAAGTTCCGCTATGACGGTCCATTACTTAGGAGTCCAGCGTACGGTCGACAAGTAAATCCGACTGTTCTCCTCTACATGTAGAAAATTATGGGGTTGCACTACTGCGACTGATCATCGTGAGTGATCTTCCTGGAGCGACAAACTCCCATAATAAGTTCATCATCCAGTTAGATATTTCTGCAACACTACCCAGAGCACTTTGATAGAAAGGCTACGGCTGGGCGATTGTTGAGTGTTGGCAGGGTCGAGTTTTCAAAATGATGTTTTCATCAAATGAAGTATCTCGTAACTTCATTTCATTTTGATGATATTTCAAAGATTGATTCTATACAAGTTTTGTCTTGTAGTTTCATCTATGGGATGAATTATTTATACCTTGAACGATGATAGTTCAAGTAGTATTCGAAAAAGATATAAGTATATAGGAGTATCTTATAACTTCATCTTTTCAACTTATATCTAGTTAATGATTATCTTATGCATGACAAAGATTTTCAGAAAAACGTTGAGACAAGGTTAGATATATGAGATCACCTTGCAAAGATATTTTTATACAGTTATAAATTGGAACTCTGTGTATATTATGCATGGAAGAGGATTTCCAAGATTTTAAAAACTATATATGTATATATATACTGAATAATTTGTGACTTCGTCGCATTAAGATATCAAACTTGGTTCATTTCTTCTTGACCAAGACTTTCATGAGTACTATGAAGATGCTCATATATTGTTAATTATTATACAAATTATTTCGGTGGGCTTGTTGCTCACCCTTACTTTCTTCTTTCATCACACAACAACAGATACACAAGATGAACAGGACCAAGCTCCCAATTCGCAAGCGGATAGGAAATGTTCCGCAGTTTCCTGTAGGCGTTGATGCCACTGTAGCTGAGGTAGGAACTACCCATAGGCTAGGTTTTCAACTGTTGATGTACCATACTTATGTATATTATGAATTGTAATAATGGCAAAGAATATGTAAATTTATCCAGAAACCCCTTCTGAGGTGTAATTGTAATAACCCCAATTTTTGGAATTTTTGAAACCCTTATGAATAGTGTTATGCTGAATAAGAAAACTTTTCATGCCACACTATGTAGGGGTTCTTTTATTGATCTTCTGGGATATTATTAGTACTCTATGTGGTATATAAGTGTATGTAAAGATCGTCAGAATCCAAATTTGAACCTTTTGATTTTTCCCGAGAATCCACCAGATACCGAAAAAATTGAGTATAATGTAACATGATTGAAAGGATTTAAATTCAAGGATTATAAGAGAGGATCATAAAAGGAATATAATGTATTGAGAAAGGTTAAGGGAACCCAAGTAATAAAATCCCGGGTATGATCCCTCAAACGATAAATGAGAACGAAAGTTAAGCGAACCGTATAACAGATCAGCGGTCATTAGGCAAGCAATTAAGAGTTAATCAAGGAGGTTAGGGATGATGATGTCATCAAACCAACAAGATGACATAGAAAAGGTGACATAAGCATGACATAAGGGAAGGAGGTGTGGTTGATTTATAACCACACAATTTTTTTTCATGGTAAAAAATGATTAAAGCAAAACAAACGATTAATATTTGCATGTAGTAAGCAGTAGACAAAAACGAATTCATTATTTTAAATGAAATCATCCCTATAACCTCATACTAATTAAACATCATAATCTTAGAGAACATTATTTTATAATACTATCATACACAATAAGATTTAAATCAGAATTTTTACCTCTTACAATAGCTTTCTGGTCACCGAAAGTCTCAACTCACCCTTGCCCTATTATCCTCAACGCTCTCCAAGCTCCTTTGGATATTCTTGGCTGGATGCAGGAGTCCTCACACGGTCTCTTCCATATTGCTATTTCCCAAGGTATTATTTTCCTGAATTAATCCTGATTGTATATGATACATATAAAATAATCTTTTCTATTATTATGATGTATTCTTAGTAGAGTTTATAGAGAGTGAAGAAGTTTAGCCAGACATATTCAAAGAGAGAATTGAACTTCAGAAATTTTTTTTTGATATCCTTTACATTTTATGTATGGACTTATTTATAGTAGTCCTTCTATATGGTTACAGATTACCGGGATAACCGGTTTCTTTTACATAATTACTAATAATTCTCTTTTGCAGGTTTTTTCCACGAATCTTTTATTTTCTTTGTCTGCCATTTCTTTGTCTGCCATTTCTTCTTTTGTCATCTCTTCATATTTTCTTCATCTTTATCTTCTGTGTCTGCCATGATATCTTGCAGGATCTGTCATCTTTTCCAGGGAATCTGCTTTTCCTTTTCTTCTTTTTCCATTTTTGTCATTTTGCCTTGATATTTTGTTATTAAAAGGAATCTTTTTTCTTCTGGTAATATAGCTCTTTCATATTTTTTGGTTTTCACCATTCAATTTACAGTGTTTTGGTGTATCACACCATTTTTGTATCATGCAAAGGGATCAGAATTCCCTTTATCATTATCTTTTAGACTGATAATAGGTCTCTTTCTAGGACCTGTTATTCTTTGATAATATTCAGTAGTATGTTTTGCATGATTATATTTCAGGTTTTCTATTTTATCAAGCATTATCTCTAATGCCATAGTACCTGAATTTTGTATAGTATTATCATAATATAAGGTTATTATGCTTTCGGTGAAACCTCCACCATGGCTTTCAGAAATGATTATAACTTTCCGAGCTCGTAGTATATCTTGTATTTTGGACCTGAGGGTAGCTAGACCAATGGCTCGTTTTTCACATAACCATTCTTGGAATTTGTTAATATCACAGGGATTTAGCAATTTTAAGCTTTTGGTTTCTCCCACAATATCTGCCATATTCCTTCCTAAATTTGAATAGTTGGCATATTACTATGGGTTTTCCAACCAGATCAGTTGATGCATCAAAAACTTGTATTCCGTATGAGCCTGCTCCCATTTCCCGTACCATAGCTTCCATGGATTTGACAATTATACTTGGTAGTTTTGATATACAATACATGGTTTCATTTGTTAAGATCTTGTCAACAAAACCATGTATAAACAGGTTATAGACTATGTCAGGTTTTGCATTTTCACAACAAATATATCTGGGATATTTTGTAGATTTTGTCAGTCTGCAAACATCAGGGTTAGATTTATAATCATAATATTTCATCATTTGCTCATATGTTTTCACTATCTCAGGTGAGTGTTTCAGCCTATCACTCATTGATAAATTTGACAGAGTAGTTGATATGTTGGTTGAAGGTGATGGCATGGTTGCAAGCTTTGATGAAAATGTCATAGGTTTTATTGTAGGGATTGCAACTGAAGCTTGTAGAGTTGTTTTGTCTTTTATAGCTTCCATAATTTGTTTCAGAAAATGTTGGTTCTCCTGAACCAGGGTTTCTATCTCCTTTTGGAGTTTGGTGATTTTTTCATTATTGGTTGATATATGAGAAGTGACATCAGTGATATATTTCTCAAAATTTTCCATATCCTGCTAAGAACAACAAACAATTAAATTTTCCCTTTACAAAAACAAAATGCATGACATTCAATGACATTTAATTTTCTAATAATTGATATTAATAATTCATCAATATACCTTCTATTAGGAGTGAAATAATAACCAATGTGTTTTTCTATTTCTAGAAATCCTTTATATGCTTCTTCTAGTTTTTCTGTATTATTTTCATCTAATCCTTCGAGAGCAAAATTTTTTATGAATTCTACAGCTTCTAAAGTAGTAGTCCATATTATTAAAGATCCCGATATTATTTTCCATGGTTGAGCTTGTCTGCTAGTATATTCTATTTTCATTGTTTATTTTCTCTACTAAGATAGTCAGCTAACACATTTTTTGTTTCTGATATATTTTTTATTACAAAATCATAACAACAGAAAAAAGATTGCCATTTTCTTCTTTTATTTAATTCTGGTAATAATTCTATTTTATTAGTAATAAAGGCTTTTACTTGAGTATTATCTGTTCTTACTACAAATTTAACAGGCAATAAATGATAATGAAACTTCTTAATCCCATATTTTACAGCTAATAGTTCTTTTTCATTTATGTGGTAGTTTGATTCATTAGGTTTCCAAGTTCCTCCTGCATATCCACATATATGTGGCTTTTCTTTATCTATGTCATCTTTCTCATATGCTATTAGGACTGCTCCCCATCCTATATCGATAGCATCAATATATAATTCTAAATGATCTGTTTCTATGGGTATTCTATGTTTTGGTAAATCTTTCACCTTTTCCTTAAGAATTTTTATATAATTTTCATGTTCTTTTGTCCATTCAAAAGGTTTATTTTTTGTTAGTTCCTATAATGGTTTTCTTAATTTAGGTAAGTCTTTAATATGATCTGAGGCATAATTTACTATTCCTAAAAACTGTTGTACCTCTTTTTTGTTTTCTAATTTATCCTTAAAATTTACAATCTTTGTTACTATATGATCTTGTAATTATATACCTTCTTTATCTATTTTGTATCCTAAATATTCTATCTTATTCTTAAAGATTTCAGATTTCTTTTCAGACAATAATATTCCATGCTGGTTTATTGTTTTTATAAATTGCTCTAAATGTTTTATATGCTCTTGTAGAGTTTCACTATATATTAATATATCGTCTACATATACTATGCAGAAATCTTTTAATTTTCTAAAGATTTGGTCCATTCTTCTTTGAAATATTTACCTCTTACAATAGCTTTCTGGTAAGGTAAATATTTACCTATTGTAAGAGGTAAATATTTCAAAGAAGAATGGACCAAATCTTTAGAAAATTAAAAGATTTCTGCATAGTATATGTAGACGATATATTAATATATAGTGAAACTCTAGAAGAGCATATAAAACATTTAGAGCAATTTATCAAAACAATAAACCAGCATGGAATATTATTGTCTGAAAAGAAATCTGAAATCTTTAAGAATAAGATAGAATATTTAGGATACAAAATAGATAAAGAAGGTATACAGTTACAAGATCATATAGTAACAAAGATTGTAAATTTTAAGGATAAATTAGAAAACAAAAAAGAGGTACAACAGTTTTTAGGAATAGTAAATTATGCCTCAGATCATATTAAAGACTTACCTAAATTAAGAAAACCATTACAGGAACTAACAAAAAATAAACCTTTTGAATGGACAAAAGAACATGAAAATTGTATAAAAATTCTTAAGGAAAAGGTGAAAGATTTACCAAAACATAGAATACCCATAGAAACAGATCATTTAGAATTATATACTGATGCTAGCGATATAGGATGGGGAGCAGTCCTAATAACATATGAGAAGGATGACATAGATAAAGAAAAGCCACATATATGTGGATATGCAGGAGGAACTTGGAAACCTAATGAATCAAACTACCACATAAATGAAAAAGAACTATTAGCTGTAAAATATGGGATTAAGAAGTTTCATTATCATTTATTGCCTGTTAAATTTGTAGTAAGAACAGATAATACTCAAGTAAAAGCCTTTATTACTAATAAAATAGAATTATTACCAGAATTAAATAAAAGAAGAAAATGGCAATCTTTTTTCTGTTGTTATGATTTTGTAATAAAAAATATATCAGGAACAAAAAATGTGTTAGCTGACTATCTTAGTAGAGAAAATAAACAATGAAAATAGAATATACTAGCAGACAAGCTCAACCATGGAATAATAATATCGGGATCTTTAATAATATGGACTACTACTTTAGAAGCTGTAGAATTCATAAAAAAATTTGCTCTCGAAGGATTAGATGAAAATAATACAGAAAAACTAGAAGAAGCATATAAAGGATTTCTTGAAATAGAAAAACACATTGGTTATTATTTCACTCCTAATAGAAGGTATATTGATAAATTATTAATATCAATTATTAGAAAATTAAATGCCATTGAATGTCATGCATTTTGTTTTTGTAAAGGGAAAATTTAATTGTTTGTTGTTCTTAGCAGGATATGGAAAATTTTGAGAAATATATCACTGATGTCACTTCTCATATATCAACCAATAATGAAAAAATCACCAAACTCCAAAAGGAGATAGAAACCCTGGTTCAGGAAAACCAACATTTTCTAAAATAAATTATGGAAGCTATAAAAGACAAAACAACTCTACAAGCTTCAGTTGCAATCCCTACAATAAAACCTATGACATTTTCATCAAAGCTTGCAACCATGCTATCACCTTCAACCAACATATCAACTACTCTGTCAAATTTATCAATGAGTGATAGGCTGAAACACTCACCTGAGATAGTGAAAACATATGAGCAAATGATGAAATATTATGATTATAAATCTAACCCTGATGTTTGCAGACTGACAAAATCTACAAAATATCCCAGATATATTTGTTGTGAAAATGCAAAACCTGACATAGTCTATAACCTGTTTATACATGGTTTTGTTGACAAGATCTTAACAAATGAAACCATGTATTGTATATCAAAACTACCAAGTATAATTGTCTAATCCATGGAAGCTATGGTACGGGAAATGGGAGCAGGCTCATACGGAATACAAGTTTTTGATGCATCAACTGATCTGGTTGGAAAACCCATAGTAATATGCCAACTATTCAAATTAGGAAGGAATATGGCAGATATTGTGGGAGAAACCAAAAGCTTAAAATTGCCAAATCCCTGTGATATTAACAAATTCAGAGAATGGTTATGTGAAAAACGAGCCATTGGTCTAGCTACCCTCAGGTCCAAAATACAAGATATACTACGAGCTCGGAAAGTTATAATCATTTCTGAAAGCCATGGTGGAGGTTTCACCGAAAGCATAATAACCTTATATTATGATAATACTATACAAAATTCAGGTACTATGGCATTAGAGATAATGCTTGATAAAATAGAAAACCTGAAATATAATCATGCAAAACATACTACTGAATATTATCAAAGAATAACAGGTCCTAGAAAGAGACCTATTATCAGTCTAAAATATAATGATAAAGGGAATTCTGATCCCTTTGCATGATACAAAAATGGTGTGATACACCAAAACACTGTAAATTGAATGTTGAAAACCAAAAAATATGAAAGAGCTATATTACCAGAAGAAAAAAGATTCCTTTCAACAACAAAATATCAAGGCAAAATGACAAAAATGGAAAAAGAAGAAAAGGAAAAGCAGATTCCCTGGAAAAGATGACAGATCCTGCAAGATATCATGGCAGACACAGAAGATAAAGATGAAGAAAATATGAAGAGATGACAAAAGAAGAAATGGCAGACAAAGAAATGGCAGACAAAGAAAATAAAAGATTCGTGGAAAAAACCTGCAAAAGAGAATTATTAGTAATTATGTAAAAGAAACCGGTTATCCCGGTAATCTGTAACCATATAGAAGGACTACTATAAATAAGTCCATACATAAAATGTAAAGGATATCAAATTTTTTTTTTCTGAAGTTCAATTCTCTCTTTGAATATGTCTGGCTAAACTTCTTCACTCTCTATAAACTCTACTAAGAATACATCATAATAATAGAAAAGATTATTTTATATGTATCATATACAATCAGGATTAATTTAGGAAAATAATACCTTGGGAAATAGCAATATGGAAGAGACCGTGTGAGGACTCCTGCATCCAGCCAAG
Source organism: Apium graveolens (assembly GCF_009905375.1). Taxonomy (NCBI): domain Eukaryota; kingdom Viridiplantae; phylum Streptophyta; class Magnoliopsida; order Apiales; family Apiaceae; genus Apium; species Apium graveolens. The sequence goes on from NC_133647.1 coordinate 141,255,088, forward strand.
AATATCCAAAGGAGCTTGGAGAGCGTTGAGGATAATAGGGCAAGGGTGAGTTGAGACTTCCGGTGACCAGAAAGCTATTATAAGAGGTAAAAATTCTGATTTAAATCTTATTATGTATGATAGTATTATAAAATAATGTTCTCTAAGATTATGATGTTTAATTAGTATGAGGTTATAGGGATGATTTCATTTAAAATAATGAATTCGTTTTTGTCTACTGCTTACTACATGCAAATATTAATCGATATGAATATGTATTTTAATGCGCCTTCCCTCTTTAGGGTTCTGTGATATATAAACGATCCAGAAATTGGTTCCCCAAAAATTGGAAACCTTGGGAAATAGCAATATGGAAGAGACCGTGTGAGGACTCCTGCATCCAGCCAAGAATATCCAAAGGAGCTTGGAGAGCGTTGAGGATAATAGGGCAAGGGTGAGTTGAGACTTCCGGTGACCAGAAAGCTATTGTAAGAGGTAAAAATTCTGATTTAAATCTTATTGTGTATGATAGTATTATAAAATAATGTTCTCTAAGATTATGATGTTTAATTAGTATGAGGTTATAGGGATGATTTCATTTAAAATAATGAATTCGTTTTTGTCTACTGCTTACTACATGCAAATATTAATCGATATGAATATGTATTTTAATGCGCCTTCCCTCTTTAGGGTTCTGTGATATATAAACGATCCAGAAATTGGTTCCCCAAAAATTGGTATCAGAGCCAGTAATAGGCGGAAGTTCAATTCTCTCTTTGAATATGTCTGGCTAAACTTCTTCACTCTCTATAAACTCTACTAAGAATACATCATAATAATAGAAAAGATTATTTTATATGTATCATATACAATCAAGATTAATTCAGGAAAATAATACCTTGGGAAATAGCAATATGGAAGAGACCGTGTGAGGACTCCTGCATCCAGCCAAGAATATCCAAAGGAGCTTGGAGAGCGTTGAGGATAATAGGGCAAGGGTGAGTTGAAACTTCCGGTGACCAGAAAGCTATTGTAAGAGGTAAAAATTCTGATTTAAATCTTATTGTGTATGATAGTATTATAAAATAATGTTCTCTAAGATTATGATGTTTAATTAGTATGAGGTTATAGGGATGATTTCATTTAAAATAATGAATTCGTTTTTGTCTACTGCTTACTACATGCAAATATTAATCGATATGAATATGTATTTTAATGCGCCTTCCCTCTTTAGGGTTCTGTGATATATAAACGATCCAGAAATTGGTTCCCCAAAAATTGGTATCAGAGCCAGTAATAGGCGGAAAATGAACAGTAAAACACTGTAGCAAAAGTAGCCGTGAATAGTAACTAATGAATAGTAAAAGGTACATGAATAGTAAAAATGGAATAAAATTTGAAGGTTAAATGAGACCCCCGACAAGAATAAATAGAGAAAGGAATAAAAGATATAAATCTAAAATAATAGCAACTCTATTAATTTTATTTATAGTAGAAAACAAAGTAACACAACAGATGTGTAAGAAAATTTTATAGAGACAATTAATCTGACTTATGGAAGATTTAAGGATACGATCAATTCAGTATATAGCTGATAAAGAACCAACATATAATAGGCTAATAAATCAACATATTGAAAGTTGTAAAATAAGCATGCAAATAATAAGTGAAAAATTAGATATTATAGCTATATTACAAACAATGTTAGAAGAAAGAGATGAAAAAATTAGGAGACTAGAGGAAGAAAAGTTTTTATTAAAACGAGAAAAATTTATTAAAGAAACTAATTTAGAAATCGAAATAAAAGATTTAAAAGAAGTATTAACTGAACAATATAGACTAATAGATGATTTAAGACAAAAAATTAAAAAATGAATTGGACAGATCCAAATGCAATAACTAGAAATAATAGAAAACTAAAGCAATTAATAAAAAATCAAGAAAAATTAGAAATAGATCTGGAAAAATTACTAGAAAGAAAAAATAAAATAACATGGACAAGAGAGAATAACGAAGAAATTATGAGAATTTACCAACAACTTGGAAATATGATAATAACATTTAGAAATGATAAACTAAGAATACAAGGACTTAAAAGAATAATTTTAACAAATAATATAACTGGATAAAATATAGATGGATAAAATGTCATTAGAAGAAATAAGTGAAAAACAAGATATATATTATCAAATGGATGAATACGAAGGAGGAACATCACAAACCCTAAGTTTTAAACCAGATATATATAATCAAATTCAAAGTGAAACAGAAGAATTAACAATAAAAAAGATATTCAAGACATCATATTTTGAAAGAAATAAGGAAGTTAGGTATATAGCCCAAAAACATGAGAATGTAATAGATATAGATACAATAAATGGAAAAACAAGAATGAATTTAATAACAGATGGATTAATAAAAAGAGAATTATCCAAATTAAAACAAAAGGAAGCAAATAAACTAAAAAATATATATTTTGGAGCAATAGAATTTACAATAAAAGCATATTTTCAGAAAAATATCGATACTCCTATACAGATATATGTATTGGATGATAGAATAATAGGAAATATACAAGATTCATTAATAGCGGTAATAAAAGGAAACTTGATATATCAGAAATTAAAATTTATAATACAACCCGATTTCAGTATATCACTAAGGGATGAAAATAAAGAAAGATCTTTAACATTATACTATAAGTTAGATGGAATAAAAATGCAAAAAGGAAGTAAAGTTATTAGTATAGAAACCAAAATGGTTTATGCTATGACTGGAAACCATCACGTAAAGAAACAAACAGAATTAGGAATAATAGTACCAAAGTTATATAATGATATATTAGAAAAAATTGAACATAAAAAAGAATCTCAAATAACAATCCCAGAAGAAATTACAATAGATTTTAGCAATAGACAAATGATTCCAAGGCAAAGAATTAAACCAATATTAGAAGGATCTAGATTAAGTTTTAGAAAAGAACAAAATCCTATAAGATTAATTAGATCAATGAGTATGACGAGTAGAAAGATAGATTTAATAAAAATAGATACTGATAGTTTGAAAATAAAAATAATAATATTTGACGAAACAATAACAAGAGACTGTATAGCAGAAATTAATACCGGAGCTACCAAAAGTTTTATTCATATAAGCAAGGTAAATGAAGAAAATTGTAAATGGATAGAACCTCAGACTTACAGATATGCAGAAAATGATAGAGAAATATTTATTACTAAATGTACTAATTTAAAGTTTAAAATATTAGACTTGGAATACAATATAAATATAGGAGTAATAGAATATGATAGTTCGAGTGAATTATTATTAGGAAGCGATTTCTTAAAAATGATAAATTATAAAATTAATAATAATGGAATAAAGATAGTAGATCAAGGAAAAGAAAGATTTATAGAAAAACTATGAATATACAAGAAAAATTAAAGAATAAGAAAGAAAAGTTAAAGAAAATACAGAGTATGTTAGAAAGCGAAATAGATTCACAAATAAAATACTTAGAATATAAGGAAAGACAAACAAAATTAGAAAATGATATTAAGAAATTAGAAGAACAGAGTAAAAATACTAGTAAATATTGGATAGATGTTGGAAATGGTTGGAAGAAGCGAATCTACAAATAATAAAATGTCAGACTCAGAATTTATAAAAAAATTATGGGAAGAAATAATAGTTAAGGAAAAACTAAATGCAATAATGAGATTGGTAGAAAAACAAGATAATCAAGAAAATTTGAGACAAATAATAAGAGAAGAATTAACAAGCTTATGGAATAATTCTGAAATACCTACTTTAAAAATGATACTAGACAAGTTAATAAAATTAGAAGAAGGAAAACAAAAAATTATACCAGAAAAAGAAATTACAAATAAGCCAGAACTAAAAGCCATAAATGCATGTAGAAGAGTTAATGAGCCAATGATGATAGATATAAGTAAAATGAAACCTAATATATCTGAACCAATAGGAAATGTATTAGAAAATTTGGGACAACTTAGTAAAAAAGGAAAATTCTAATGGAAACTAAAGAACAAAAAGAATATAACGTGATAACATTTTTAAAGAATCATGGAAAAGAAATTTTAGAAAGAGAAAAATATAAGTATGAACCATTAAAAAAGGAAACAACTAGTGAAAACAAAGCTGAGTTTAAGATTGATACAACTGTGATAGAATATTTAAAGTCAAAATTAGAACAACAAAAGAAAGAAGTAGAAGAAATAAGGACGGAGAATAAAAAACTACGATTAAATACTAATGAAGAATGGTTAGAAAAATATAAAAAATATAAAAATAAATATAAAGAAACTAAAAAAGAACTAAAAGAGGTAAAAAGAGATTTAAGACAAACAAAAAAGGAATTAAATGAAAAAACAGAAGAAAATAAAAAAGAAATAGAAATATTGAAAAGGCAATTAAATAAGTTAAAAGACAAAAAAAAGGATACAAGTGAAGTTTCTAGTACTGTATCTACAAATAATAATACAAGCACTAGTGAATCGGAACAAGATAATTTAGGAAAAACGGTGAATATAATAGAAGAATATAACAGTAGTTATGAGGAAAATTCTGAAATGGAAATAGAAAATAAAAATATAATAGAAGCTTTAGAAAGAATGAAAAATGTAAATGCAGTAATAAAACAAGAATCGAATAGTGACCAAGAAGATAAAAATAATTATACTGATATAGAAACTGAAGGAATAAAAAATGAGGAGATGGATAACTATCCAGAAGAAGAAGTAACCGACCATAATATGGAAGTTATAACAAGATATAGGAACACGATACCAAAACACATACCAATAGGACAACATAATGAATTTAAAGAATTCATAGGATCAATATCACAAGGCGTAAACTTAAATGGATACTTTTTAGACTTAGATAATGTATATGAAGAACAAGAAATTAGCAGGAGAATAACTGATTGGAATTTAGGAATGTATATAGCATTAATGAATTCCACTCATACAGATGAGTTAGAATATACTTATAACTTGATCTCAAAAACGTTAATTGGAAAGGTAGCATATTGGATAGAATCCATAGAATATCAGTTAAAAACTGAAGTACTAAGGTATGCAACGGATTGGAAATCAATGTTACAAATATTTGATATGATATTAAAAAGAGAATTCTTAGGAGAACCTTGGATAGTAGCTAGAGACCAAGTTCTAATAGAAAGAAAAATAGAAATAATAATGAATCTAAATAACATGAAATGCTGTAAAATTAACAAATTACCAGAATATACTATAAGTTTTACTAAATTCTTTTATGAAGCTAGATTCTTACCCGAAGAAGGACATATATACCAACAATTATATTATGATCATTTACCAGAACCTTATAATACTGAGATAACTAAGGAATATAATAAGTTAGAACCCCGTGAGAACACTCTGGGTGAAAGAATAAGAGTACTAAGAGGATATCTAATGAGAAAATGTGAAGAATATAGGGTACAACAGAAGGTTAAAAAGGATAAAAAACTAGGATTAAGAGAAATATGTGGATTCACTGAAAGAAGACTAGTATTTGGATGTGAAGATAAAAAAACCCTATAGGAACTATAAGAAGAGGTATAATAAGAAAAAATCATATGATAAGTACAGAAGCAAACAAAATAGAAATAATTATCCCTATAAATACAACAGATATAAGAGAAAAAGATTTAAGAAATTTAGAAATACACCAGAAAATAGGAGAAGATATAAAAATAAGAGAAAGTTTAGAAGAAAACCTTTTAAAAAGAAAGATATAAGTGAATGTAAATGTTGGAATTGTAATGAAAAAGGACATTATGCTAATAAATGTCCTAAACTGAAAGAAAAGAAAGTAAAATATATAAATACATCACAATTCATAATGGAAATAGAACAAATTAAAGAAGATGACAATAGATGGTATGCATATGAAGAGTTTTATATTAGTGAAACGGATAATGAAATAAACTTTATAAATTATGAATCATTTAGTGAAAGCAATTGGGAAGAATGGTAGCAATATACATAGAAGCAGATGTAGAATATAAAAAATATAAATTCCTAAAACAAAAAATATTTATAGACAGTGGAGCAGATCTATGTCTAGTAAAAAAGGAAGTTTTAGCTTCATATAGATGGGAAAAATCTAATGCACATAGAACTAGGGTATCAGGATTTAATGAACAAAAGAAGGAATTAGATGTAATAGCAAAAAACATGAGAATAAAGCTAAATAAAACATTATTCAGTCTACCTATTGTATATCAGAATAAGATGAAGCAATCTATATTATTAGGAAATAACTTCTTAGATTATTTTAAAACACATATAGTAACTTCAAATACCCTATCATTACAAACTCCGTGTAATAAGTGGATAGTATTAAAAAGAATTATGCCAATAAGTACTATAAATACTATAAGAATAAACAATCTAAGAATAGAAAGAAATAATAATCTACAAGAATTAACTGAAAAATATAATAATTTATTAAAATCCAACTTCGGAGAAAATCCTATGAGTTTATGGGATAAGGAAAAGATATATCTGAAATAAAATTATTAAACCCTAATGATATAATAAGATCTAAACCTATAAGGTATAGCCCTTCAGACCAAAAAGAATTTGATAATCAAACCAATGAATTATTAAAACTAAAATTAATACAAGAAAGTAAAAGTCCACATAGCAGCCCGGCTTTCCTTGTAAGAAAACATAATGAACAGAAAAGGGGAAAAGCCCGTATGGTAATAGACTATAGAGAATTAAATAGGAAAACTATATTTGATGGATATTTCTTACCATATAAAAGAAATCTTATAAATAGACTAGGAAATAAGAAATAGTTTAGTAAATTCGATTGTAAAAGTGGATTTTGGCAAATAAAAATCAAGACCTTTAACAGCCTTTAGTGCTCCGCAAGGACATTATGAATGGATAGTATTACCCTTTGGATTAAAAAATGCGCCACAAATATTTCAAAGAAGAATGGACCAAATCTTTAGAAAATTAAAAGATTTCTGCATAGTATATGTAGACGATATATTAATATATAGTGAAACTCTAGAAGAGCATATAAAACATTTAGAGCAATTTATAAAAACAATAAACCAGCATGGAATATTATTGTCTGAAAAGAAATCTAAAATCTTTAAGAATAAGATAGAATATTTAGGATACAAAATAGATAAAGAAGGTATACAATTACAAGATCATATAGTAACAAAGATTGTAAATTTTAAGGATAAATTAGAAAACAAAAAAGAGGTACAACAGTTTTTAGGAATAGTAAATTATGCCTCAGATCATATTAAAGACTTACCTAAATTAAGAAAACCATTACAGGAACTAACAAAAAATAAACCTTTTGAATGGACAAAAGAACATGAAAATTGTATAAAAATTCTTAAGGAAAAGGTGAAAGATTTACCAAAATATAGAATACCCATAGAAACAGATCATTTAGAATTATATACTGATGCTAGCGATATAGGATGGGGAGCAGTCCTAATAGCATATGAGAAGGATGACATAGATAAAGAAAAGCCACATATATGTGGATATGCAGGAGGAACTTGGAAACCTAATGAATCAAACTACCATATAAATGAAAAAGAACTATTAGCTGTAAAATATGGGATTAAGAAGTTTCATTATCATTTATTGCCTATTAAATTTGTAGTACGAACAGATAATACTCAAGTAAAAGCCTTTATTACTAATAAAATAGAATTATTACCAGAATTAAATAAAAGAAGAAAATGGCAATCTTTTTTCTGTTGTTATGATTTTGTAATAAAAAATATATCAGGAACAAAAAATGTGTTAGCTGACTATCTTAGTAGAGAAAATAAACAATGAAAATAGAATATACTAGCAGACAAGCTCAACCATGGAAAATAATATCGGGATCTTTAATAATATGGACTACTACTTTAGAAGCTGTAGAATTCATAAAAAATTTTGCTCTCGAAGGATTAGATGAAAATAATACAGAAAAACTAGAAGAAGCATATAAAGGATTTCTAGAAATAGAAAAACACATTGGTTATTATTTCACTCCTAATAGAAGGTATATTGATGAATTATTAATATCAATTATTAGAAAATTAAATGCCATTGAATGTCATGCATTTTGTTTTTGTAAAGGGAAAATTTAATTATTTGTTGTTCTTAGCAGGATATGGAAAATTTTGAGAAATATATCACTGATGTCACTTCTCATATATCAACCAATAATGAAAAAATCACCAAACTCCAAAAGGAGATAGAAACCCTGGTTCAGGAGAACCAACATTTTCTGAAACAAATTATGGAAGCTATAAAAGACAAAACAACTCTACAAGCTTCAGTTGCAATCCCTACAATAAAACCTATGACATTTTCATCAAAGCTTGCAACCATGCCATCACCTTCAACCAACATATCAACTACTCTGTCAAATTTATCAATGAGTGATAGGCTGAAACACTCACCTGAGATAGTGAAAACATATGAGCAAATGATGAAATATTATGATTATAAATCTAACCCTGATGTTTGCAGACTGACAAAATCTACAAAATATCCCAAATATATTTGTTGTGAAAATGCAAAACCTGACATAGTCTATAACCTGTTTATACATGGTTTTGTTGACAAGATCTTAACAAATGAAACCATGTATTGTATATCAAAACTACCAAGTATAATTGTCAAATCCATGGAAGCTATGGTACGGGAAATGGGAGCAGGCTCATACGGAATACAAGTTTTTGATGCATCAACTGATCTGGTTGGAAAACCCATAGTAATATGCCAACTATTCAAATTAGGAAGGAATATGGCAGATATTGTGGGAGAAACCAAAAGCTTAAAATTGCCAAATCCCTGTGATATTAACAAATTCCAAGAATGGTTATGTGAAAAACGAGCCATTGGTCTAGCTACCCTCAGGTCCAAAATACAAGATATACTACGAGCTCGGAAAGTTATAATCATTTCTGAAAGCCATGGTGGAGGTTTCACCGAAAGTATAATAACCTTATATTATGATAATACTATACAAAATTCAGGTACTATGGCATTAGAGATAATGCTTGATAAAATAGAAAACCTGAAATATAATCATGCAAAACATACTACTGAATATTATCAAAGAATAACAGGTCCTAGAAAGAGACCTATTATCAGTCTAAAAGATAATGATAAAGGGAATTCTGATCCCTTTGCATGATACAAAAATGGTGTGATACACCAAAACACTGTAAATTGAATGGTGAAAACCAAAAAATATGAAAGAGCTATATTACCAGAAGAAAAAAGATTCCTTTCAACAACAAAATATCAAGGCAAAATGACAAAAATGGAAAAAGAAGAAATGGAAAAGCAGATTCCCTGGAAAAGATGACAGATCCTGCAAGATATCATGGCAGACACAGAAGATAAAGATGAAGAAAATATGAAGAGACGACAAAAGAAGAAATGGCAGACAAAGAAATGGCAGACAAAGAAAATAAAAGATTCGTGGAAAAAACCTGCAAAAGAGAATTATTAGTAATTATGTAAAAGAAACCGGTTATCCCGGTAATCTGTAACCATATAGAAGGACTACTATAAATAAGTCCATACATAAAATGTAAAGGATATCAAATTTTTTTTTTCTGAAGTTCAATTCTCTCTTTGAATATGTCTGGCTAAACTTCTTCACTCTCTATAAACTCTACTAAGAATACATCATAATAATAGAAAAGATTATTTTATATGTATCATATACAATCAGGATTAATTCAGGAAAATAATACCTTGGGAAATAGCAATATGGAAGAGACCGTGTGAGGACTCCTGCATCCAGCCAAGAATATCCAAAGGAGCTTGGAGAGCGTTGAGGATAATAGGGCAAGGGTGAGTTGAGACTTCCGGTGACCAGAAAGCTATTGTAAGAGGTAAAAATTCTGATTTAAATCTTATTGTGTATGATAGTATTATAAAATAATGTTCTCTAAGATTATGATGTTTAATTAGTATGAGGTTATAGGGATGATTTCATTTAAAATAATGAATTCGTTTTTGTCTACTGCTTACTACATGCAAATATTAATCGATATGAATATGTATTTTAATGCGCCTTCCCTCTTTAGGGTTCTGTGATATATAAATGATCCAGAAATTGGTTCCCCAAAAATTGGTATCAGAAATTGAAATTTTGATCTTGTGTTTTTGTTTAGATATAGCTTTGGTAAGGATTTTCAAGGGTGATTCCAAGCTCCCTAGTACTTTTACTCATCAAGGAAGGTATAATCTCATACCCTAGCCCTACTTTTGTATAAATTACAGTTAGTATGTTTGGTATGGTTCATGAGAGGCATGGTTATTGTGTATTTAGAGATTGGTTGGTTTTGTGATGTGTTTGGAGTTGTAAATCTTGTTGATTAGTTAAAGAACTTAAGTAAAGCTTTTAGTTCATGTGGGGAATAAGTATAAATTATTAATGTTGAGTTGTTGGGGCTGTTATGATGTAGTATGGATGGAGTTTTGATTGGGTTGTGATTGTGGATTGATTGTGGGTTGAATTGGAGTGTTTTAAATTTGGGTAATCGCGTAAACATAGCCGTCGTAATGTCCGATTTACTTTAGGCTGTTTTTGTTCTTAACATTAGGACCCGTGAACTCACAGCTAGGTTTTGACCATTGCCATGATTAGATAGTTCATGTTACGAGCTTCGTTTTGATATGTAGTTCATTTGATTCCGATGTACGGTTTAGGAGAAACGACCATTTTAAGTAACGGCGTTTCACGACCGAACCATTACCCCTCGCCTTACTTTGAAACCTTGGTTAAGGACCTTAAATGACTAATTGGGGTAAGAAACAATTATGTAAAGTGGATTAGGCAGTTGTTAAGGTACTCGCGAAAAAATCGCCTTAAAACCCTTAATGGTTGATTTATTAAAAATGGTGGAGCCGAGGGTACTCGAGCGACTTAAGTAAATCGTTAAGCGCGAAAGCGAACGTTAGGACTCTAAATGGTTAAAGTCTAGTTTCTTAAGCGACCGGGGTTTAATTCCGACTTATGTTGTTGTTCATAGGTTATCGGACCCACTCTAAGCTTAAGTCTATCCGGGAGCACTCAGGCAAGTTTTCTACCTTTATAACTGTTGTTGTGATGTATATGTGTATATGCATTATCTTGTGATAGATGCATAATTGTTATTAGCAAATTCTTGCGATATATTGGAGCATGTGATATGGTATATATGCATGTCTGTTTCGTAATCTTGATATATATCTGTTGGTTCAAATGCTTATAGTTGCATAATACCTATGCTAGAGATAAGCAGTAGCTGCGTATACCCTTAGTATAGGGGACGCAAAGGTGAACATTTTCTAAAACCGGGAGTTGATGTTCCCGAGTATGTTATATATATATTTATATATATATATTTATATATATATATATTGATATAGTTTTCAAAACTATTAATCGAATAAGGTTTATTCGATAACTTTATATTATTTAATGAATATTACTTGAATATTCATTCGAGGACTTATGACTCAATTTATATTATTTAATGAATATTACTTGAATATTCATTCGAGGACGTATGACTCAGTTTATATTATTTAATGAATATTATTTGAATATTCATTCGAGGACTTATGACTCCGATTATTTACTAAGTAATATTCTTTATTTTATTAAAGAATAATGTTTCGATAATCAAACTTATTTTTGATTATTCAAATAAAGATAGTACTTTCGTATAAGTATATCTTTGGTTATTTAATACACATTTCAAGTATGAGTTTTAACACTTCTACTTCCATTATTTTTATAGAGATTATCCTTTTTGAGAATATTATTTAAATCATAATATTCAGATATTTTCTAATATATTGGGACTGATTTATTTTAATAAATCAGCAGTACTCCAAACATTCTTAAAAATGTTTTCGAGTCTTTAAAATGATTTTTAAAAGTTTAGAGCGGATCCCAAAATTCGTTTTCAAATTTAAGATCTTCCTTTTGAATGGGACTTGAATACTCGTTCAAAAATCTAAAGGATCCGGCTCTGTGGTGTATTTTATATTCGCAACGAGGTTGCTGTTTTGATAAATGAATTGATTACTTACCCAACGTTCGGGAAGTAAGTCCATCTATTTGAGTCGACATAAGCAACATGGGCTCAGTGGGCGTCCATGAAAGTGTAAGTGGCTGGGTGGCAGTCCATCAACGCGTAAGAGGCCGGGTGGCGGTCCAGCACAAGGTCCTTATGTGGCCAGGGTGATGACCGGTGGGGGATTCATCCATCTACTAGTAGAAAAGGTTACTTATTGGTATCTTTGCCTGATCAGCAAGATATCAGGTTTATGCCAAGGTTTTCTGCTTTCCAAATTCATTGGATATTGCAACTCTGTTTATAATTTTCATAATAGAGGTTTTCAAGGAGTGTATGAAATGTATATATATATAGGTGTATATATATATATCGGGACTTAATGAAGTATCTCGTAACTTCATTTCTTTCAAATGATATTTCAAAGATTGAATCTATTCAAGTCTTATCTTGTAGTCTCATCATTGTGATGAACTTTTGAAACTGATTATAACTTGAACGGTGGTAGTTCAATTAGTATTTGGGAAAGATATAAGTATATTGGGGTATCTTGTAACTTCCTCTGTTCAACTTATATCTGATTATTGATTATCTTATGCATGGCAAAGATTTTCAGAAAAACGTTGAGACAAGGTTAGATATATGAGATCACCTTGCAACGATATTTTTATACAGTTATAAACTGGAACTCTGTGTATATTATACAGGTCAGAGAATTTCAAAGATTGTGAAAAGTATATATGTATATATACTGAATATTTTGCGACTTGGTCGCATAAGAGATCAAACTTGGTTCATTTCTTTTGACCAAGACTTTCACGAGTACTATGAGAATGCTCATATATTGTTAATTATTCTACATATTATTTTGGTGGGCTTGTTGCTCACCCTTGCTTTCTTCTTTCATCACACAATAACAGATAGAAAAGATGAACAAGACCAAGCTCCCAATTCGCGAGCGGATAGGAAATGTTCCGCAGTTTCCTATAGGCGTTGATGTCGCTGTAGCTAAGGTAGGAACTACCAATAGGCTAGGCTTTCAACTTTTGATGTACCAGACTTATGTATCTTTATCAATTGTAATAATGGCAAAGAAATGTAAATCTATTCAGAAACCCTTTTAAGGTGTAATGGCATATAATTTTGGAATAAAATGACTCGTGTTATTTTTGGATATTCATCTCTGAGACTATAACTTGTGGTGTGTGTGTTTATTGTGGGGTCGCAGTACAGAGTAGTTGATTGTTTATTAAGATTGGGTGTTATTAAGGGAAATGGAACTCGTGACAACCCGGATCCCCAACCCCGGATTTGGGGGTGTTACAGTAATGACTTATAATTGTGGAATAAAATGACTTGTGTTATTTTGGTATTCATCTCTGAGACTATAACTTGTGGTGTGTGTGTATATTGTGGGGTCACAATACGTAGTAATTGGTTGTTTATTTAGATTAAGCGTTTTTAAGGGAAATGGAACTCGTGACAACCCAGATCCCCGACCCCAGATTTGGGGGTTTTACAGAAATGGTATCAGAGCCCAGAGTTATAAACCTCAGAGATGATGCGTCGTTACAATGATAAGTTCACTAAGATTATAAGAACTCTTGCCAAGTTCATAGTCGGACTACGTAACATAATACTGATGTTAGATATATTTGATAATGTCATAACTAATATGATTTATGTTTAGTTTTCAGATCTTACTTAAACAGGACAAATCAGTACTTAACTGAAATCAGCACTTATACTGAAGTCAGAACTTAAGTGATCAGTACTTAAGGTTCAGGAGATATTTATCAGGAGATAATATTAGGACTTAAAGGAAACTTTCAGATAAGGAAGGCAGCTGATTGAAAGGAATGAAGATCAAGACAAACGTAAGAAGAAATATGCATGAAGAAGGAATTCTATGAAGAATGGAATACTTGGAAGAAGAGATATCTGATTGATATGTTTTAGGAAGCAGAATTATATTCCATATCAATTAACGATTATCTTGTAACTGTGTGATATATAAACACAGACATAGGGTTTACACTATAAGTGTTATCATTATCGAGAATATTATTCATTGTAACCCTAGCAGCTCTCGTGATATTTGTTCATCACTGAGAGAGGACAGTTCCATATTGTAACAAAGTTTATTGCATTGAATAAAGTCTGTTTTCTGTTACTTGTATTCGATTTGATTGTGCTATACACTGTATTCAACCCCCTTCTATAGTGTGTGTGACCTAACAAGTGGTATCAGAGCCAATCTATTAACACACAAACAGTTTAAGATCCAAAAACAATCATGTCTGAAGCAGAAACTCCAACTAAGCCCACCAAAACTGAAGAACCACCAAAGACTCAAATCCATAGTCGATATGAGGCTATTAGAGTTCCCATACTGAAGCCGTCTGAATATCCCATATGGAAGGTGAGGATGACTATGTTTCTGGAAACTACTGATCCAGAATATCTTGACAGAATCCATGAAGGACCTCACAAGCCAATAAAACTCGTTGTTGTAGTTGCAGGTGAAGCAGCAAAGTCTGTACCAAAGGAGAAGAGTGATTACATTGCTGAAGATATCACTTCAATTGCTAAGGATGCTAAGGTACGACACTTGCTGCATAGTGCCATTGATAATGTAATGTCAAACAGGGTAATTAACTGCAAGACTGCAAAGGAGATATGGGATGCCTTGGAGACAAGATGACAGGGAACGGATTCGATTAAGAAGAACAGGAAGACAATACTCACTCAAGAGTATGAACACTTTGACTCAAAGCCTAATGAGTCATTGACTGATTTATATGACAGATTTGTCAAACTCTTGAATGATTTGTCACTAGTTGATAAGGAGTATGAGATTGAAGATTCAAATCTTAAATTCCTGTTAGCTTTTCCTGAAAGTTGGGATTTGAAGGCAACAATTATAAGGGACAACTATAATCTTGAAGAAACAACTCTTGATGAAATTTATGGGATGCTCAAGACTCATGAACTTGAGATGGAACAAAGAAGCAAGAGGAAAGGAGGAAAGTCAAGGACGGTTACTCTTAAGGCTGAAGAAGAATCCCCCAAGACACCTACCTCAAGGAAAGGCAAAGGAAAAGCGCTCATCACAAAGTCTGATACTGAGTCATCAAGTTCTGATAGTGATGACGACTCGGAAACTGAAAGCTTGCCTGAGATGGATGCTGATGAAGAGATGATGAAGCTGTGTGCTCTTATGGTGAAAGGAATCACAAGGATTATATACAGGAAGTTCGAGAAGGGAAAGAGGTTTTCCAGGAAAGGTGCAAGTTCTGATAAGAAGAATTTCAGAAAATCTGAAGGCAAAAGAGGGAAGTCTGACAGAGGAGATTACACAAATGTCAAATCCTACATCTGTGGTGAGAAAGGCCACATATCTCCTGAATGTAAGAAAGTGAAGAGTGACAAAGGCAAGGCGCTTTTCACAAAGAAGAAAAGCTGGACAGACACTTTAGATTATGAAAGTGAGGAGTTTTGGATTTTTAACCGCAGCGGGGCATGGCAAAACACTTTTACACATACAAAATCCAAATAATAGCATATAAATCGTGAATAAAAATTCGAGGGACCGAATCTAACCTTTTAAAATAATTCGGAGACAACGATCAGAGATCCTTAGCAGTTGCTCCTCAAGTGTGAAGCACTCCACCGGTATCCACCAAGAAAACGATGTTAAGAAGGAGGAAGGAGGTGGAGAGAATTGGGTTTTCCAAACTTTTTGGGTTTTGTGTTGGTTGGAATAAAATTAGGGTCTATAATAATGTATTTATAGGCAAAATTTTCAGCTGAAATTTTCCATAAATAATATTATTATTATCCCATTTATTATTCTCATTAATAATTAAAATACCTTTTAATTATTAATCATTTTTTTAAACACTTTAGAAATAATTCTCTCTCTTGATTTAATTTCCAAAAATTAAATCCTTTAATTAATAATATTAAGAACTTTTCTTAATTAATTTATAATCAATTAAATCTCATTTAATCAATTATTAAATTTGCCAATTAATTATTTATTTCGTAAATAAATAATTATTAGCCATTATTAATTAATTCCTCCACCATTAAATCATTCTCTTTTTATGGTGTGACCCTGTAGGTTCAATATTAAGCCGGTACTAGAAATAAATAATAATAAAACTATTTTATCATTATTTATATAAATTCTCTAATTTATTAAATATGATTAATTAATTAATCACATTTATTCTACATCGTGAGGGATACTTCTCAGCATATCGCGACTATCCGGATAATATGAATTCACTGCTTAGAATACCAAGAACCTATTCAGTGAATAGTTACCGTACAATAAACTCCTTCTACCCTACAATGTCCCGATTAAATACAAGGCATGGATCTCGTGTCAAGCCTATCTAATTCAATCACTTGCTTACCATTTACTATGCGTAGTTCTATGCAAATTAGAAACTTCTTTCTAATTTCATTTACTCTGGCCAGAGATTCCTGAACTAGCATAAGTGGATCAGCCTTGAACATTCGCTTCCTTCACTGGAAGGGGTAGATCCTTTATTGATCATACACTATCTTCGTGTACAAATTCCTATACCCAGAAGAGCCCTAATAATTGTCCCTGGAGACTCAGAACTAAACCAAAGCATAGTTCAGTGTACACAAGATGACTATGATGACCTCAAGTCTAAGGATACTTGTATAACTATCACTATGTGAACAACTGCTGACACGTGAGTGAACTCCGTCAGTTGTTCAGCTGTGCGAGTCATGTTCAGTGAACTTATTCTATAATAAGCACCTACATACTAGCTATAGTGTCACCACACAAATGTCTATGAGAACAGACATCCTTCATAATGAAGCAAGCATAGTATGTACCGATCTTTGCGGATTATTAATTACCAGTTAGTAATCCTATGACCAGGAACTATTTAAGTTTAGAGTTATCATCTTTTTAGGTCTCACTATTATGATCTCATCATAATCCATAAAAATCTTTACTCTAAACTATGGTATATCTTATTTAAACACTTAAATAAATAAAGCCCGTAATAAAAACAAAACATGTCTTTTATTAATATCAATGAAATCAAAATAGATTATTGAAAAGTTATTCCTAAATCCTCATACATGATTGGACTTAGGACATATTCCTTTCAATTTCCCACTTGTACTAAAGCCAATCACTCTGGTATCTAATACCCATCTTGTCTTTATGACGATCAAAGTGACTTTCATGAAGTAGCTTTGTGAGTGGGTCTGCTATGTTGTTATGTGTGTCAACTCTAATTCAATACAATACAAGAAATGTTACCGCGCTCCCACTAACCCTTTTGTAGACGCATGGTTCATCTACGTTTTTGATAAAATTAAACTCTTTGATTGTCTCATCAAAACGAATGTTCCATCTTTCGAGAAGCTTGCTTTAAACCACATATGGTTCGCAGTAGCTTACACACTAGGTTTTCATTTCTCTTGGAAAGAAAACCATCTGGCTAATTGCCAGATCTCATAGTCGTAGTAAGCAGCAATCGCAAGCAAAATATGAACTGATTTTAACAGGGCTACAGGTAAAAGGTTTCATCAAAGTCAATCCATTGCCTTTGTTTGAATCCTTTTTCCAAAAGCCTGGCCTTAAAGGTCTCCACCTGGCCATCTGCTCTAATCATTCTTACGTATACCGTATACATAGATTCCATTCCGGATTTCATGGCACTATGCCATTTCTCTGAGCCAACACTACTCATAGCCTCATTATAGGTCATAGGGTCGTCATCATCAATGATCGACAACTCATTGTCATTCTCAATGACAAGGCCATAATACCTCTCAGATTGGCGAGACACTCTCCCTGTTCTATGAATGGGCTGTTCCACAAAAGGTTGTTCAGTCAGAACAGGTGTTTCCTCTTGATCCGTAGTAGTTTGTGCTTCTTGAACTTCATCAAGTTCAATTTTGCTCCCACTATTTCCTTCAAGGATAAACTCCTTTTCCAAGAAGGTAGCATGTCTGGAGACAAACACCCGATGATCGGTGTAAAAGTAATACCCTAAAGTCTCTTTATGATATCCCACAAAACTACATCTTACGGATCGATATTCCATCTTATTTGGGTCAACTTTCTTGACATAAGCTGGACATCCCCAAATCTTAACGTGTTTAAGACTCGGTTTCCTTTCTTTCCATATCTCATACGAAGTTTGAGGAACAGATTTTGGAAGGCACCTTATTAGTAAATATGCTGAGGTTTCCAATGCATAATCCCATAAGAATACTGGAAGATTTGCATAGCTCATCATGGACCGAACTATGTCTAACAAAGTTCAATTTCTCCTTTCAGATACTAATCTGGAGGAGTCCACTGGGAGACTATACCTTTTACTTTGAGATAATCTAGAAACACTCCATTAAAGTATTCACCACCTCGATCTGATCGAAGAGTTATAATACTATGTTTGGTTGTTTCTCCACTTCATACTTATACTCTTTGAACTTTTCAAAGGCTTCAGACTTGTGTTTCATCAAACACATATCTGAATCCAGATCTATCATCTATGAAAGTAATGAAGTATGAAATCCACCCATGGCTTGCTTAGACATTGGTCCACATACATCTGTGTGTACCATTCCTAGCAAATTTGCAGCCCTCTCTCCATGTCTACTAAATGGAGACTGCAGTGCCACTATGAAGTGAGATTTTCATCATCCCTTTTCTTTTATTAGTTTGTTCAATCTGAAGTAAATTATGTCACATTTATACAGACCATTATTTAAAGTACCACGTCCATAAAGAATATTATCTCTAAGAATAGAACATTCATTATTCTCAATAATAAATGAAAATCCAGCCAAGTCTAACATGGGAATAATATTCCTCACAATCGAGGGAACAAAATAACAATTATTTAAAATAATAGTCTTGCCCGTAGGCATATGTAAATGAAATGATTCTACATCTTCAGCAGCAACTCTTGCTCCATTTCCCTTCAGTAGAATCACCTCCTCTTCCTCAAGAGTCCTACTTCTCCTTGGTCCCTGCAAAAATTGCAGATTTGAGAACCACAGGAGGTATCTAATATCCAAGTAGAAATTTGATTTAATGACATATTCACTTCTATCATGAACATACCTGAATCAGAAGTGGTAGTCTCACTACCCTTCTTCTTCTTCAATTCTGCAAGGTAAACCTTGCAGTTCCTCTTCCAGTGCCCCACCTTGTTACAGTGAAAGCAAACAACTTTGCTCTTGGGGTCTTCAGCTTTTGGTGGAACCGGCGTTTTCTCACCTACTTTCTTCTTCTTGGAAGAGTTCCTCTTCCTTTTCTTAGGATTGGAACCTTCACCAATTAGAAGAACAAAACTCTTCTTAGGGGAAAATTCGATTCCGCAGTCTTCAACATGTTGTGGAGTTCAGGCAGGCTGACATCCAACTTATTCATGTGAAAGTTCACAACAAACTGCGAGAACGAACTCGGAAGCGATTGCAAGACCAAGTCTTGGCTCAGCTCCCCATCCATGGCAAAACCAAGTTGTCCAAGACGTTCAATCAAATTGATCATCTTAAGTATATGGTCATTCACAGATGATCCCTCAGACATCCTACACCCGAACAACTCCTTCGATATCTCATATCGAGCTGTCCTCCCTGCCACATCATACAACTCTTGTAGATGCATGAGGATAGTGTGAGCATCCATATGCTCATGTTGCTTCTGTAGCTCAATGCTCATGGAAGCTAGCATGATGCATTGAGCAACATTTGCATCATCTATCCACTTACGATACACAACATGTTCATCATTATGCGCATCGCTAGCAGGTTCAGTAGGCTTAGGTGAGTCAATCACGTATTCAAGCTTCTCAATCCTGAGAACAATTCTCAAGTTTCGAAGCCAGTCAGCATAATTAGGACCAGTCAATTTGTGAGCATCTAGTATGCTCCTGAGTGATAGTGCAGAAGACATAATGTATATTGTAAATCTGTAAATGATAAACACATAACAACACTTAGCAAATATTCAATTTTATTTTAAAACACTATATGAATCGGGTCTTTATTCATAAGTGGCTCCCACTAGTTTATCTAATTTATTCAACCCCCTACGTGAAAAATTAAGCATTCATAATGCTAGTGGGAATAGGGATCGTACATTCCATTACACGACCCCGGCTGTAGCACGAAACGCCATGTAATGTTCAATAGGCAGACAACTCTTGTCGATTACATTTCATGTTATTCCCTAATCAAACTTTAGCCTCTTGAATAATTGAGTCTCGGCTGTAGCACGACAAACTCAATATTCTAAGTCAAGTCTAACCCAACATTCCGTACAGTTGAATCAGTCCCCAAAGGCCCACGGCTGTAGCACGTACCGACCTTTAGATTCTTATTCAATGTACACATCTCTATGTAATAGACAAGTATTTCTTATTTCGAAATCAAAGCCCTCGGCTGTAGCACGAACCGACAATGATTTAAAAATAAGAACTACTTTCTATCAAGTTGGAAGGCTATGACCGACACAAGCCCGTTGTATCATAGGCCAATTACTACTTGATATTATTTAAATTTAGAGGGATTATATTATGTTACAATCATAATCATATTATAAAGAAATTCTTCCTTTTAAATTAAATATTTCAAATCAATAATCAATAATCAGATGATTCCCAGATCAGGTGGAGCATTGTCAAGAGGCGTCACTTAATAACCCTTTCTTACAGATAGAAATCTGTTGTTGACAGAATCATCCTTTCTCTCATATCGAAAATTCATATTCAATTACGTGTTTCATAAACACAAGAATCTCATGATTGTATTCATAATATTATTCTTAAGGTTATGAAACAATTTCACTATACTAGGTTGTCTAACAAACGCCTTATGTTCATTTAAGTTCACCTAAATCTATCATCGCATGATAAACTAAGCATATATCACATATATCAACATGAATAAACATCAAGGTAGGCATGTTATATCATCTAGCATATTGGTCTAAGCATTATACATCTCTATGTATCACATGAAGCATTTAAAAGCAACTAAAACAGTTAAAAATAGCTTTAAAACACTTCATGGAAATATAAACAGTTCAAAACTTTTATATAAACTAAAATTGATCAGTCCATTAGATCCGTCTCGGAAAAACGAATCCAACGGTATATTGCACGCCCAAAACGGAGTTACGAAACTCTCAGAAAATCAATTTTAAAATTAACAGACGGACTGTAACGCATTACAGGAACGCGTTACAAGCCCTGTAACGCATTCCGTGAATGCGCCACAGGTGTGTAACGCATTCCCGGAATGCGCTACACCTGTATTTTTTTTTCTTTTTCTTTTGCAGCAGCCGCCGTTTCTCGATTTCTGCGCCTGACATAGACAGCCGTACCTGTTCTTTTTCTTTCTCCGTGCAATCAGAAACAACGGCAGAGCAGATAGCCAACAGAATATATATACAAATATATATATATACTATATATACATATATTTACTTATTTAATTACGAATTTTAATTGTAAGAACTTCAAAAATTCATAATAAAAAATCTATACATCCTAAAATCATGAAAAAAATACCCAGACGATCTACAACACTTGTAGAACCCAGATCAATATTCAAAATTATTCTGAAAAACGATTTCTCATCAGACAAAATTAATCCATAATATAACTTGTAAAAATCATAATTAATTCATACAAGCATTTAAAATTCTGAAATTTTTACCACAGATCTATATGCATACAACCTATGCTCTGATACCATTTTTGGATTTTTAACCGCAGCGGGGCTTGGCAAAACACTTTTACACATACAAAATCCAAATAATAGCATATAAATCGTGAATAAAAATTCGAGGGATCGAATCTAACCTTTTAAAATAATTCGGAGACAACGATCAGAGATCCTTAGCAGTTGCTCCTCAAGTGTGAAGCACTCCACCGATATCCACCAAGAAAACGATGTTAAGAAGGAGGAAGGAGGTGGAGAGAATTGGGTTTTCCAAACTTTTTGGGTTTTGTGTTGGTTGGAATAAAATTAGGGTCTATAATAGTGTACTTATAGGCAAAATTTTCAGCTGAAATTTTTCATAAATAATATTATTATTATCCCATTTATTATTCTCATTAATAATTAAAATACCTTTTAATTATTAATCATTTTTCTAAACACTTTAGAAATAATTCTCTCTCTTGATTTAATTTCCAAAAATTAAATCCTTTAATTAATAATATTAAGAACTTTTCTTAATTAATTTATAATCAATTAAATCTCATTTAATCAATTATTAAATTTGCCAATTAATTATTTATTTCGTAAATAAATAATTATTAGCCATTATTAATTAATTCCTCCACCATTAAATCATTCTCTTTTTATGGTGTGACCCTGTAGGTTCAATATTAAGCCGGTAGTAGAAATAAATAATAATAAAACTATTTTATTATTATTTATATAAATTCTCTAATTTATTAAATATGATTAATTAATTAATCACATTTATTCTACATCGTGAGGGATACTTCTCAGCATATCGCGACTATCCGGATAATATGAATTCACTGCTTAGAATACCAAGAACCTATTCAGTGAATAGTTACCGTACAATAAACTCCTTCTACCCTACAATGTCCCGATTAAATACAAGGCATGGATCTGGTGTCAAGCCTATCTAATTCAATCACTTGCTTACCATTTACTATGCGTAGTTCTATGCAAATTAGAAACTCCTTTCTAATTTCATTTACTCTGGCCAGAGATTCCTGAACTAGCATAAGTGGATCAGCCTTGAACATTCGCTTCCTTCACTGGAAGGGGTAGATCCTTTATTGATCATACACTATCTTCGTGTACAAATTCCTATACCCAGAAGAGCCCTAATAATTGTCCCTAGAGACTAAGAACTAAACCAAAGCATAGTTCAGTGTACACAGGATGACTATGATGACCTCAAGTCTAAGGATACTTGTACAACTATCACTATGTGAACAACTGCTGACACGTGAGTGAACTCCATCAGTTGTTCGGCTGTGCGAGTCATGTTCAGTGAACTTATTCTATAATAAACACCTACATACTAGCTATAGTGTCACCACACAAATGTCTATGAGAACAGACATCCTTCATAATGAAGCAAGCATAGTATGTACCGATCTTTGCGGATTATTAATTACCAGTTAGTAATCCTATAACCAGGAACTATTTAAGTTTAGAGTTATCATCTTTTTAGGTCTCACTATTATGATCTCATCATAATCCATAAAAAGCTTTACTCTAAACTATGGTATATCTTATTTAAACACTTAAATAGATAAAGCCCGTAATAAAAACAAAACAAGTCTTTTATTAATATCAATGAAATCAAAACAGATTATTGAAAAGTTATTCCTAAATCCTCATACATGATTGGACTTAGGACATATTCCTTTCAAGGAGAACTATGCCTTGACGGCAAATGCTGATATGGCAAATGCTGATAGCAGTCCTGAAGCTGCTGAGTTAAAGGTACCTCAAACTACTTATGCCTTTCATACTGATGATATTAATGAGTTGAGAAGATATCTTAAAACCATGTTCATTAGTTATAGAGATCAAACTTTAACATGTGAAAGATTAACTTCTGAAAATCTTGCTTGTAAAAAGAGGAATGATTATTTAGAAAAAGAGTTAGTCATGTTCCATCAAACTCGGAAAGATAGAGATGATGCTTTCTATGTTAGGGATGAAGTACTTAAAATGAATGAATCTCTAAAAACTGAGCTAGAAAAGGAAAGAAAAATTATCAGGACTTGGACTAACTCTGGCAGAATGACTCAGAATTTGTTAAGTAGTGGAAATTGGAAAGAGGGCTTAGGTTATGGAGATGATAAGAATGATAAAGGAACTATAGATATTAAGCCTATAGTTGTTAAACAAAAGCCAAAGTTAAAACCTGTTAAGTTTGTAGCTGTAAAGTTTGAAACTGAAAAATCAGAAGTTAAAGAGGAATTAACTTCTGACAAATTAAAGAGGAAAAGACAACTGAAGTAAATGTAGGCTTAATGACAAAGAAGCAGCTTAAGCATAAGCTGAAAGATGTAAAGAATATAAACAAGGTAAAGTCTCCTAGGAAAAATAGGAATGGAAAGGAAGGTATAAATAAAAGCAATAATTATAAGCCTGTTCCTAATGCTCCTAGAAAAACATGTCATAACTGTGGAAGTTCTAACCATCTGGCTTCTTTTTGCAGGAAGAATAAGAACATAAACTCCTTACCTTCAAAGTCAGGAGTTAAGAGTCAGTCTGTTAGATATAGGCCACAAAATCCTTGTTTTCATTGTGGTAGTTTATGGCATTCCATTTATACTTGTAAGGAATATCATAGTTTGTACTATGATTATTATCAAATAAAACCTTCTTTAAAGAAAGTTAGCATTGTTCCTTCTAGTGTAAGTTCTGATACAAAGTCTGATAGTATAAATGCTGATAAGAAAAATGTTAACATAAACTCCGATGCTAAATCCGCTGTAAATGTTAACAAACTTAATAAAGCCACAGGATCTAAGCAAGTCTGGGTCCTTAAAACTAATTATTAGTGGTCTTTGTGATTGCAGGGCAACATGAAAAACATCCTAGTTCTGGACAGTGGATGTTCAGGACATATGACTGGAAATAAAGCCCTGTTATCAGACTTTGTGAAGAAGGCTGGATCAAGTGTTTCTTATGGAGATGGTAATATTGGAAAAACATTGGGATATGGCAATATCAATCTAGGGAATGTCATCATTAAAGAAGTAGCTCTGGTCTCAGGACTTAAACACAATCTGCTGAGTGTTAGTCAAATCTGTGACAGAGGTTATCATGTGGATTTCTTTGAAGAACACTGTGAAATTGTAAGCAAATCTACAGGCAAAATTGTTCTGAAAGGATACATGCATGGTAACATTTATGAAGCCAAGCTTTCAACAAGTATTGATGGGTCTGCAATCTGTCTGGTGAGTAGAGCATCAATTGAAGAAAGCTGGAATTGGCACATGAAACTCTCTCATTTAAATTTCAACAATATAAATGAACTGGTCAAGAAAGATCTTGTGAGAGGACTGCCAAAGTCAGTATTTGCTCCTGATGGCCTTTGTGATTCTTGTCAAAAGGCTAAACAAAGAAAATCTTCATTCAAGAGCAAGACTGAATCATCAATTCTTGAGCCTTATCACCTACTACATGTTGATCTATTTGGTTCAGTGAATGTCATGTCTATTGTAAAGAAGAAATATGCTATGGTCATAGTGGATGAGTTCACCAGATACACATGGGTGTATTTCTTGCACACAAAAAGTGAAACTGCATCTATCTTGATTGATCATGTCAAGCAACTGGATAAATTGGTCAAAGATTCTGTGAAGATAATAAGAAGTGAAAATGGCACTGAGTTCAAGAATTTGACAATGGAAGAGTTCTGCAAAGACCATGGAATCAAGCAGGAATTTTCTGCTCCTGGAACTCCACAGCAAAATGGAGTTGTTGAGAGAAAGAATAGAACTCTTATTGAAGCTGCACGAACTATGCTTGATGAAGCAAAGCTACCAACCTATTTTTGGGCTGAAGCTGTGCAGACTGCTTGTTTTACTCAGAATGCTACACTCATTAACAAGCATGGAAAGACACCATATGAAATGGTGAAGAAAAAGAAGCCAAATCTGAATTATTTTCATGTATTTGGATGCAAATGTTTTGTTCTTAAGACTCACCCTAAACAACTATCCAAATTTGATTTAAAAGCTGATGAAGGAATTTTTGTTGGATATCCACTTTCCACAAAAGCCTTCAGAGTCTACAATTTAAGAACACGGGTTGTCATGGAATCTATCAATGTCTCCTTTGATGATAAGAAGATTACTGGACTTGAAGATTTCAATGATCATGATCAGCTGAGATTCGAAAATGAAGACTTAAATTCTGATACTGAAAATCATGACAGTCTAAATCCTGATACTGCAAACTCTGATGGATTAAACTCTAATGTTATTGAAACTGTGGTGACTACGTCAAAGGAAGATGCACCTGTGCAAGGGGAGCAGACTGAAGATATAACCACATTTCAAGAAGCATCAGAACATACAACTGGCTCTTCAAGTTCTGATTCATCAAGTTCTAATAAGCCAAGTTCTGATAGTTCTAAAAACTTAAATTCTGAAGGATCCAACTCAGAGAGCATAGTTTCAGGGGGAGCATCAGAAAATGTTGATGAAGATGGCATGGATCATGGGGAGCATCCAGTTTTAGAGAAAACCTTCCATCTGTAAGAAAGTAGACAAGATTACATACACCTGACTTAATTATTGGAAATCCTGATGCAGGTGTCAGAACTAGAACGGCTACTTCAAGTGAATGTCTCTATAATTCTTTTCTTTCTCAGACTGAACCAAAGAAAGTAGAAGAAGCTCTTCAAGATGCTGATTGGGTGCAATCAATGCAGGAAGAGTTAAATAAATTTGAAAGAAACAAAGTCTGGACTCTAGTGCCAAGACCAAAGAACAGATCTGTTGTTGGTACAAAGTGGGTGTTCAGAAACAAAACTGATAGTGATGGCATAATTATAAAGAATAAAGCAAGGTTAGTTGCAAAAGGATATTCTCAACAGGAGGGAATTGATTATGATGAAACATTTGCACCAGTTGCTAAATTGGAAGCCATAAGGATATTTTTGGCTTATGCTGCTCACAAAAAGTTTATTGTCTTTCAAATGGATGTGAAAAGTGCTTTTCTCAATGGAAAATTGGAAGAGGAAGTATATGTTGAACAACCTCCAGGCTTTGTAGATTCCAAATATCCAAATCATGTCTACAGGCTTGATAAAGCACTTTATGGCCTTAAGCAAGCTCCAAGAGCATGGTATGAAACTTTAGCTCAGTTTCTTCTGGAAAGTGGATTTAACAGAGGAACTATAGACAAAACACTGTTCTACCTCAACCATGGAAATGACTTACTTTTGGTTCAGATATATGTTGATGATATCATCTTTGGTTCTACAAATGACAGACTTTGCAAGAAGTTTGCCAAACTGATGCAGTCAAGATATCAAATGAGTATGATGGGGGAACTTAGCTATTTTCTGGGCCTTCAAGTCAAGCAAAATGAAGAAGGCACTTTTATTTGTCAAACGAAGTACACCAGAAATTTGCTGAAGAAATTTGGAATGCAAGATTGTTCAAGTGCATCCACTCCCATGGCCACTGCAACAAAATTGGATAAGGATACTGGTAAATCAGTAGATATTACTGATTACAGAGGTATGATTGGCTCTCTACTCTATCTAACTGCTAGTAGACCTGATATCATGTATGATACCTGTCTTTGTGCAAGATTTCAAGCAGATCCAAGAGAACCTCACTTAACAGCTGATCCTAGAGAATCAGACTTTAAACTAATAGGTTACTCAGATGCAGATTTTGCAGGTTGCAAAATTGACAGGAAAAGCACAAGTGGAAGCTGCCAATTTCTTGGAGGCAGATTGGTTTCTTAGTTCAACAAGAAACAAAAGTCAATTTCCACATCAACTGCAGAAGCAGAGTACATTATTGCAGGAAGCTGTTGTGCACAGATTCTTTGGATGAAGAATCAGTTACTGGATTATGGGTTAACATATTTTAAAATCCCAATTTACTGTGATAATCAAAGTGCTATTGCTATGACAGGTAATCCAGTTCAACACTCAATGACAAAGCACATCAGCATTAGGTACCACTTCATAAGGGAACATGTGGATGAAGGTACAGTGGAATTGTACTTTGTTCCAACAGATCAACAACTAGTAGATATCTTCACCAAACCACTGTGTGAAGCTACTTTTACAAGATTGGTAAATGAACTTGGAATTATTTCAGGTTCTTTCTCTAAATCTGCTTAGCTTTTGTTCTGATGCATCAGACTTTATGATCAGTATTTACAGATATTATTATCTTTGTGTATTCTGTGCTTAATTGAAAATTGCTTAAGTACTGATTGTTGTCTGATGTGAATTTCTAAACTTTAACAGTGATATGAATGTTTCTGTAATTATTCAATCCAATGAGGATAAATATGCTAGATGCTGACCTATTAGTCTTTAATATACTAACAAATCCCATGATTAGAAGTAATTATTTATGTGGAAATCTATTGACACAAGCAAATTCTGATATTGAGCTTAGTTAAGTTTACATTGTCTATCTTATTACTAAGTCAACAACTAGAATAATGCTTCTCATCTGTTAAGTTCTGATGTTAGTAAATCTGGTGAATGTACTAAGTGCTGACAAACCTCACTTATCAAAAGAAAATGAAAAGAAAAAGAATAAATATCAGGTACTCCTTTGAGATCTAGAGTAAAAACTGTGGAAGGGAAGACCCAAGTGCATTGCTGGTATTAAGTAATATGCATCAGAAAAGCAAAAATAAATATTTTTCTTGGTGACTTTTCACACTCTATGATTACTGGAGAAATACTCTGATAATAGCATAAATTCTGATAAGCAGTCGTGACTCACTTACACTGAGAAGCCACTGTAAAATGGAATTTCAAAAGATGCATAAAATGAGCACAAAACAGTTGAGGTGGACTCATGCATGAACTCATTCTAAAGTAGACTTCAGAATTATGGCAGATTTTGAGCAAAGTTCTTAGTTCTGCCTTATTTCTAAGATGTACTGAAGTGAATCAGACTTTAATCTTTATCTGATATTTAGCTTACTGCACACACATATACTCCATATGAATGATGAAAATTACTGTGGTGATAAATGATGTTTTAGATGAAGAGTTTATGTGTCAGATTGCATAAATTCTGAGGACAAGTTTTGATGGAAGTTCTGATGATTAAGTTCTGAAGAACAGAAATCAGAATTTGTGTGAAGAGTTGCAGAAATATGCATTTACTTTTCGAGTTAAGAAATCATGTTCCGATGATTGTTAAGTTCTGATATAAGTCTAAGTTCTGATATTAAACTCTGATTCTTTACTTGACTTATTTGTGGTTAAAATCTGAAACAGTCTTATTTAAAATCAGAATATGTTTGGGTGAGATATTAACAGTCAATACAATTAAGGTTAGTGGTACACGTCCAGGCACAGTAATTTTTACTTGTTTCATGTGCGCATTAAATCCTGTTTTACACTTCCAATGGCTGTTTTTATTCTCATCAGTCTAGGGAGACGAGGTAGAATTATTTCTACCTATAATCATTATATTTTCCTTGCGTCTCCTGACATTCCATTGGCTATATAAACCAACACTTCATTCCAGCCAACACATCTCTCATCTTCTCACAAACACACTCTCATCTTATTCTTATCACCACAAATGGCTGCGTTTGGCTGGTTTTACAATTATGGTACTGAGACTGTACATATTTTTCTAAATGGAATTCCAACTCCATACAATATCAACAACATCCCTCACAATCTCTGGATTCAATTTCCAGAGATCATTAAACGTGATATGTTGATAGTTCGAAGAGATCTACATCTCCGTCATCTCCGACAGCAGGAGCCAATCATTCGTCTCGCTATTTTTTTTGTTGAGAGTAGGAAGAAGAAATAGTTTCTGCTCCCTGTTTCTCTTCACCGTCAGCTTTGTCTGGCTTCTAAGCTTAATATAAAAGCTGTTGATGTTAGGATTTGTAGCTTAGGACAATCTTGTAATTTTGTGATGTAATTTAAATTTCATGAAATGTATTTGCTCAGTATATTAATGAAATTTTATATTTATGCAAGATTTTGTCTCTGAGTCGTTTGATATTCTGATGCATTTTTAAATCCTGATTTACCCATATTCTGATGACCATTTTTACAAATCAAATTCTGATTCTGACGTGGCAGTATTTGTTTACTTGGTTATTCTCTCATTGGTCATATTTTTACAGAATAGTGGTCTCGCAGTAAAAATAATTTATTAAGTGGGAACAGTTTTAAATTTTAAAATAAAATTGAACTACCTTAATTAATGGGATTACTTGATAAGTGGAACTATTTTTCCTTGAAAAACTGCATGTGATAAGTAATGATTACTGAATTCCCGTACCCATTAATAATCTTTTACTGCTGCATGTCTGACAGGTGTCCCAACGGTTACTTTTTTTACCGTGTATAAGTAAAAGAGAGAAAAGATTCTAAAATCTTTTATTTACTTTCACATTTTATCTCTCTCTCTCTCTCTTTTTACTACTATTCTCTCTCATCTCCTGACGTTTTTTCATACAGACATTTTATCAAACACCTTACAGGCAACCTAATTTCTCAATTTTTCTCATGGCACCTAAGGATTTGATTATAGATGGAGCCAAGTTTGTACCCAACAACTATGCTGCAATCATGAACCATGCTGAAGTTCCATCTGATTTGCACTTTGTGCAAGATCTTCTAGCACATAGTGAGATTGGGTATGCGTTGACCCAACCTCAAGTCATTTCAAGCCAACAAGTTCTGATGTTCTGGAGGACTGGGCATTTTGATAATGGTGGTGCTACTGGTACTCTAAGCATTATTTTTGAAGTGAATGATGTTGAGCATGTGGTAACTCCTGGAGCAGTTCGTAAAGCTCTCCACTTACCAGGAGGCTGCATTTTCTCAACAGCGGAGGAACCTGTTCTACAGCAGCTCATGGCCAATTTGGGGTATGAGAAGAGTTTGGCCAAGCTTGGACAGTTGAAAAGGGCACATATCAGGAAGGAATAAAGCTTTTTCTTCGACTGCATCACTAAGGCATTCACCAATAAGTGTTCCAACTTTGATGCCATTCCAATTATGAGCCAACATATCGGGTATGCTATTATTCACCAAACTCATTTTGATTTTGCAAGTGCTGTGCTAGGTTTTAAAGGGGATAGGATGACAGAAGATAGGAATGTAGTGTACTTTGCTAGATTCTGTCAGCTTATATATAACTTATGTTGTGCTGATGAACCCCAACCTACCACTGACTTAATTCCACCCTTTAAGCTTGCAAAATGGGCTTTTAATGACTTGGTAAATGCTGACCTTAGGAAAAAGGTGGTTAGACCCTTACAGATACCTCAGTCTGTAAAATAGATCCTGGTAAATGCTGATCCTCAAACCTATAGATCTGTTTACCCTGATGTTCAACCCACCAGCACAACCCAGACACCACAACAACCATCAGAACATACCACTTATACACCTCAACCTACTCAACCCACTATCAGAACATATCTCAAACCTTCACAGACATCTCAACCTTCATCATCAGCACATACTGTGAGGCCTTCATCTTCAAAGCCCAAGAGGACAAAGACTGTACCTCAGACACAACAGAAGAGAAGGAGGATTGTTCAGAGAGATGAGTCAGACAGTGAGGAACAGGTTCCTGTGTCAGAACCTGTTGTCAAAGAAGCTGAGAAGGTCTCTTCTCAGAAGGATACTGGAATTGGGGGTTCTAAGCTTCTCAAAAGGCTTAGAAGGATGTATTCTGCTGAAATTCCCATGGAATCTCCACCTTCAAAGAGATACAAGAAACAGAGAGCATGAAGGTACAGGGCTGAGTCAGTTTCAGAGGATGAGGAAGCAGCAGCTAAGGAAGGAGATCAGGAATCTCTGATCTCAAAAGAGCCAGAATTTGCTGAAGCTACTACATCTACACCTCCATTATCACCAACTCAGGAAACTGCTCAAGATAAAGTATCTACACCACCTGTGTCTCCTATAAATGAACCAGTATCTACTGCAGACCCAGGCACAAGTGCTGAGATTGATATTCACAACCAAATTATGCCTGAGGTTCTCTATTTAGAAGCTCCACCAGCTCAAATCAATCCATCAACAACACCAATTCCTGATGCTACTGAAATTCCAGAATTGTCTACAACACCTTCTCTGCATCTAGACATTGAAGATCAGACTATAGGTGAGCATCAGAATATGGCTGTTGATCAGAACTTGGAAGCAAATCAGCACTTAGAGGATGATGTTGATGTTGAAGCCTCAATAGCCTCTCATACTGTTCTTTTATCAGACGATGTTGACTCTGTAAGTTCTGATGATGCAAATGCTGATGATACTGGTGATGCTGCAACAAATGCAGATGCTGATGAAGCTGGTCCTTCTGGCCATGCACCTCTACAAGCTCCTTCAAAAGCTGAACTAGTTAAAAAGTTTGTTAGAGGAGATGCACCGGTACCTTGGATTGAAACTCCTGGAGGACAGGAGTGGAACATAGTTACCTTTGTTCCAAATGAAAGAATTCTTGTTGAGCACTTGGCAAAAACGGATGAGATGCTAGTTAATGATGATTTCAAGACACAGCTGAGAGTTACTGCATTGAGTACTAGACACCTTCAAGGTCAACACTCAACAACTCATGCCGAGGTGCATAAAATTCAAGAATCTTTACTCAAGCAAGAAATGACTATGAAACTTGAAAAGAAAAGTTTTTTCCAACCTACCTTTGACAGAGTTGCCTACATTGAGAAAACCCAAGAGAAGCAACAATCTCAGATTGATGAAATTTTGAAAAATCAAGATTCTCAGCAATCTCAAATCGATGAAATCCAATCCTCAGTGGAATTGCTTCTCTCTCTTCTTTTACCTACTGATGCCAAAAAGGGGGAGAAAGTAATTAAGTATAAATGCAAAACTATCAAGACACTGAAGGGAAAGGATGATGGAAAAGATGACCCGGGAAACTCTGGAATGGGTGGAGGTCATGGTCAAGGTAGATGTCTCTCATCAAGAAGAGCGGGAACTACAAGTCATAGAACAAGTTCTGATACTGGGAGAAGAATAACTTCTAATACTGGTAAAAGGATAAGTTCTGATGAACTTTTAGATCTTGATGAAGAAATTTCAAGACAGTTATTTCTGAAAGAAAATCCAGGAATGGACTTTGAGAGTCTAATGGAAGAAGAAGCTAGACTCAAGTCAGAAAAAGTCAACTCCAAATCTGAAGCTTCTGTTGGTAAAAAGAAACTTCCTACGGCTAAAGGCATTGTGATAAAAGAAAGGATAAATCATGTGGCAACTAAGGCCAAATCACAATTGCAGATAGATCCAAGGTCCAAGGGCAAAGAAAAAGTTGGTGAACCTATAAAGGTTTATGTGCCTCTCCTATGGATGAAGAAATTTCTGTTGAAGATGCTGATCTTACTCTGACTTCAAGGAAGATTTCTAAGATAACCTCTGACATGGCTCAAGTTGTTCAGACTTAAGATATAGTTAGTTCTGATATAATAATGAAGCAAGCAACCTCTGACATAGCTCAAGTTGACTTGATATCAGAAGATAAGTCAAAGGAAACCTCTGACATTGCTCATGTTAAATCCTCAAGGTTACTCCTACCAGGATTCACTAAAGCCAAACAGACTCAACCTTTGAAGACTGCAGCAAGTGGTTTTGAAGCAAGAGTGGTTACTGGAAAGGAAGCAAGAGATAAATCTGGATTGGGTAGTGCTGATGAAAGAAGAGTGCAGAATACAACCAATTATCCATGTTAGGTCCCAATGTGTTTGTAGAAGGGGGGTTGAATACAAACAGTACCGAATAATCGAATAAATGCGGAATAAAAAATGTGAAACAAAATTCAAGTTAAATAAAAATATTATTAAACTTGAAAGGTGTTACAACAACTGTATCGATTACAAGGAATTAATCTCAAATTAATTATCACAAATCTAGAATAAATTCGACATGAACTTTTTCTATTTTTGTAATAAAAAGATTCAAATGTTAAACGCAATTTGAGATTAAGTTCTAGGGATTTTGATCCGCTAGATTGTTACACAAGAACAAGAGAATGATTTCTAGTTGATTGTATTTAACATTACAAACTAGAAATTGATCTTGAAGTTGCAGAGAAGAATAAAATGTTTGCTGCAGCTGCTCTGTTCTTGTTTGTTGACTTGTGTAATTGATGATTATGCTTTCTGCTGCTTCTGTTTCTTTTTAATTCATTCAACAGAATTGAATTGAACTGGAATGACAATCCTGAGCTCAGCAAGACTTTCGGTATGACAATCAAATGAACTAGCAAGACTATCAGAATGAACTAGCAAGACCATCAGAATGAACTAGCAAGACAATCCTCCTCCCAGTGTAACTTTCGGTGAGACTATTGTTTGTACTAGCATGACTTTCGGTATAACTATTGATTGTCATACCGATTGTTATACTAGTACAATCAGTTTGACTTGCTGAATTTAAATGAATTTTAATCCAATTTAAATTCTGAAAATTCCTAAAATTAATTCAGAATTAATTGATCAATTAAATCAATTAATAAATAAATTATTCTTCGCAGATATAATTTATTTTCTTAATTAAATTAGATGACTTAATTAATTAATAGAGAGTTAATTCTAGTCTTCAACAGCACCCATCCTTCTGCAAATCTTCTGAAAATCACTGAAAATTATGAATCAATTCCACCACTTCAATGTTGACACTCGATGTACTGTCTGGTTCATGAGTGACTAACTTCCGTGACATTTCTTCATGTCTTGACTTTGACACTTTGATTTTCTTCAGATTAAATCCTTGTAATTAATGATACTCTGACGAGATCTCTGTCACTTGATTAAATCCACGATCTTGATTTATATCACTGAGGCATGATCAACTTCTTGAACTTCTTCCAGTGAATTAACTCCTCAAGTCTGTAGATGAACCTTGTTTCTGAATCCTTTGACAGATATTACTTTGCGAGATCTCTCTGACGGTCGATCCACTATTTACTTATTACATTCTTATTTGAGTTGAGTTGAATCCTCGAATATACAAATAGGCCTATGACATATGACTTACAATCTCCCCCTATTTGTTTGTTAGACAATAACACACAAATACCTAGAGGATAACTCAACTAACAAATAAGAAAAAGATATAAACAGAAATGCAAAGTAAATAGTAGAAAAGTTCTGGACTAGATTTAACATTTTCCAGATTCCAAGTAGATATTCCTCTAGACGGAACATATCTTCAAGTAGTTCCATCTTCATTTGTACAACCACATTTCCTGTTGAGAAGCCCATATATCTCTTGCTTCTCCCCCTATGAGAATCAACTGATTAAAGAAGATCACCTTCGTTTACCACCTCTCCCGTACAATAGGATCCGCAGATAAAAGCCAATGGTACTCCCCGTTTGAAAACAGCTTCTTCCCTCACTAGAAAATCACCTTGTGTTTACCACCTCTCCCGTACAATAGGATCCGTAGTTACAAACAACAATGGTGTGGTGTAGTGTACATGTAGGATCTTTTTCTTCCTCCCTGCTATTTCTCCCCCTTAGTTGAGGAATCCTCCAAACTATTTCTTAAGCTTTTATCTCCCCCTTAAAGAAGGAATGTATGTCGTCGTCTGAAGGAGTTCTCATATTTCACTTGGTTGGAAAAGAAATAACAAGTAGTTTCTCTTTCTTCCTCACTGTGAGTGTGTGATCCTGTTTTAGTGTACCTCACATGTGTTTCACTCTTCTCTCCACTCGTGTTTACACTCATTCTCACAAGTGTATCACTCTTCTCTCATAGCTCCATAATCCAGCTGTACCTGCAAGGAAAATCACCTTAGCCATCCTTAAGGAGGTCACAGGTGGTGCAATGGGAGTTCACAAATCCCCATCCTTGTTAAACTCGTCAGATGAATCTGAGTCATAATTTACAAGTTGCTAGTTTCCCTTTTAGGGTTCCAGATTTGAATTCTGGGAAGGTAAACAATGATCCAACGAATTTAGCATAAAGATCAAAGTTCTCTTCTAATGTCTGTGAAGACATTTCCTTGTGACTCATCAGGTAATATCTGAATCATTGTCAACAAGTTGCCGATCTGTACCTATGTCAGATCCACTATCCGCAGATGCATCCAGGGGATTTAAGCCTGGGGAGGTAGACACTGACCACTGACATATGGCTTTTGGATCAGTATCCTCTCCTAACACCTGTAAAGGCAATAGGTCCATTAACGACCTTGAACAATCGAATCTGACCTTAAAATGGTCGAAACTCTTGTTTCCGTCAACTCATCCTTTGTGTGTGTAACCTTTCCTTGTGCATTAAGAATTGTTTATATTTGAGGTGGTGACACTACATAGGATACCTTGGCCGACAGGCAAATTTCAATAGACGCACCCTGTTGAGAGAATGAATCTAGTAACTGTTTTTATGCCTTTTCAGCCATTACATCTTTTTGAGAAGATGTATGGGGGTTAGCAGTTGTCTCGGTTTAAATACTACTCATCTTTGTAGGAGACAGAGCTACTGGATTGACTATAGAACCTTCCTTATATGGTGCACTAAGGCACTATCTCCCTCACGCTTATTCATACTACATTTAGTGGTAAGAGAGTGTTGGTTGGTTCTGTTTTTGTATTTGTCTTTACAGTCTGGGATAGACGTTGTGGGTTTTCAACCTCATGACTGTCAATGAAAGAAAGTCATTGGAGACTGAACCTGTAACACAGAATATATGGCACTATAGAGATAAAATGTATTTAAGATTTATAATGAATGAAAATTATACATTTAATCATTTGAGAGTAATGATGTACAATAGTGATTTCAAAGGATTTTACATGAAATAAGAAATCACTAATGTAGAAAGAAGTTTGATTTTGTTTTTTAATATGAATGAGTTTTTGATAAAACATTGATCACTTAGGGTAAAGTCTAAGTAATTCTCATTCATGTCAAAAGCTTACAAATATCTGCAACATAATGTTAACAACATATCATTGACCGATACTTGTCAAGTACTTTAGATACTAATTGTTATGTTGCATAATCAATATACCACTGCACATATAAAACAATATGATTGTGCCTAGTGATAAGATAGTTATAAATATGACGACTCTACTAGTTCATATAAAATTATAACTTCTGTTAGAGTGCCATACCATGTCCTTGACGATTGCTTGAGCAGTATACTAGTTCATACCAACCTGAAGTGAGATTGTGAAGAAGAGATTGCATAGTCCAATAGATCTGCAACTGTAAAGTCCATGAACTGTGGTGCACTGACTTCCTCTTTTGACTCACCAACTAGTAGTACACTTGTACACATCTTACTAGAGTTCAATTCCAAGTGTAATGTGCAGCAGGTGCTTGATATGTCGTAATATTCTCAATTCTCGTCACTGGTGCTATATGTTGGATACTGCTTCCTGATAATAACCTAGCACAATATACAAAACTACAATGATAACATTCTCAGCTTGCAAACAGCCATATCCCTCAGATAAATCTTTACTGTTATCTCCAAAGGTAACCAGGGGGCCAGCTTTCTCAACCATATTTGATAGCAGGGCTCTATCTTCGGTCATATGTCTTGATGATCCACTGTCAAGAATCCACACTACCGGTTACACTTGTTTAATGCCCTGCACTACAAATGGATTAGACCTTCTTCGGAACCCAAACTCGGTTGGGCCCGGCACACTTGTAGAATCGTCCTTTGTCAGGCAAAACAACATTTTTAATTTTAATGGTCTCAACATCCTCAATGACTGAACATTTGACCTTGTAAACAGCCTTAACAAATTTCTGTTTAAGCTTAGGCACAAATGTCTCCTTTCTAGCCTTAGAAGGACTAACAGTCTTAGACCTATCATGTTTTTTGTTATTCACATGCTGACGAGGAGTAGTCTTATCATTAGACACATGCTTACCATTAAAATAAGCATACATCATATTAAAAGCACAAGACATACAATTAGAAACACCAAATGCTTTATGAGAGTGATTAACAGCAGGCAATTTATGCATGGTAGACATGGCATTTTTGTTATCCAACTCATGTGTGTCTAAGTTAGTCTCAGTTGCTTTCACAACTTTGACTGGAACTTTCGACTCACTTGACTTGGAAACAATCTTCTCATTAGCATGATCCTCAGCACGTATTTCTTCTTGAATAACAGAAGAGGTCGCATCAAATGGTTCAGCAATTGATGCTTTATAGAGGGGTTCATCAACACCCTTAAGCACATGTGGTACTTCCCTCCCTTTAGCACAGACATGAGGAGGGGAGTTTATGCCTAATTCTCCAATAACAGCATTATAATCATAACCTATTCCAGATGTTTGATTAACAGCTTGCTTACTGTAGAACTCTTTAGCCTTCGAATAAGAATTGAAGTAGGCTCTAACCTTAGTCTCAAGACTGGTGATCTTGTCTTTAAAAATAGTTTCGAGTTTTCTATAACAGTCAACTCTATTCTCTAGAAAAGATACCTATTCTTTTAATTTGTCTTGATTAATGTGCACAAGTCTTAATTCATTGACCTCTTTCTCAAGGTCTGTGATCTGTAAACTTAACAGTTCATTATCACGACGTGCACAATCTAAGTTACCTCTTAGATGATAAACCATTTCAGCATCAGAAAGTTTTACCTCTATTCTTGACGATGAAGCTTTTCCATCAATAGCCATAAGAGCAAGATTTCCTTCTTCTTCATCTTCACTGTCAGTATCATCCCAGCTTCTTCCCTTTGCCAGATAAGCCCTTTCAGAGTTCTTTCTTACTTGCTTTGGCTTCCTACATTTTGTGGCAAAGTGTCCCAACTCATTACAGTTATAGCATCTAATGGTGCTTCGATCAACCATCCCTGTTTTGTACCCACCACTGCTGGTGTTAGAGGATGAAGATCCACCTTTCTGGAATTTGTTGTAGTTGGACTTGTACTTAAGCTTGAGATTCCTCTTGAATCTGACATTAGAGAATCTCTTGACAATTTGGGCCATTGATTCGTCTTCCAATTGCTCCAGCTCTTCCAAGGAATAAAAATCATCACTTGATTGATTTGTAGTAGGAGGATCATATTCTGCTACTAACTCATTTTCCTCACCCTTGGAAAACTGTACCATTCTTTCTAACTGTTGAGATTGTTGTTGTTGTTGACCTTCAGCTACAAGTGCAGTAGATGTGCTGACCATTCTATCCTTCCCGTAGACTTCCTTCTGTTGAATCTGCTCCAACTCATAGGTTTTTAACACTCCATAGAGCCTGTCCAAAGAAATCTCACTCAGATCTCTAACTTCTCTAATGGCAGTGATTCTATGTTCAAGATGAGCTGGCAGTGTTAAAAGGAACTTTTTGTTGACCTCCCTGATTGAATAATACTTTCCATTGATGTTCAGGTTGTTGATCAACGCATTGTACCTCTCAAACACTTCAGTAATTCCTTCTCCTGGATTTGATTTGAAATGTTCATATTCAGAGGTTAGGATTTCCAACTTGTTCTCCCTAACTTCCTCTGTGCCTTCATTAATTACCTCAATAGTTTCCCACATGTGTTTAGAATTTTTACAGTTCATCACATGTCTGTTCATCAAGGGATCAAGGGAATCAATTAATATTAATTGAAGGCTGGCATCCAA
Source organism: Apium graveolens (assembly GCF_009905375.1). Lineage (NCBI taxonomy): Eukaryota > Viridiplantae > Streptophyta > Magnoliopsida > Apiales > Apiaceae > Apium > Apium graveolens. The sequence continues at coordinate 141,294,514 of NC_133647.1, forward strand.
GGAGGCTTCTTCCTTCTCAGCAGGAGTAAAATCTTCGGGCTCTTTTGGATAGGTTCTAGCTTTAGTAGTCATCACACCATCTATTATTACCTCCGGTTCAATAACCATCGGAGTTTTTATACCCTTCTTTAACAAGTTTGAATATTTGGGATTTGCAACTTGTAAAAATAATAGCATCTTCTTCTTCCACGTGATATAATTCTCTTTATCAAATTGTGGAATATTAACGGTTCCAACTTTATGTGAAGTCATTATGAATTTTTGAATAAATAAAAATTCAAGGAGTTGAAAAATCACAAAAGTCTAGGATCTTGATTTGTTCGTTAATCAGAAGGCTCTGATACCAATTGTTAGGTCCCAATGTGTTTGTAGAAGGGGGGGTTGAATACAAACAGTACCGAATAATCGAATAAATGCGGAATAAAAAATGTGAAACAAAATTCAAGTTAAATAAAAATATTATTAAACTTGAAAGGTGTTACAACAACTGTATCGATTACAAGGAATTAATCTCAAATTAATTATCACAAATCTAGAATAAATTCGACATGAACTTTTTCTATTTTTGTAATAAAAAGATTCAAATGCTAAACGCAATTTGAGATTAAGTTCTAGGGATTTTGATCCGCTAGATTGTTACACAAGAACAAGAGAATGATTTCTAGTTGATTGGATTTAACATTACAAACTAGAAATTGATCTTGAAGTTGCAGAGAAGAATAAAATGTTTGCTGCGGCTGCTCTGTTCTTGTTTGTTGACTTGTGTATTTGATGATTATGCTTTCTGCTGCTTCTGTTTCTTTTTAATTCATTCAACAGAATTGAATTGAACTGGAATGACAATCCTGAGCTCAGCAAGACTTTTGGTATGACAATCAAATGAACTAGCAAGACTATCAGAATGAACTAGCAAGACAATCAGAATGAACTAGCAAGACAATCCTCCTCCCAGTGTAACTTTCGGTGAGACTATTGTTTGTACTAGCATGACTTTCGGTATGACTATTGATTGTCATACCGATTGTCATACTAGTACAATCAGTTTGACTTGCTGAATTTAAATGAATTTTAATCCAATTTAAATTCTGAAAATTCCTAAAATTAATTCAGAATTAATTAATCAATTAATTCAATTAATAAATAAATTATTCTTCGCAGATATAATTTATTTTTTTAATTAAATTAGATGACTTAATTAATTAATAGAGAATTAATTCTAGTCTTCAACAGCACCCATCCTTCTGCAAATCTTCTAAAAATCACTGAAAATTATGAATCAATTCCACCACTTCAATGTTGACACTCGATGTACTGTCTGGTTCATGAGTGACTAACTTCCGTGACGTTTCTTCATGTCTTGACTTTGACACTTTGATTTTCTTCAGATTAAATCCTTGTAATTAATGATACTCTGACGAGATCTCTGTCACTTGATTAAATCCACGATCTTGATTTATATCACTGAGGCATGATCAACTTCTTGAACTTCTTCCAGTGAATTAACTCCTCAAGTCTGTAGATGAACCTTGTTTCTGAATCCTTTGACAGATATTACTTTGTGAGATCTCTCTGACGGTCGATCCACTATTTACTTATTACATTCTTATTTGAGTTGAGTTGAATCCTCGAATATACAAATAGGCCTAGACATATGACTTACAATCCAACTTCCTTAAGTGAACCAGGTGTTGAAGCAACTCCTGAAAGATTGAATCAACTGGAATCTGTACAGATGGTCTATCATACCTTCTTGAAAGAACACATCTTGTTATATGTCATGACAGATGGTAGAGTTTACCATATAAGGGAAAATGCTATACCACTGAAGTATTTTTAAGAACTAGAACATGTTTTATTCTTACTTCAAGTGAATGACAGAATAACAGAAAGTGCTGCAAACTATTTGAAGACTCAAATTCAGAGACATATAAGGCTTTATTCTATAAAGTCTGACAGCACATACTGTCCAAAGTACAGAGATCACAAGGGTGATATTGTTGATATGAAGCCTAATACTGCACAGATCAGAACATATCTTGGTATTAAGGGACTTGAATTCAATCTGGAGTCTGACAAAGCCTATGTCATAAGACTAGATCGAGAGTTGAGAAAAGCAAAAATTAATGATCTAAGATATGCTATCTTCCAAACTGGTGAAGATACTGCAGAACTCAAAGATGCTAAAAGGAGGATGATTGATGAACTCAGATAGGCTGAGAGATGTTTGTTAAAGAACTATCTCAGAACAACTCCTGACATCAAAGAGATCAGAAAGTGAAGCCAAGTCAAGATCTACAACTGCTCAAATTCTGATATATATATACAGACTGAAGTTGTTATCAGAAGTTAAAGTTGGTAAAGCTTTAAGGACTGTAAGTTGTAGTTATCTAGTCAATTTCTCATGCATTTGTACTTAATGTTTTTGACATCATCAAATATCTATTAAACTTGTATATTATGTTAATTTACAAGTTGGGGGAGATTGTTAGATATATTTGACAATATCATAACTAATATGATTTATGTTTAGTTTTCAGATCTTACTTAAGCAGGACAAATCAGTACTCAACTGAATATCAGCACTTATACTGAAGTCAGAACTTAAGTGATCAGTACTTAAGGTTCAGGAGATATTTATCAGGAGATAATATCAGGACTTAAAGGAAACTTTCAGATTAGGAAGGCGGCTGATTGAAAGGAAAGAAGATCAAGACAAACGTAAGAAGAGATATGCATGAAGAAGGAATTCTATGAAGAATGGAATACTTGGAAGAAAAGATATCTGATTGATATATTTTAGGAAGCAGAATTATATTCCATATCAATTAGCGATTATCTTGTAACTGTGTGATATATAAACACAGACATAGGGTTTACACTATAAGTGTTATCATTATCGAGAATATTATTCATTGTAACCCTAGCAGCTCTCGTGATATTTGTTCATCACTGAGAGAGGACAGTTCCATATTATAACATAGTTTATTGCATTAAATAAAGTCTGTTTTCTGTTACTTGTATTCGATTTGATTGTGCTATACACTGTATTCAACCCCCTTCTACAGTGTGTGTGACCTAACAACTGACAGTTAAAACCCTTATGGGAACCCTTATAAATATCATGATGGTAACATAATTTGTTATCGTATAGGGTAGCGGGGCACCGAACCCTGAGGTTGAGGAGCATCAGCATGGGGATGTTTTATTACATATTAGAGATCAGATTGTGAATCCGATAGAGTACCCTGATAAGGGACCGAATGAGATTCATATTGAGAATGTTGCGGTTGAGGATGTTATCCCAAAAGGGATTGTTGCTGAGGAGGATCTCGTGGAGGATCCTGACGAGAATAAAGAGAGGACCGCTGAGGAATTGATGACCGTAGTCAGGGCGACTACCAGAGCTAGGATGGCCGCGAGGGTGGCACTAGAGGATGAAGAGTTACCAAGGGCACAGAGGATATTAAGGGCAGAAGGAGTGGGGCCTTGCACAACACCAATTATACCAGTTTCGGACCATCTCCCAGAGGTTCCTGTAGACATCCATGAGGTTCCACCAATTCATGTTCCCTCCCCTGTACAGAGCCCCACACCTACTGAGGAAATGCCACATTTATCTCCTGCACCATTATCACCCGATACCGTGCTTGGTTATCCATTCGGATCTCCTGGGTCTGACCCCCTGAACCCCATGGATTGCTAGGTGCTACCATTCAAGTTTCTCTTATCGCTGATTATCATATGACTTTGGGTGACCTGTCTGAGGCCCGTAATATTAGGAGTGATCTATTGGATCGACTTACTGCACCAAGGAGTGAGGGCGGGGTCTGTAATATCCGGGATATGACGTGTAATTATTTTTGTTAATAATAAATATTATGTGATTATTATATGAATTTTGGTAATTATCTGTGAAGTGGTATTTGTGTTTGGATATGTAAATATGATATAATTTGAGTATTTAAATTTTTATATGTCCAAAATAAAATATAGATAATTGTCATATCTTTCTATTTATTTTTATGATGATTTATGATTTTATTGGACATTTATGGATTTTATAATATCTTTTTCCGAGTAATTACAAACTATTTTATATAATCGGGAACCAGCCTACCTCAACCGTTTTTACATTTTTATAACCCGAAACTCTTCCGAGAACTCCTTCATAACCTAATTGTAATATTCCGAGCATTTTCCATGTTTCGACTTTTGCGATCCGGCGTACGATTTTAACTGTGCGGGTCCCGGCGCAATATTTTTGATACAATATTCGTTTCGGTAAATCAATAAAACTCGTATTTTTGATAAACATGATCTTTTTATTAAACTATTATAATTATCACCTCGTAATACGTGTAATCAGATGTTGAGACCAAGACCGCAGTACAAATTGTACAGATTTGGATAATTATCCCGAAAACCGGTACCGTTTGGATCCGTTTTTATTAATAAAGGTACTATTTTATATCCAGAATGATCCAACGGGATACTAATTTCCCGTAATTATAAATAGCCTTTACCGTATTTTATTTCGTACAGAAAATCTTTTGCATCCATTAAATTATTTAATTTTACAGAGAATATACTTATATTAATATAAACTTCTGAGAATCAAACTGCAATTTCAAGGCATTACCAGATTCCGATTGGAAAGCTCGAGTACTCAAAATGAAGGTCTTGAGGTGTTCTATCAGAAACAATAAGCCTTACAACTGCAGAATCAGAGGGTATTTTTCTATAATTTTTATTAATTTAGAATTATTTTGATTAAAAATATGAATTTTTGTTCGTATGATTGTTTGGATGATTTGATGCTTGTATGTTGCAGAACTTTTCTTCCTGATGATTTTGATATGTCATATGACTGATTTGGAGTTCAATAACATGTTCAAAATTGAGTTTGATTTTCGAATTTTGAAATTAGGGTTTATAACTCGTATGAATGTTCTTAATTGAATTTGGGGGTTTCTTATTTAGGGATTAACAGATGTTCTAGATGGGTGGGTTTTGTTTCCCTTGAAATTTGCAATCGATTGGTGTATAGTATGTTAACAGACGATCCCTGGTTCAAAGGGAGTTGTCATTTGAAGTTTCTTCGAGTTCACCGGAAACCGGCGAACTTCCCGGCCAATTTCCGGCCAACTCAGGGGTTATTAGAACGATTTGAATGCATGGTTGTGTTCCTTGTGAGATGTAGTTGTGATCTGGAAGTGATGGTGGTGTGAGGATGCCGGAATCGAGTTCTCCGGCGAGACAGGGGAATTTTCCGGCGAGGGGTGTAGAAATTGTAGTTTAGCCCCTGTAGTTTTAAAAACGAAACAGTTTAGTCCCCCAGGTTTCCAGAGTTTGCATATTTTGGATTCCTATTTATAAAGTATTTAAAAATCATATTTTCTATTTATTTTAATTATAAAAATTCATTTTTAATTACTGAAAATTCCAAAAATTATTATTTTAATTCCAAAAATTATTTTTAATTCAAAAATAAATCTATATTAATTAGTTAATTAATTTTAGTTAATAATTAATTGATTAATTGGTCAATTAACTCGAAAATTAACTGATTAATTGATTTAATTAATTATTAATTGATTTTAATTAATTATTTAATTAGATTTAATTATTTATAAATGATTTAAAAATTCCGAAAAATAGTTTCGAGTTTTAAAATATTATTTTAAATTATTTTCAAGGCTCGATAATTATTATAAAATTATTTTGAAGCCAGATTTGGCCAACCAAACCCTGTTTATTGTTTTAAAATTGATCCAACGAACCGTTTTGACTCCGAAAAATATTTTAAAAATCATATTAAATACCCGAAAGACTGTTTATGGCCCGAGACTTCCTTATAAATGAAATTTCGTTGATTGTTTGATGTGTTATGTGCTATATGTAACTTATTTGTTTGACTGTCGGTCTATGTGATCAGTGTTTACTTGTTTTAGCATAACTTTTAATCCACAAATCGGATTTGGGTGGAACGAAGGGTAGATGAAACCTTATGATGTTCATGTGACGATTAGAATAATGTGAGATGAATATTGATAGATACTTATGATGCCTAGAAGAGTAGACAAGGCGTAGAAAAGGGAAGCAGGTGATCAGAAAGTGGAATCGATGCGTAGAAAATACAGTAGGTGATCAGTGAATAGAAGCAAGGCAAAGAAAAGTAGACGAATGGTTGTTGAATAAATTCATTAGACAAGTACAAGTGAAGTTGGAATCGATTGTGATAAGGCAAGTACTTCTAAACCTTTTTCAAGATATAATGCAAATATTTCTAAATTTTTTTGTGACATATTGTTAAGTATTCAAATAGCTCTATTTTATATTGTAAGTGCTTTGAATCCTTCAGCCTTGAACCTGAGCCACATCATTTGATTTTTGAGCTGTAAGCCTTACTTTTTGCGAACCATTTCTTATTGGTTTACCAGATACTAAACCACACAAATACGATAGTACTCCACAAATAAATACCCATCATATACCAAACATTGGAATAAAATTGTTTGAACATATAGAAACTTTTATACTCAACCATACCTTGTGACATCAAAGAACTAAACCTTATAAAATCATTGTTCATCTAATACCCGATTCTTCTACAGGCTGAAGGCCATTTCTTATACATACCTTGATACACCCTTGTGATACTCATAAAATGCATCATGCCTTTATACAAATGTTTCATCACTGTTGATTATGATCTTGTTTTATTAAATTATATTATTGTTCATATTGAATTACTTTAGAATTGGATAGTTTTCTTTATATGGACCAGATTCGTGATCAAACCAGATTCGTGGTCAGACCAGATTCGTGGTTGAATTAGGCCAATGTGTGCCTTGGGTCTTGTTTATAGAGCAGAACCGTGTGCCTTGCTCGGGGTTAGTGCGTGACTGATCAGCAGCCTAACCTTGATTTTTAAAATTAAAAATGAATATCCAATTCTAATGATTGTTTAACAAGAAACTTGATTCCTCTGAATCATCTCGTTTGATCATTGATTAACCTCAGTTATTATTATTGTGACTTGCTGAGCTAGTTAGCTCACTTTTGCGAATCTTTTTATGTATTCTACAGTTAAGAAGGATACGGTTGATAGCGGGGTTTCCCAGTTCAATGTACGAGCTAGGATTCCAGACTGAGTTGGATCGAGCTAGCAGGAGCTTACTACTGTAGTGAGATAGTAAGATTATAAGAATAATTTCATTCAGATGTAAATTAAATTAGTTTGGATTTTGTACATTGTAATAAAAGTTAAGGTTGTGGCTTTTTTTCATACTTTAACCTGTTGTGATCCGTGGTTATGTAAAGCAGGGTCATTGCAAAGAATATTTCATATACAAGTTTATATATTGTGTATGTATTATGGACCTCAAAATTCTGACCCGGGTTTGGAGGGTGCCACAGGTTGGTATCAGAACTACAGGTTATAAGTCACTGAAACAAGCCTAGATTGTCGGGATTGGGTAGAGGGTTAAGATTAGGAATAGGAAATAGAAAGATAAGTCATCGTGAGGTTGAGTGCAACTGTATAGTAGGTCTCCAGCACGTTTCGTATTGCGATTCGGGATTCTTAGTTTGCGACGTGATTTCCAGACAACGGCAATGGCAGATCCTGTTTTCCCGATATCATCTGATCATTCAGAGCCTTCCATTTGAGGATCGTCATCTTCTTTCAGATTTGATTTGCACCTTGTTCTTCCATCGGTATTAATGGTATTACCTTTTGTTATGACAGTTGCACCTCTCCAAGTTATTCTACGCTATTCTATTACCTCTTGATACGAGACTACATATTCAAGAACCTCCATCTGCTTATTCATGTTCTACTGTACCTTCAACTATGAATATATCTTTTCAGTTTACTCAACACCATGTTCTATACCCTCAGTTTAAAAACATGTCTTATGGAATAATAGTATTTATGAGAATGGATTCGATAACTACAGTAAATGGTAAGTACATGAGATATTAATAAAGGTGAGAAGGAGTTTAGAAAGAAGATTTGCGTGTTTTGGAGGATAGTTGTTACCAGATTAAATGGAGCCACTAGTGAATAGACTAATCGTGATTAGCTTGTGGGATGGACTAGAGGAATTTTGAAAGAATTAGAGAGAAAAGTATAGATGTGGAATTTTCATAGAATTAGATGATGGTGCTATGATAAATGTGATATATAAAGTAATGATGTGATGTGATATAAGCAAACTTTGTTCTATTAATAAAGGTGAGAAGGAGTTTAGTAAGGTAATAGACCCAATGAAGGAGAGGAGATAAATGGAAGTGAATGGACCTTTGTGTAATCATTTCTTTAACTTGGTATCTTGTTATAAGAAGGACAACAACCAACTCATATAGTAACGACAACCAAATGTGTGATTTTCAAAATTTTTAAACAAGTTTTCAAAAAAGATTTTCCCTTACAAAATTTCTAAAAGCCTTTTTGGAATAAAATAAGTTTTAAACATTGGTTGTCAAGTTACTACTTGAGTTTCTTGTTTGTTAAAAGACCCAAATTACCTGGAAGGATACTGTTTCAGACTTAGTATTGCTAATTCAGAGAACGAAGTAACTAGCGATTATGAAGAAGTTGATTATTCTTAACAGTAAGGTGCAAGTATTGTTTGATAAGATTAACAACAGAATCAAAGTTCAAAGAATTACTAGGACTATCAGAGTTCAAAGAATTCATTGATTTAACAGAAGTCTGAGCATGACCGAAGAAGATTGGGAAGATTTTCAGACTTTTCTACAAAAAGAATATTATTAACAAAAGGATCGTTATGTTGAATGATTCATGGTTATTCTAAATGAAAAAAGAGGAAACCTGAGGTTATCTGATAAGAACGCCATTATGATCGAATTGTTAAAGTATTATACGTATAAATACAATGTTACAGACGCAAGACTTAACAAGTAAGAATTTACCATAATACTTAGTTTGCGAAGGCATTTCAGCGTACCTTCTAAAGTTGTTATATGACATAATTGGGATATGATCGAACAAGCTCGAAAGATGAATACAAGTGAAATATGGATGGTGATCAATGGTGTCATTCTTGTCCTCAATATTATAGCGTATATTCTTTTTTTAATTCCTAAAAATGTATGAACTTCTTTTCTTAATAAATTCTTTATGATGATATCAAAAAGGAGGATGTTGCATTCCTTTCAAATTTAATTGTTCCCCTCAAGTTTTGCTCTCTGATTGGGACAAACAGTGTTATGGTGAGATGCTTTGTCGGAATGACGAAGAGTCGGGTGGGACGCCACCTAATCATGTGATGTATGCCATATGGTATGAAAGACTAGACATTTTAAGTACCAATGTGGTTGTCTCATTCATATTCAAATCATTACTTCTTCTTTCTTTTCAACTCTAAGTTTATTAAAATTGTGAATCCTTCTAGTTGTGTTGTCATATAATCGTTCTTTGCAAGGGTTTTTCAAATAAAAGTCAATGTATTATGAACCAAGCGGGCAAAGTTCCATCTACCTTTCATGCATGAAAAGGAAACAAGGGCATATGACGAGGATTGCAAATCACTATCCCTAGCCAGGGATGCACTAAGAGTCAAGGGAATCTACTTTAATAAGGAATACATCTCCAAGAACGAGAGTTTACGATTTGTCTGTGAAATATGTTATCCAGAATATGGATGTGATGACGGGAATGATTATTTCGGATACCTTATGCGTTAAAGTATGGAAGGATGTGGGAGCAACTTGATCGTTTATCTCTCAAGGGTTTGTTGATAAGATGAATTACCATGTTGAATTGATAAGATTATGACTAAAGGACTAGCAAGTCAAGAATGTGTAACTATTAAATAAGTAAGTACCAATGGTGGAATTGAGATTTCTGGCAATAAGTTGTGAAGAATTGATATCATTTGAGATAAGAGGATTTGACATTATTCTAAGAAATGGATTAACTATTTAAGCGTGATGCCCAGATAGACCATCGTGATAGAAGATAGTTCTGAAGATGCCAAATAAGAATATGATGAGGTTTAGAGGACGAAGGAAGGTAAAGAACTTGTTAACAATGATTTAAGTTAAGAGGTTACAGTGACCAAGATGTAAGCGCTATGGCGATTATAAATAAAAGTCAGAAGCACATAGAACTTGAAGATTTTATAGTTTCAAGATATGTTTCCAGATGAGTTACTAATATTTCCTTCAGATATAGAAATTGAATTTATAATCGACTTAGCACCTGAAATGAAGCCAGTGTCCAAAGCCCTGCACAGAATGGTACCAGATAAAATAAAGGAGTTACCAGAGGAAACGCAGGAGATGATTAGAAGATTAAGCAACTGGACCTAGCGTACCCCCTAAAGTGCACCAGTATGATTTGTTAATAAGAAAGATGGAAGTATGAGATTATGTGTCGACTAGCGGAAGCTCAACAAGTTTACTCTCAAGAGCAGATATCTGTTACCTCGAACCAATGATTTGTTTGATCAAATGAAAGAAGTAAAGTATTTTTATAAGATTGATTTAAGACTGGGTATATTACCAATTTAAGATTGAACCTATGGACATATCAAAGATAATTTTCAAAACTAAGTACTGTTGTTATAAAATTCTAGTAATATTATTTGGATGAACTAATATACCAGTAATATTTGAATTTGATGAGTAGAATCTAGAAGGAGGATCTGGATAAGATGTATTTATGTTACTTAAGGTCAAAGGAGAACCATACAAATTATTTAATGATAGCTGGGAAGTCAAAGAAGAAAGAAGTTGTATGAAAAGTTTACAAGGTGAAAGCTTTAATGGTAGGGAGTATAATTCTTAGCATAAATAGTCAGTGAGAAGGAGACCAAAGGGAATCCAACAGAAATTAAAGTTATTTTGAATAAAGAAAGACCAAAAGCACCAACAAAAGTAAGAAGTTTTATTATTGGACAGTTATTATCGGAAATTTGTTCAAGGATTCTTGAAGATTGCAACACCTTTGATGAATTTTACTAGGAATAGCGAGAAGTTTATATGAAATGGTAAAGTGTGAAGAAAGTTTTGCGGAGTTAAAGGAGAGAATGGTCACAACACCTGTTTTATCATTTTGAAAGTATCAAGGAGATTTGGTAGGTGATACTTCTCATAAGGGAATAGGATGTGCGATGATGCAGCACAATAAAGTTATTGCATATGCATCCAGACAACCGAAACCTTATGAGCAGAAGTACCCTACTCATAATTGGGAATTAGCAGCAACAATAATATTTTCTTTGAAAGATTGGGAAACATTATATGTATGGAGAAAGATGTGAGATACATACGGATCATAAGAGTTTGAAGTGTGTATTCACGAGGAAGAGCAAATGTAGTGGCAAGCGATAAGCAAAAAGGAGAGAATGAACACGGAGACTGCACCAGAAGGATTATCTATGGAATTTTAGAAGTTGAAATTGGAAGTCAGGGTTCATGATCCAAAAGGAGAAAGAATGGATAGTATGACCTTTCAGTCAAAGTTGTTAAGAGAAGATAAAAAGATATCAAAAGAAGATGATGGATCAGGATGTTAACAGTTAGCAAGAGAAGATAATGGATCACGATATTAACAGTTTAATGAGAGGAAATTTATGCACTTAAAAGAATGATCACGGTATCCTCAGATTTCTTTCAGAACATGGATGCTACAGGTGGCAGAATTAAGGAATGAGATCCTAAAGGGAATTTATAATCCTAAGTATATAATTCACTCAAGAAATACCAAATTATACAGAAGTTTAAAGAAGAATATTGATAGCCGAATACCAAAAGGAAATTTCATAACGGATCAGGAGGTGTTAGGCATATTAAATAAATAAGGCAAGTGTTAGAGGCCTAGTGGATTATGGTAACCATTAGAAATACGGAATGGAAATAGGAGTATATTACTCTGGATTTTATAGTCAGATTACCAAGAACAAAAGCAAACCACGATGCTAATTAAGTTATGGTGAACGAGTTCGCTAAATCATCTCATTTCTTGCCTATTAATGAAAGATATTCACTGGATAAGTTGGTTCACATGTATTTGAAGGAAATAGTAATTTGCTATGGGGTCCCTGCGTCTATTTTATAAAGTCAGGATCCACGATTCAATTCAGGATTTTGCAAAAGGTCTTCCGGAATGTTAGGCACCAAGTCAAATATGAGTACAGCTTATCATCCGCAGACTGACGGCCAAGAGCGAGAAAATGATCCAAACAATTGAAGACATATTATGTGTTTATGCCATTGATTTCAAAAGGAAATTAAGGCGAGCATTTGCCTTAGTAGAAATTGCTTACAACAACAACAACTATTGTGCCAGTACTGGGATGCCGCCATATGAAACTCTTTATGAACGTAAATGTTGATCACCAGTATATGAGATGAAGTTGGAAAACGTAAAATATTTGGACTAGAGTTGCTACAACAGATAAAGGAAGCTATTGAGATTATTGAGAAAATGATAAATGCCACTATTAGGGTGGAAAATACACGCTAATAAAACACGCAAGTATACGCGTTTGCAAGTAATATAGAATACTTTATAGTTCGTTCCCACAGAGACTCATACTAATTATGTTCAATTACACTCACTCACAATGTATGATTACTTCTCAATATCAAGACAATAACATGTAGATTTGATTAACTAATTATTAACTATAATTAACTACGAGAATTAAACACTTAATTGACACTTGAATTAATAATATTAAATACACATGAGATCATAACTTCATTACTACTTCCTTCAATAGTTATTGTTATTACCCTTAGCATGTAACGGTGATGATATTAATCGAACAACATGAAACTGATAAAAGCCAACTTTCATTGTACTAATACCATTCTACCAAGCATCCACAATTAAGATAGAAGTTGAATAGACATCAATTATGTTGAGACCCTATATGTCTACAGAATTTGACAACATAATGATTTAAGCACAAGTTATTCCTTATGTTTACACAGGGCAAGTAAAACGGTTAGAGTTACCCACTAATCATGCATACACATACATGAACCTATGCTAGCATGGCAAGTTCTAAACCTCAAGATCCACTATCGCTTCACAAGAGATTAACACCCTATCTTATATGTTCGTGACGCACATAAGACGAATAAGCACAACCAATACTAGATATCATACAATCATCACACACTAAGGTATTAAACAACTAACTAAATAATTCCATAGTAAAATCCATTACGACCCCATGATCACGATTAGCCCATGATAGCACTCATCGTCATCATGGGTTCATATGAAAACATGATAATAACACACGAGAATAACTAAATAAACTACTCATATTAAACCAGAGTACGTCACAAGAGTAAATAGGTTCAAAGTAAAGAAAACTAGCATCCACTGTTATAATGAAAATAAAGAATCACAAGAAACTATGGTTCCTCTTAGTTGTGGTGTGCTAAAACGGTCTTCTTCCTTATCTCCTTGCTCCTTGATTAATACCACGATTCAACACACGTGAAACGTCTCTGAAAGTTACTTATATAGAAGCCCCACAAAACCCATCCATCTAAGAAGTTAGAAGTCTAGCAGAATAAGAACTCTAAAAATCAGGTTTTAATTTCGCACCCCTGAGCGGCCACCCAGCAATCCTGAGCGGGCACCCAGCTTCCTGAGCGGCCGCCCAGACAGGCTGAGCGGGCGCCCAGACCCTTTCTGGAAAATCCACTGTTTTGCTCCCGTTCTTCGCTGCATTCTGCTCCTAACTTCCCACTCGCAATGCCAAACACATACTAAGGCTTATTCTTGATGAAATCTCCTCACAAATGCAAGTAATACCCTGAAATGCACAAACACTAGAAAAACGCATCAAATACACAAAATACTTGATTTCAAGACATCAATTCAAGCCATTATAAGACGTTCTAAGTGGTATAAAATGCCACTTATCACACCCCCTAACTTAAATCGATGCTTGTCCTCAAGCGTCACAGACTCAAAAACAAAACAAAAACATGCATGAATGCAATCTATATAAAAAGCAGCGATGCCCCTTACTACGACCAAACCAACCAACTTATAACATCTCAACAAATGTAATTAGGTGAATAAATATCAATCAAATCATGCAAACTAACATACAACGAGAAATGTGGTGTGTGCTAATGCTTAACAGATATGCTCCGAAACTAGATCAATTATCATAACTCGACTATCCTCAAAGTAATCACATGATTATACGAAGAATAAATTTTAGGCATAAAATGACTTATAACACTTCAAGATTACTGGAGCTTATTACGGAATCATTCTTTTTATTTAACACACAAACAAATGCTTATTTGACCGTGCAATGAGTGAGGTCCACAAAAGACTTATACACTGGCATCCATTTAGCGAGCGTTAGGTTAGCGGATCCCAGACTATAAAAGCCTTAGGTCACTAGGCACAAAGTCCCCTAAGAACGTAATAACTCGAATACCAAAGAGCCCACTCGTGATCAATTATGCATTAACTTTTCTTTTTTTTCTTTTTTTTTTCCTTATTTTTTTTTTCAATTTCTGAGCAAGTGCGTTTCACTCCATCTTGCTCAACCCTAGACTACTCGCATAAAAATACGAGCTGGCTACTAGCCATTTGACGCCTAGCCACAATTAGCAATGAATTCCAATTTTTACTCTAATTTTTCTTTTCATGCCTTTTATCACTAAGAACCTATTATGAATTCTGAGCATAGTCAATAGATTAACCTTGAAAACCATCAAACCATGACAACAATCTAGTCCTTAAGCATTCTCTAAGACTTAGTGAAATTACAAGTGTTTCTAGCATGCACGTCAGCCTCCAAGACTCAACATCACTCTAACGCTATCACTACACTCGCATCAATATCACAAATCAATTGGAAAAGCAACGCAAAAGGGATCATGGTATATGCATGAGCTAAATAACATGATAAATAAAGCTATATAAAAAAACTATATGGCAAAAATATGCAATTATATGAACTAAACTATCATGAATATGCAACTATATGACACACACACAAAATATTCCTTAACTACCACCCCCAAACTTAAAATTTTCACTGTCCCCAGTGAAGGTAGTAGAAAGAAATACAGGGTATACCTACTCGGAGAAATCATCATCATCACCCTCAGAGAGTGGAGTATCAGGAGGCGGATAAGCAGAGTCCTCACCAAAAACAGGCCACTGGATGTCAGCTCCAAGGCCTCTAAAAAGCAGTCCCAAGTGCAAGGGTGAGCTCCTGAGCAAACCTGCTCTGCGTCTCGTACATAGCATCCATCCTCCTCGACAGCCTCCTATACTGGGCATCAGCCATCCCAGCACCCTCCTGAGCTCTAGAAGAGCCTGCCTCATCACGCCCCGGCCTAGCCATGGTAGCACCAACTGCTGGACGTCCTCCTGGAAGACGATAACCCAACCCATGCTCCTCGGGCTCTCTACCTGTCCACTCATGCATTGCATTCAGAGTCCCTGAATCAATAGGAGTGGCCAGCATCTGCAACTGCTCGTGAGAAGGCCAATGAACTCCCACTGCTTGGCAAAGCTTTGTAACAGTAGATGCATAGGGGATGTTCATGTGCTTCGCTCCCCTAAAAAACTTCAGAATTCCTTGGTAGATGAACTCACCAAGGTCCACATAGTACTCATTCAAAATACCCCATAACAACCTTGCTCGCTCAACTGTAACCTCATGTGCATGTGAAGTAGGCAGAATATTAGCACAAATAAAGGCATTCCATGCACGGGCATACCTGTTTATCGCAATTGTCGGAAAAGAACAATACTCATTAGTCCCAGTCTTGAACTTCCAAACCGTGCTCGGTTGACAGAGAGTAGCACAAATCAGGTCCAAATCAAACTCCTCAGAGGGCTTCTCATTCCAATTCTCCTCCATGGGCTTCCTCTGTCGCTGCCCAATCACACAGCGAATCGTCTCAGGATGATAATCCACCGTTATCCTACGCACAATAGAAAACTCATTCTTTTCAGCCTTTGCGCGTTCGCATAGAACTCGCGAACCACGGTCATTGGAACCGCCTCCGGTGACTCACAAAAAGAAATCCACCCTTTTTCATCAATCATCGGCAACAACTCACCATCCCTCCCCGATGGTAAGAATCCCCTCTCCTTCAAAATCGGCTTACCCAGAAGCCTAGTATACTCCTCCTCCGCAGCCCTATCAAACAAATGAGGTCTCGCAGCAGTACCTCTTGAAGAATCAGCAGTAGGAACAGTGCTGCTGCTATCAATCGTCCTGGATCTCTTGGGTGTCATTGAAACTGAGAAGAAGTGTTTAATATTTGTGTTTTTGAATATGGGAGAGAGTTTAAGGTTGAAAGTGTATGGGGAGTATATGGAATAGTTGTATATATATATAGGGTAAAGATTAGGGTAAAAATTTGATTAGGAGTGGGGTTGAGGGTTGAAATCATGGGTGAATGGGAAAATAATTCGTGGGTAGTGGGTTTGTATTTTTATTTTTGTATTTTCTGATTTTTTTTGGGTTTTATTAGGCTAAAAAAATTTCAGGCAGTCGGGCCCTGAGCGGTCGCTCAGCAGAGCTGAGCGGGCGCCCAGCTTGCTGAGCGGTCGCTCAGCAGAGTTGAGCGGGCGCTTAGGGACCTTCTGGAAAAATATTTTCTTGCCCTGGTTTTTTCAGATTTTTTTTGTGGTTTTGGATAGGATACTAATTTCTAAGGGTTCCTATAGTCATAAATCATGGGTTGCCTCCCAAGAAGCGCTTCTTTTTCGTCATTAGCTTGACGTAGGGTACCTTGCTCAAGTTGACAATAAAACGGCACTAACCACTTCCCGGTTTGCCGTGTCCCCATAGTAATGCTTCAAACGCTGACCATTAACCTTGAATGCTTGGCCCGGATTATTCTCAAAAATCTCCACCGCTCCATGTGGAAACACAGTTTTGACAATAAAAGGTCCAGACCACCTTGATTTCAATTTTCCAGGAAAAAGTCGGAGACGAGAGTTGAATAAAAGAACTTGTTGCCCCGGCACGAATGACTTAGGATTTAGCTTCCTGTCGTCCCACCTTTTCACTTTTTCCTTGTACATTTTATTATTTTCGTACGCTTGTAGTCGAAATTCATCAAGTTCATTTAACTGAAGCATTCGCTTCTTTCCAGCTGCATCTAGATCAAGGTTCAACTTCTTCAACGCCCAATAAGCCTTATGCTCAAGCTCCGCAGGTAAATGACATCCCTTACCATAAACAAGTTGAAACGGGGACATCCTAAGTAGAGTCTTGTATGCTGTTCTATAAGCCCAAACAGCTTCATCGAGCTTTAAAGACCAATCTTTCCTTGACGGACAAACAACTTTCTCTAAAATGCGCTTGATCTCTCTATTAGACACTTCCTATTGACCGATCGTTTGCGGATGACAGGCAGTAGCAACACGATGATTCACATTGTAGCGCTGCATCATAGAAGTGAACTTACGGTTACAAAAATGTGACCCCTCATCACTTATGATTACTCGTGGTGTTCCAAACCTTGTGAAAATCTGCTTATAAAGAAAATTCAACACTACCCTTGCATCATTCGTCGGTAGAGCCTTGACTTCTACCCATTTTGAGACATAATCGACTGCCAGTAAGATGTACTGATTATTGCAGGATGAGACAAATGGTCCCATAAAATCGATTCCCCAAACATCAAAGACCTCGACTTCAAGCATCACATTTAACGGCATCTCATCCTTCCTCATAAGATTCCCCACTCTTTGGCAACGATCACACCTTAAAACAAACTGATGAGCATCCTTAAACAAAGTAGGCCAGAAAAAACCTGCTTGCAGAATACGAGCTGCTGTCTTTTTACCACTATAATGTCCACCATAAACTGTGGAGTGGCAGTCTCGTAATATCCCCTCCGTCTCACAGAATGGGATACATCTCCTGATGATCTGGTCAGCTCCTTGTCTAAACAAATACGGTTCATCCCACATGTACCACTTCACCTCATACAGAAACTTCTTCCTTTGAGCTGTATTCATATTAAGAGGCATTATATTGCTGACAAGATAGTTCACAATATCAGAAAACCATGGCTCTTCCTCCTGAACTGCAAACAACTGCTCATCCGGAAAAGATTCGTTGATCAATGTCTTATCATGTGAAGTAGAATCGGGATTCTCCAATCTAGAGAGATGGTCAGCTACTTGATTCTCAGTACCTTTTCGATCCTTGATCTCTAACTCAAAATCCTGTAGCAAGAGCACCCAACGAATAAGTCTAGGCTTCGAATCCTTCTTGGAAACCATATAGCAAATGGCCGCGTGATCAGTGAATACTGTCACCTTTGTCCCAAGCAAATAAGATCGAAATTTTTCGAAACCAAAGACTATAGCCAAGAGCTCCTTCTCAGTAGTGGTGTAGTTCATTTGAGCTCCATTTAGAGTCTTACTAGCATAGTAGACCACATGAAAAAGATTATTTTTGCGCTGCCCAAGAACTGCTCCCACCGCATAATCACTCGCATCACACATCATCTCAAAAGGCTCTGTCCAATCAGGTGCCGTAATAACTGGTGCTGTTATCAAACTCTTCTTGAGAGTCTCGAATGCCGCCAAGCATTCATCATCAAATTTGAAAGGCACATCCTTCTCGAGCAAGTTGCACAACGGCTTAGATATCTTCGAGAAGTCCTGAATGAAACGCCGATAAAAACCCGTATGACCAAGAAAACTACGGATTCCCTTGACAGAAATAGGTGGTGGAAGGTTTTCAATGACTCCCACCTTGGCTTTGTCCACCTCAAGACCCTTGCTAGATACCTTATGCCCAAGAATAATGCCTTTAGGCACCATAAAGTGACATTTTTCCCAATTTAGCACCAAATTAGTTTCCACACACCTTTTGAGCACCGCACGAAGATTATTCAAACATTCATCATACGAATGTCCAAAGACGGAGAAGTCGTCCGTGAACACCTCGACATTATTTCCAATTATATCAGAGAATATAGCCATCATACATCTCTGAAAAGTGGCAGGTGTGCCACATAAGCCAAACGAAACTCTGCTAAAAGCAAACGTGCCAAATGGACAAGTGAAGGTAGTCTTTTCTTGATCCTCTGGTGCAATGCAAATCTGATTATACCCCGAATAGCCATCCAGAAGACAATAATACTCATGACCGGCCAACCTGTCAAGCATATGATCAATAAATGGAAGAGGGAAGTGATCCTTCCTCGTGACCTTGTTCAACTTTCTGTAGTCCATGCATACCCTCCATCCTATGACTGTTAAAGTGGGGATGAGCTCGTTCTTCTCATTTTCTACCACAGTAATACCTCATTTCTTAAGAACTGTCAGAAATAGGATATATGATTCCTGCATCCAGCCACTTCAGAATTTCTTTCTTCACCACTTCTTTCATGATAGGATTAAGTCGTCACTGTTGCTCAACCGTTGGCTTACTACCTTCCTCTAGTAGAATTTTATGCATGCAATACGAAGGGATGATCCCTTTGATGTCTTCTATAGTCCATCCGATAGCCGATTTGAATTCTCTCAAGATCCTCAAGAGCTTGTCCTCCTCACTACCTGAAAGGTCAGATGCAATAATAACAGGTAAAGTAGATGCATCACCTAAAAAGGCATACCTCAAGTGTTCAGGCAATGGTTAAGCTCCAAGGTAGGTGCTTCCTCAATAGATGGTTTGAGCTTTCCTTCAGCATTCTTGAGATCAGAAGTACCAAGAGATTCAAATGGCATGTCTAGCTTTCACCTCCAAGGAGAAGCATTTAGATATTGTAGTTGCTCGTTGCCATCCTCATCATCACTGTCAAAGTCCCCCACTAAGGCTTTCTCTAATGCATCAGACATTAGCATATTATCAAGTTCTGAAGTAACCGCAGAATCGATCAAATCCATCTTTAAGCACTCCTCATCTTCTATAGGGAATTTTATCGCTTTGAATACATTGAATGTCACATCCTGATCCTGCACCCTCATAGTAAGTTCACCTTTCTGCATATCTATCAAGGTACGGCCTGTAGCCAAGAAAGGTCTCCCCAAAATTATGGGAATCTTCTTATCTTCCTCGAAATCCAGAATAACGAAATCTGCAGGAAAGAAGAGCTTATCCACCTTTACTAACACATCCTCCAATATGCCTCGTGGGTATGTAATAGAACAATCAGCCAATTGTAGAGACATGTAGGTGGGCTTTGGATCAGGAAAATTCAACTTTTTGAAGATAGACAATGACATCAGATTGATGCTTGCTCCCAAATCACACAGGCACTTGTCAAAAGACAACTTGCCAATGGCGCAAGGAATGGTGAAGCTACCTGGATCTTTAAGCTTTGGAGGTAATTTTTGTTGCAGCACAGCACTGCCTCTTCCGTTAGAGCAACGGTCTCAAGGTCATCCAGTTTCACCTTCCTTGAAAGAATACTCTTCATGAATTTCACATAACTAGGCATTTGCTCCAGAGCCTCAGCGAAATGTATGTTGATGTGAAGTTTCTTGAACACCTCCAGAAACTTACCAAACTGCTTATCTAGCTTTTGTTATTGCAATCTCTTAGGGAAAGGTGGTGGAGGATAGAGTTGTTTCTCCCCTGTATTACCCTCAGGCAGAGTGTGTTCAACAGTAGTCTTCATTGGTTCCGCCGCTTTCTCCTTTTGCTTCTCTTCTTCATTACCAACTTCAGCTTCTCCGTCTTTTACTTTTTCACCATCAGCAACTTTTCCAGACCTTAAGGTAATAGCCTTGACTTTCTCTTTAGCTTCCTTCCTACCTGGCACTTCAGTATCACTGAGAAGTGTGCCAGGTTGATGATTGAGCACTACATTGGCTAAAGAGCATAATGCTGTGGTTGCTGGAATCCAGGTGGATTAAACTGTTTACTTACGCCTTGCTGATATGGTTGCTGAATAGCATTTTGATTATTGCTCCAACTGAAATTGGGATGATTTCTGTTGTTAGGATGATAAGTAGTTGGCACAATCTTCTGTAGTCGCTAATAATTGTTCACATACTGAACAGATTCATTAACAAGAGAACATTGATCCATAGCATGAGAACCTGCACAAAGCTCACAGACCATATCTATCTGATTGACTCCATAGGTGGCGAGAGAATCGACCTTCAAAGACAGCGCTTGGAGCTGCGCTGCAATAGCTGTAACTGTATCAACTTCCAGAATACCTGCTACCTTCCCAGACATCATCCTTTGAGTTGGGTTTTGATGCTCATTTGCAGCCATTATTTCAATAAGATTCTAAGCCTCAGTATAGCTTTTGGCCCACAAGGCGCCTCCAGCTGCTGCATCGAGCATGGGCCAAGATTGGGCCCCCAAACCATTATAGAAACCAGTGATCACCATCCAGCCAGGCATACCATGATGTGGACACTTTATCAACATCTCCTTGTAACGCTCCCAAGCTTCGCACATAGATTGTGTAGGTTGCTGCACGAACTGAGTAAGAGCACTCCTCATAGCTTCAGTCTTTTCCATGTGATAGAACTTTACCAGGAACTTTTGTGCAAGATCTTGCCAAGTAGTGATGGACCCAGCTGGTACAGAATGTAACCAGTCTTTAGCTTTATCCCTCAGAGAGAATGGGAAAAGCCTCAGCTTGATAGCCTCATCAGTCACACCAGTATATTTGAAAGTACTATGGATCTCGACAAAATTCTTGATGTGAATGTTGGGGTCTTCAGTAGCAGCACCTCCGAAAGAAACAGAATTCTGCACCATCTGAATGGTGCCCGACTTGATTTCAAAAGTGTTAGCCTGAATAGCCAGATGAAGGATGCTTGACTAAATGTCATCAATTTTAGGCTGAGAAAAGTCCATAAGAGCTGGATCTACCGGAACTATACGATCACCCATGATTACTGGTTCTTTCTGCTCACTCTCTGTATCCGAATCTTCAAAATCTATCTTCTCCGGAATATCAAGAACTTCGTCTGTCTCCTCAGCCGTATCTAAAGTCCTCTTGCGAGTACGAGAATGTGTTTGCATAAACGCTCGCTAAAGTACCACGAAACACAACCGGAAACAATAAGTAACATGTCTTAATCAATGCGTCCTAATGACCACTGATGGTAAGTACATAAACTAAACAAATACGCTGAGTCCTCGACAGCGGCGCCAAAAACTTGTTAGGGTGGAAAACACACGCTAATAATACACGCAAGTATACGCGTTCACAAGTAATATAGAATACTTTCTAGTTCTTTCCCACAGAGACTCAGACTAATTATGTTCAATTACACTCACTCACCAATGTATGATTACTTCTCAATGTCAAGACAATAACACGTAGATTTGATTAACTAATTATTAAATATAATTAAGTACGAGAATTAAACACTTAATTGACACTTGAATTAACAATATTAAACACACATGAGATCATAACTTCATTACTACTTCCTTCAATAGTTATTGTTATTACCCTTAGCATGTAACGGTGATGATATTAATCGAACAACATGAAACTGATAAAAGCCAACTTTCATTGTACTAATACCATTCTACCAAGCATCCATAATTATGATAGAAGTTGAATAGGCATCAATTATGTTAAGACCCTATATGTTTACAGAATTTGACAACATAACGATTTAAGCACAAGTTATTCCTTATGATTACACAGGGCAAGTAAAACGGTTAGAGTTACACTAATCATGCATACACATACACGAACCTATGCTAGCATGGCAAGTTCTAAACCTCAAGATCCACTATCGCTTCACAAGAGATTAACACCCTATCTTATATGTTCGCGACGCACATAAGACGAATAAGCACAACCAATACTAGATATCATACAATCATCACACACTAAGGTATTAAACAACTAACTAAAGAATTCTATAGTAAATCCGTTACGACCCCATGATCACGATTAGCCCATGATAGCACTCATCGTCATCATGGGTTCATATGAAAACATGATAATAACACACGAGAATAACTAAATAAACTACTTATATTAAACTGGAGTACGTCAAAAGAGTAAATAGGTTCAAAGTAAAGAAAACTAGCATCCACTGTTACAACAAAAATAAAGAATCACAAGAAACTATGCTTCCTCTTCGTTGCGGTGTACTAAAACGGTCTTCTTCCTTATCTCCTTGCTCCTCGATTAATACCACGATTCAACACACGTGAAACGTTTCTGAAAACTACTTATATAGAAGCCCCACAAAACCCAACCATCTAAGAAGTCAGAAGTCCAGCAGAACAAGAACTCTAAAAATCAGGTTTTAATTTCGCACCCCTGAGCGGCTGCCCAGCAATCCTGAGCGGGCGCCCAGCTTCCTGAGCGGCCGCCCAGCCAGGCTGAGCGGGAGCCCAGACCCTTTCTGGAAAATCCTCTGTTTTGCTCCCATTTTTTGCTGCATTCTGCTCCTAACTTCCCACTCGCAATGCCAAACACATACTAAGGCTTATTCTTGATGAAATCTCCCCACAAATGCAAGTAATACCCTGAAATGCACAAACACTAGAAAAATGCATCAAATACACAAAATACTTGATTTCAAGACATCAATTCAAGCCATTATAAGACGTTCTAAGTGGTATAAAATGCCACTTATCAGCCACGCAGGATTCTTATAGAAAATGTGTAGATCAAGCTAAAAAGAGTACAAAATTTAAAGAAGAAGATTTGATATTGTTAGCAGTGTTACCGTGAAAAGGGATCATCCAGGATCGGAAGAGAAAAGAAAGTTGAGTCCGAGATACGTTGGACCTTTTGAAATTTCGAAATGTATCGGTAAAATAGCATACGAATTAGCGTTACCCGGCATGGGTAGCATATTCATAATGTTTCTATGTGACAATGTTAGAAAAGTATGATATAGAATTTTAGACATGCGATAGGATGTGAGCCGATAGAACTTCAGGCATAATTGTCCTATATTGAGAATTCAATAGAGACTGTAGAAAAGAAAGAGAAAGTATTAAGAAAGAAAGTTATAAAGTTAGTAAGATTGTTGTGGAAACCAAAGGGTTGAAAGGATAACCTAAGGTTCAGAAAGTGATATGTGTGAAATAGTGCCCTGAGTTATTGCTTAAGTGATTCTGAGGATAGAATCATTTTAAGGGGGGAAAGATGTAATATCCGGGATATGACGTGTAATTATTTTTGTAAATAAAAAATATTATGTGATTATTATATGAATTTTGGTAATTATCTGTGAAGTGGTATCTGTGTTTGGATATGTAAATATGATATAATTTGAGTATTTTAATTTTTATATGTCCAAAATAAAATATAGATAATTGTCATATCTTTCTATTTATTTTTATGATGATATATGATTTTATTGGACATTTATGGATTTTATAATTTCTTTTTCCGAGTAATTACAAACTATTTTATATAATTGGGAACCAGCTGACCTCAACCGTTTTTACATTTTTATAACCCGAAACTCTTCCGAGAACACCTTCCTAACCTAATAGTAATATTCCGAGCATTTTCCATGTTTCGACTTTTTCGATCCGGCGTACGGTTTTAACTGTGCGGGTCCCGTCGCAATATTTTTGATACAATATACGTTTCGGTAAATCAATAAAACTCGTATTTTTGATAAACGGGATCATTTTATTAAACTATTATAATTATCACCTCGTAATACGTGTAATCAGGCGCTGAGACCAAGACCGCAGTACAAATTGTACAGATTTGGATAATTATCCCGAAAACCGGTACCATTTGGATCCGTTTTTATAAATAAACGTACTATTTTATATCCCGAATGATCCAACAGGATACTAATTTCCCGTAATTATAAATAGCCTTTATCCTATTTTATTTCGTACATAAAATCATTTGCAGCCAGTAAATTATATAATTTTACAGAGAAAATACTTATATTCATATAAACTTCTGAGAATCAAACTGCAATTTCAAGGCGGTACCAGATTCCGATCGGAAAACTTGAGTATTCAAAACGAAGGTCTTGAGGTGTTCTATCAGAATCAATAAGCCTTACAACTGCAGAATCAAAGGGTATTTTTCTATAATTTTTATTAATTTCGAATTATTTTGATTAAAAATATGAATTTTTGTTTGGATGATTTTTTGAATGATTTTATGCTTGTATGTTATAGAACTTTTCTTCCTGATGATTTTGATATGTCATATGACTGATTTGTAGTTCAATAACATGTTCAAAATTGAGTTTGATTTTCGAATTTTGAAATTAGGGTTTATAACCCGTATGAATGTTCTTGATTGAATTTGGGGGTTATTTAGCGATTAACAGATGTTTTAGATGGGTGGCTTTTGTTCCCCTTGAAATTTTCAATCGATTGGTGTATAGTATGTTAACAGACAATCCCTGGTTCGAAGGGAGTTGTCATTTGAAGTTTCTTCGAGTTCACCGGAAACCGGCGAACTTCCTGGCCAATTTCCGGCCAACTCAGGGGTTATTAGAACGATTTGAATACATGGTTGTGTTCCTTGTGAGTTGTAGTTGTGATCTGGAAGTGATGGTGGTGTGAGGATGCCGGAATCGAGTTTTTCGGCGAGACAGAGGAATTTTCTGGCGAGGGGTGTAAAAACGAAACAGTTTAGTCCCCCAGGTTTCCATAGTTTGCATATTTTGGATTCCTGTTTATAAAGTATTTAAAAATCATATTTTCTATTTATTTTAATTATAAAAATTCGTTTTTAATTACTGAAAATTCCAAAAATTATTATTTTAATTCCAAAAATTATTTTTAATTCAAAAATAAATCTGAATTAATTAGTTAATTAACTTTAGTTAATAATTAATTGATTAATTTGTCAATTAACTCGAAAATTAATTGATTAATTAATTCAATTAATTATTAATTGATTTTAATTAATTATTTAGTTAGATTTAATTATTTATAAATGATTTAAAAATTCCGAAAAATAGTTTCGAGCTTTAAAATATTATTTTAAATTATTTTCAAGGCTTGATAATTATTATAAAATTATTTTGAAGCCAGATTTGCCAACCGAACCCTGTTTATTGTTTTAAAATTGATCCAACGAGTCGTTTTGACTCCTAAAAATGTTTTAAAAATCATATTAAATACCCGAAAGACTGTTTATGGCCCGAGACTTCCTTATAAATGAAATTTCATTGATTGTTTGACGTGCTATGTGCTATATGTAACTTATTTGTTTGACTGTTGGTCTATGTGATCAGTGTTTACTTATTTTAGCATAACTTTTAATCCGTAAATCGGATTTGGGTGGAACGAAGGGTAGATGAAACCTTATGACGTTCATGTGACGATTAGAATAATGTGAGATGAATATTGATAGATACTTATGATGCCTAGCAGAGTAGACAAGGCGTAGAAAAGGGAAGCAGGTGATCAGAAAGTGGAATCGATGCGTAGAAAATACAGCAGGTGATCAGTGAATAAAAGCAAGGCATAGAAAAGTAGATGAGTGGTTGTTGAATAAAATCATTAGACAAGTACAAGTGAAGTTGGAATCGATTGTGATAAGGCGAGTACTTCTAAACCTTTTTCGAGATATAATACAAATATTTCTAAATTTTTTTGTGACATAGTGTTAAGTATTCAAAATAGCTCTGTTTTATATTGTAAGTACTTTGAATCCTTCAGCCTTGAACCTGAGCCACATCATTTGATTTTTGAGCTGTAAGCCTTACTCTTTGCGAACCATTTCTTGTTGGTTTACCAGATACTAAACCACACAAATATGATAGGTATCCACAAATAAATACCCATCATATACCAAACATTGGAACCAAATTGTTTGAACATACAGAAACTTTTATACTCAACCATACCTTGTGAAATCAAAGAACTAAATCTTGTAAAATCATTGTTCATCTAATACCCGATTCTCCTACAGGCTGAAGGCCATTTCTTATACATACCTTGATACACCCTTGTGATACTCATGAAATGCATCATGCCTTTATACAAATGTTTCATCACTATTGATTATGATCTTGTTTTATTAAGTTATATTGTTGTTCATATTGAATTACTTTAGAATTGGATAGTTTTCTTTATGTGGACCAGATTCGTGGTCAGACCAGATTTGTGGTTGAATTAGGCCAATGTGTGCCTTGGGTCCAGTTTATAGAGCAGAGTCGTGTGCCTTGCTCGGGGTTAGTGCGTGTCTGATCAGCAGCCTAACCTTGGTTTTTAAAATTAAAAATGAATATCCAATTCTAATGATTGTTTAACAAGAAACTTGATTCCTCTGAATCATCTCGTTTGATCATTGATTAACCTCAGTTATTGTTATTGTGACTTGCTGAGCTAGTTAGCTCACTCTTGCGAATCTTTTTATGTATTCTACAGTTAAGAAGGATACGGTTGATAGTGGGGTTTCCCAGTTCAATATACGAGCTAGGATTCCAGACTGAGTTGGATCGAGCTAGCAGTAGCTTACTACGGTAGTGAGATAGTAAGATTGTAAGAATAATTTCATTATCAGTTGTAAATTAAATTAGTTGGGATTTGGTACGTTGTAATGAAAGTTAAGGTTGTGGCTTGTTTTCATACTTTAACCTGTTGCGATCCGTGGTTATATAAAGCAGGGTCATTGCAAAGAATATTTCATATACAAGTTTATATATTATGTTATGGACCCCAAATTTTTGACCCGGGTTTGGAGGGCGCCACAGGGTACTTACGGCAGGATTAGCTTATAACATGGACAATATTGAGGCTACAACCCGAGTTACTGCTAGAGGCCATCTTGAGGGTCAGATTGATCCAGCTCTACTGGTGACTATCTTAGGACTCATCACCTCCTTGATGGATCAGGTTAGGGATGTCGTACGTGCCCGCATTTCGTGATCCATAATAGTGTGCAGAGTCAGAGTGATCAGACAAGGATTTTCATGTAGCACTGCTTTTGGAAGATTAGCCTAATTTATGAATGATTAGTTTTTAATGAATAGATGATAAAATAGTGGTAGTACTTTTGGGATAGAAGCGATCAGATCAAATGATGTAATTCTCTTTCATGTGTTTAATTGTTGTACCCTCGAACAAATGGTTACGTATATATTCGTTCCTTTCAGTTCAGATCAGTTTGTTTGTGATAAGTTCATATTGTTAATTGCACTATTAACACTTAAGAATGTCATGAAGTTTATAGAACTTGAGAATTCATAATATACGATCACGTAAGGGCTGTACGAGGGAAAGACTTAAGCAAAGTAAGTAAGACAAATATAAAGAGATTCTCAAAAAAAATAATTCCAAGCATTATGCCCCCACGAGGAATAAGATTTGGGGCAAACCCTGAATGTGATAATTAGGGAGGTCGCAATCAAGATATAAAGAACCCAGAACATAATAAAGTGGAAAATAAGGATTTTAACGTATAAGATAACCCCAATTATGGGAGAAGGATGAAACATTTCATACTGAGAAAACATAAATCGAGCAAGATAGGGAGAACCAAGATGACACTCCTATGAGGCAATTCATGGACCTGCCTAAACAATATTAATACTTTTACCCCCAAACACCACCCCGAGGAAACAATGTGGTGAGAAATTCTTTCAGGTACTTTAAGTCGCTAAGCTCTCAGAGTTCCAAGAAACAAGCTGACCCAGTCGAGGCGAGAGCCTGGTTAAAGGAAATAGAGGAATCATTTGAGATCTAAATGATTGATAGAGCGCAAAAGACTATTTTTGCCACTTACATTCCAAAGAGAAAGGCCAATGCTGGTGAGAGGCTTATAAATAAATGAAGATAGTATAGATGATTAAGATCCATACTAAAGGCGGATGAGTATGATGAATCATGAATCTAGGTTGTGAAAGTCGTCAAGATTCATCTGAGGGACACGAATCCAGAATGACTGGATGTTTGAAATCAACACTTATGTTGTGTTGGTTCATGAAATGGTTGTAATAGAAATGAAATTTAAAGACTGAAGGGGCAAGAAGTATAAAGGGATATAAAAGAAATAGAGTTGAGAAGCAATAAGGGAGTTAGGTATGTGAAACCCTAAGAAACCCTAGCAATAAATAAAGAGAAGTGTGTCATCATCAGCGCGATGGTGACGGATCATGAGATAAAGTCAAGGTTTGAAGGCGGAAATGATACATATAATTAATTCCCTTTAAGTTGAGAGTATTCGATGAAACTTTGAGATAGACCGATGGATTAATAAGGAAACACAGATGGACTGAGGAGACAGGATAACAAGAAATTAGGAAAATGGTATGAAGAAAGTGAACTACAAGAATGTGAAGTGTATGTAAGACCGGTGGCTTGATACCCAAAAAGGGAGATGCCAAGTATAAAAGATATCCCACCATTGAGATGCCAGTTGAGATAAATAATGGAGATAAATGAATAGTTAGAACTAAAAAGTTCATATTGAATACGACCAATATCTTCCAGAACATCCCTGTTATCATTACCAAATCAGGAAGAAAAGCGGATGACCATTATTATCTTTTCGAGGCCATATGGATTGACCCCAACTTGAATATGGATGATATTGTGAAATTTGGTGTAGACTATCGAGGTGGGAATGATTGAATAAGATAATCTATCAAGGATATATGACTTGGTTCATCCATGGAAGGATGCAAGTACTTTTTTTAAAGGTGGAATTAAGGATAGAACCTCGATAACTTGAGATGAACCCTAGGGGAATGCATAAAGGTTAGAATTTCACCCTTAATAGGGATAGTATGAGTTTTGACAATATGAATTGGAAAGGATTAAGGTAACAACAACCTTTAAGGATCGGTGGAGAAATTTTTTAGAAGTACATAGACAATGGTTCTAGTATTAGTAAATGGTATTTTGATATGCCCTGTATCTAGGGAATACATTAGGAACACTTCAAGGATAACCTTAGAGGTTTTACAAGGAGAAAGGTAATATTCGAAGTTCTGAAGAATAGAAATTTTGATAAAGGAAATATGACGTAATTATAATAATGCCAGGTGGGCACGTGTTAAACCATAAGAAAGTATAGGTCGACCCAATGAAGGTCGAGATTGGTGAAAAAAAGAAGGACACAAGATAAGAGACGTCCTAATGAGGTGGCCGACACTCTAAGTGTAAGAAAGCAATTATAGGCGCTCGTTCCAAAGGAATACAGTAATGATGGTTAAAGCCGTGAAGGTTGTATTATGGTGTGAAAGATTGACATTCCTTCTGATGATTGTGCGATACTCAACCGTAATAGTAGTTTGGTAAAGATTTAATTTATGTAATCGCCGTGAGCGGGCTATCTATCTTAGAAGGTCCTATCTTGAGATAAGCCAGGACCATGTTATGAAAGGACTAAATGAACCTTTAAGCTTCATGTCTCCCAATAAAGACATATGGTTAATAATGGTATTAACCTGCTATCGTTGCTTTATTGAAACTCTTTTGCAATTTTATCTGCTTCATGTCATGTATGTACGTCAGGATCTGGAGTGTTCTTCATGATTCATGAATGGTGATTATGTTACCTCCTTAGAATAATTTAATATGACAGGTATAGGCTCTGTATGGTTAGCTATTAAGATTTCAAGGAAAACAAATGGCTACAATAGGTCAACGGTGGACCATAGTAATGCAGCAATGATTCTGCGAGTAATGAGCCGATTACGACCGTGAGAGTTGTATTATAATGGATGTTGAGATTGAGTACCACTAATCGGGTCGTTGTGATGTATAGGTTATCATTGGTAGACTAATTAAGTCAATTATTTACCTATGATATATTTATTCCTTCTTATCGATAAATAGTATTACTATACGAAGAAGGTTGCGGTATAGCAATGGATTCTAGTAACGATGATGTCTAGAATGAAATCCCAGATTCGATTTTCGCTGTCGAGGGAGTTTCAAAGGTGATTGTTTACAAGCTCGAGCAAGAGCATAAGTTCATAAAATGATGGACGGAATAGTAAAAGATTCAGAAACATGAATTGCGATGCTATAATACTTGATGTTGAGATATATACATATATATGTTTTTTTCTCCTGTGATAAACCTCTATAGTTCAGAGGTAGAATCCAAGCCAGATGTTTTGTGGCAATATTTTTCTATAATTCTCTTAAATCCTTTCTTTTCTCTTCTTTTCATTTTCGTGTAAACTAAGAAGAACAACCCTTCCAGAAGGGGAGGTATTGCCGAATGACTATCTATCTGTGAGATAGAAGCCTAGTAGGATACCACATGTTGTTTAATTGCTTGTCAAGTACTAAAGGTTGACCACCTTCTGTACTAAATATGCAATAGAACAAATGTTCATGATCATAGTGATCTCTCAATAAATTCTTTTACTTCTATATGATTGATCAAACTTTGGAAGATGGAAGCAGCTAGAGATGAAGTGGTATCAGTACGGTGGTATTCCGAATCTAACGCGTTCGTGATACTAAGGTTGACGCGGTTATTAAAAGGTTATAGAACGCTAACGAGCAAAAGTGTAACCAGTATAATATTAGGTACGGAAGATAGTATCGATTACGAACTAGAAAAGAGTGGGTATTGAGAAGCAAAAGCTATAACGCTAGAAGCTATGATGAGAGTCTGTGCAATAGACTTGAAAAAACTTGGAATGATCACTTAACACAGATTGAGTTTTCTTACGACAATAGATCGTATATCAGTATCAAGATGTCGCCTTATGAAATCCTTGAGGGAAGACAATGTCGATCTCCCTTATGCTAGGATGAAGTTGTAGAGCGCAAGATGCTCGGACCCGAAGTGGTCAAAAGGACCAAAGACATAATGGATCTAATCAGAGGGCGGCTTGTAGCAGCCCAAGACCAACATAAGAGGTATGCACACTTAGCCCGAAAGGACAAGGAATATGAAGTAGGGGACTTAGTACTGCTAAAGGTATTCCCTTGGAAAGGATTGATGAGGTTCGGAAAGAAAGGGAAACTAAGCCCAAGATATATTGGACCTTTTGAGATACTAAGACGGATTGGGAAGTTAGCTTACGAGCTAGCCCTACCCCCGAACCTACAACAAGTTCATAATGTGTTCCATGTGTCAATGCTAAGGAATTATGATCTGGATGCCAGGCACATAGTTGAATACGAGCATGTGGACATGTAACCAGACCTGACTTACGTGGAGCAACCAGTGAAGATCATGGATAAAAAGGAGCAGGTGCTTCGGAACAAAGTGATCAAGCTAGTCAGAGTGCTATAGTAGAATCATAATGTGGAGGATTCAACTTGGGAACTAGAGAGCGCAATGCTAGAAAAGTACCCCCATCTGTTTTCTATCTGATTCCGGGATGGAATCCTTTTAAGGAGGGGAGACTGTAATAACCCCAAAAATTTTGGACTTTTTAATCCTTATAAATAGTGATTTTGTTGATTAAGGAATTTTTTCATGCCATACTATGTAGGAGTTCTTTTATTGATATTCCGAGGTCTTATTAGTACTCCATAAAGTATATGAGTGTATGTAAAGATCGTCAGAATCCAAATTCGAACACTTTGATTTTTCCCAAAAATCCACCAGATACCGCAAAAAGAAGACGTGTTAAAAGATGACACAATCATGATGACATAAGCATGACAAGTAGATATGTTTTGTTGGTTGATTATTAGCCAAGTATAATTTACCATGGTAAATTCAAAAAAGTAGCCAAGCAAAAAGGGAAAAGCAACCAATAAAAATCATAACACCAAAATAGAAGTTGACTTTGGATTTCTAAGAACAAAGCTCTCGGCCCTTTTGATATTCAAGGAAGAAAATTTTGCAACTCCAAGCTCCACTCCATAATCAAATCCAAGGTAATTATGTAAGCTTCCCTATGATTAGATAAGTATATCCTAGGAGTTTAAGCTTCTAATTCCTTGTAAATCTCTTTCAATAAATCAAGAAAGGAGATGGTGAATAGTAATTTCTTGAAAATTATTTTTGTGTTCTTGATTTCTTTGAAAAGATCAAGCTTGTAGGAGGTTAGATCAAGGCTCCTTAAGGCTTCCTAGCAACTTATCACTCACCAAGGAAGGTAAAACCTCATACCCTAGCTTTACTTTTGATTATTTAGGAGTGGTTATGATTGATATAGTATCTAAGAAGCATAATCCTTGTTTGTTTAAAGTTTGGTTGGATTTGTAGTGATTTTGGGTTATGAATCTTGGTTATTGGTTAATGAATCTTAAGTAGAGTTAGTAGCTCATGTTTGTGATTCAATGAGTTGGAAAACCTTGAGGTTATGGACTGATGTGGTAAGGTTTAGATGAAGTTTGGTTGTATTGATGGTTATGAGTTGGTTTGTGGTTAATTGGAGTAGTATAAACATTGGTAATCGCGTAAACATAGCTCTCGTAATACCCATTTTCATTCAACTGCTTGTTCTTAGTGTTCCGGACAGAAATCTCACTGACCAATCTGTAACTTTGCCATTTTTAGCTAGATCATTTCGTAAGCTTCGTTTTGATATGTGGTTCACTTGGATCCGATGTACGGTTTAGGAAAAACAACCGTTTTAAGTAACGGCATTTCGCGAGCGAACCATAACCCCTCACTTTACTTTGAAACCTTGATTAAGGTCCTTAAATGACTAACTGGAGTACGAAACAATTATGTAAGATTAATACATCAGTTGGTAGAGTATTCGTGAAAGAGTCGCCTTAAAAAGTTAAACGGTTAATTTTATAAAAATGGTGGAGCCAAGGGTACTCGAGCGACTTATGTGAATCGTTAAGGGCAAAAGCGAACGTTAGGGTCCAATTGGTTAAAGTCTAGTTTCTTAAGCGACCGTGGTTTAATTCCAACTTATATGTTGTGTATAGGTTACCAGACTCGCCCCAGGCCTTTAACCACCCCCAGTCGCTCAGGAAACTTTTCTACCCGTTATACTATTATTGTGATGTAAATATATGTATACATTATCTTGAGATAAATGCATGATTGTTATTAGCAAGTCTTGCGATATATTGAAGCATGTTGATACGATATATATATGCATGCCTATTTTGGAATCCTGATATTTCATTGTCGATTCAATTGATTATAAATTGCAAAATACCTATGCTAGAGATAAGAAGTACTTGCGTATACCCTTAGTATAGGGGACCAAGAGTTGAACATTTTTCTAAACCGGGAGTCGATGTTCCCGAGTATATTATATATATATATATAGTTTTGAAAGCTATTAATCGAATAATGTTTATTCAATAGTTTTATATTATAAGTGAATATTATTTTCTTTTGAATATTCATTTAAGATTCCTATCGCGATAAAAGACTATTTTAACTATTTAAATAGAGTTTCTACTTAGGAAACTTATTTTATTTTATTAAATAAATATTAGTCTGAATATTCATTCGAGGACTGATGACTCCACTTATTTTATTAAATGAATATTAGTTTGAATATTCATTCGAGGACTTATGACTCCGCTTATTTTATTAAATAATATTCTTTATTTGCTTAAAGAATAATGTTTCGATATTTGCCAAGTATTCGGAAAATGATTGATACTATCAAATCATTCTCACTTTAAATATTTCCAGAGATTATTTTCAAACTTTATCAAAACTATTTTTGGAAAGTTAGAGCGGATCCCAAAACTCGTTTTCAAATTTAAGATCTTCCTTTCGAAGAGGATTTAAATACTCGCTCAAAAATCTGAGGGATCCGGCTCCGTGATGTATCTTTATATTGTAATGAAGTTGCTGTTTTGATAAAAGAGTTTTTTGATTACTTACCCAACACTCGGGAAGTAAAATTCTTGGAATAATTTTGATCCATTAACAGGCATCGCCTGGGAAATATCGGTGAGTTTTTCTTTCCAACTAAATGCGACTTCTTAGTGGAGTCGTATCAACAAGTTCTTACTTGGGGAAAGGGGAGACGAGCTTTATGTTTCAGAGTCATGGATTTCATATGAACTAGGAGTGGCGTAAGTGGTCGAGTGGCGTCGGCCCAGCCTTATTTATTGGCCCAAATGCCCGGAAGTTCCGTTAAGACGGTCCATTCCTTAGGAGTCCAGCGTTCGGTCGACAAGTAAATCCGATTATTCTCCTCTATATGTAGAAAATTGTGGGGTTGCACTACTGCGACTGATCATCGTGAGTGGTCTTCCTGGTGTGACAAACTCCCGTAATAAGTTCATCATCCAGTTGGATATTTCTGCAACACTACCCAGAGCACTTCGATAGAAAGGCTACGGCTGGGCGATTGTTGAGTGTTGGCAGGGTCGAGTTATTAAAATGATGTTTTCATCAAATGAAGTATCTCGTAACTTCATTTCATTTTGATGATATTGCAAAGATTGATTCTATACAAGTTTTGTCTTGTAGTTTCATCTATGGGATGAACTATTTATACCTTGGACGATGATAGTTCAAGTAGTATTAGAAAAAGATATAAGTATATGGGAGTATCTTATAACTTCATCTTTTCAACTTATATCTAGTTAATGATTATCTTATGCATGACAAAGATTTTCAGAAAAATGTTGAGATAAGGTTAGATATATGAGATCACCTTGCAATGATATTTTTATACAGTTATAAATTAGAACTCTGTGTATATTATGCATGGAAGAGGATTTCCAAGATTTTAAAAAGTATATATGTATATATACTGAATATTTTGAGACTTTATCGCATTAAGATATCAAACTTGGTTCATTTCTTCTTGACCAAGACTTTCATGAGTACTATGAAGATGCTCATATATTGTTAATTATTATACATATTATTTCGGTGGGCTTGTTGCTCACCCTTACTTTCTTCTTTCATCACATAACAACAGATAGACAAGATGAACAGGACCAAGCTCCCAATTCGCAAGCGGATAGGAAACGTTCAGCAGTTTCTTGTAGGCGTTGATGCCACTGTAGCTGAGGTAGGAACTACCAATAGGCTAGGTTTTCAACTATTGATGTACCAGACTTATGTATATTATGAATTGTAATAATGGCAAAGAATATGTAAATTTATCCAGAAACCACTTTTGAGGAATAATGACTTATAATTGTGGTATAAAATGACTTGTGTTATTTTGGTATTCATCTCTGAGACTATAACTTGTGGTGTGTGTGTATATTGTGGGGTCACAATACGTAGTAAGTGGTTGTTTATTTAGATTAAGTGTTGTTAAGGGAAATGGAAATCGTGACAACCCAGATCCCCGACCCCGGATTTGGGAGTGTTACAAAGAAGCTCTCGGCCCTCCCATTTCCAAGCAAGAACAAAATTCAAAACTCAAGATCCAAGCATTGTTATTTTTAAGGTAATTATCTTAGGTCCTTTGTTCTTAGTTATGGCTATCCTAGGAATCTCAGCCACAAATTCCTTTACAATATTTTTCAATAAATCATTGAAGAAGAGAGTGAATAGTTTTTTCAAAAATTATAATTGTTTGATCTTATGTTTTTGGTTAGATCTAGCTTTTGTAAGGACTTTCAAGGGCTACTTCAAGCTTCTTAGTTACTTCTACTCACCAAGGAAGGTAAACCCTCATACCCTAGCTTTACATTTGAGTATTTAGGAGTTGTTATGCTTGATATAGTATATGAGAAGCATGATCCTTGTTTGTTAGAAGTTCGGTTGGATTTGTAGTGATTTAGGATATGAATCTTGGTTTATGGTTAATGAATCTTAAGTTATGGTTTGTAGATCATGTTTGTGGTTGAATGAGTTGGAAAATCATGGGATATGGCCTAATTTTGCCTTCATCTAAGTTGTGTTTGATGTATTGATGATGTTTGGTGATTTGTAGTGAATTGGTAAGGAGTTAGTGTAGTTTAAAATTTGGGAAAACTCATAAACATAGTCATTGTAATGCCCATTTTCATTCAACTGTTTGTAATTAGTGTTTGAGATAGAAAGCTCACTGACCAATATGTAACTTTGCCATATTTAGCTAGATCATGTCGTAAGCTTCGTTTTGGTATGTGGTTCTCTTAGATCTGATGTACGGTTTAGGAGAAAATGACCGTTTTAAGTAATAGCGTTTCGCGAACGAACCATTACCCCTCGCTTTACTTTGAAACCTTGATTAAAGCCCTTAAATGACTAATTGGAGTACGAAACAATCATGTAAGATTAATTGGTCAGTTGGTAGAGTATTCACGAAAGGGTAACCTTAAAAAGTTAAACGGTTAATTTTATAAAAATGGTGGAGCTGAGGGTACTCGACCGACTTATGTAAATCGTTAAGCGTAAAAGCGAACGTTAGGGTCTAATTGATTAAAGTCTAGTTTCTTAAGCGACCGTGGTTTAATTCCAAATTATATGTTGTTTATAGGTTACCAGACTCGCCCTAGGCCTTTTACCACCCCCAGTTGCTCAGGCAAGTTTTCTACCCGTATAACTATTGTTGTGATGTATATATATGTATATGCATTATCTTATGATAATTGCATGGTTTTTATTAGCAAGTCTTGCGATATATTGGAGTATGTTGATATGATATATATATATATATGCATGCCTATTTCGTAATCTTGATATTTCATTGTTGATTCAATTGGTTATAAACTGCATAATACCTATGCTAGAGATAGGCATTATTTGCGTATACCCTTAGTACAGGGGACTCGTTGAATATTTTTCTAAAATGGGAGGCAAGGTTCCCGAGTATATTTTATATAGTTTTCTATAAATATTAATCGAATAAGGTATATTCGATATTTTGAATAATAATTAAACTTATTTTCGATTATTCAAATAAAGATCTTACTTTCGTATAAGTATATCCTTTGTTATTTAATATTCGTTTCAAGTATTACTTTCAAAACTTTTACTTCTTTTATTTTCTAAAAGAACTATTTTGAAAATATTATTTAATAATAATATTCAGATATTTTCTAACTTATTTGGAACTGATTTATTTTATTAAATCATCCTTATTCCAAACACTTTCAAAAATATTTTCGAGTCTTCAAAATGATTTTAAAGGCTAGAGCGGATCCCAAAACTTGTTTTCAAATTTAAGATCTTCCTTTCGAAGGGGATTTAAATACTCGCTTAAAAATCTGAGGGATCCGACTCTGTGGTGTATTTTATATTCGCAACGAGGTTGCTGTTTTGATAAAAGAATTTGATTACTTGCCCAACATTCGGGAAGTAAGTCCATCTAAATGAGTCGGCATATGCGACAGGCCGGGGTACGGTCTATCAAGGTGTAAGAGGCTGGGTGATAGTCCATTAACGCGTGAGTGGCCGGGTAACGGTCTAGCGCAAGATCCTAATGCGTCCAGGGTGATGACCGACGAGGAATTCATCCATTTACTAGTAGAAAAGGTTACTTAATTGGTATCTTTGCCTGATCAGCAAGATATCGGGTTTATGCCAAAGTTTTCTTCTTTCCAAATTCATTGGGTATTATAACTCTGTTTATACTTTTCATAACAGAGGTTTTCAAGGTAGGTATGAGATATATGTATAGGTGTATATATATCGGGAATTAATGAAGTATCTCGTAACTTCATTTCTTTTAAATGATATTTCAAAGATTGGTTATATTCAAGTTTTATCTCGTAGCTCCCTCTATATGTTGAGCGTTTGAAAACTTATTATACTTTGAACAGTGGTAGTTCAAGTAGTTTTCTAAAATGATATAAGTATATTGAAGTATTTTGTAACTTCATCTTCTTTTAAGCTTATATCCAGTAAGTAATTATCTTACACTTGCTTAAATTGTTAGTAAGTTATCATTTCAGATACTTGCACCATTGATTAAACTATATATTATCTTGTGAGCTGTAATGCTCACTCTTGCTTCATTTCTTCATCACACAACAACGGTTAGGAAAGATGGCCAGACTCAAGCGGACCCAGCACAAGAGCGTGGGAAGCATCCCGCATCTTCCCGTTGATATCATAGCTGCCATAGCTGCAGAGGTAGATCTATCTGTTGACCAGGCATTCTACTTTTGGGAATCAATTATGTATAATTATAACTTGTGTTGGATAATGGCAACAAACGGTAAACTTAATAAGTAACCATTTTGGGTTGTAATAACT
Organism: Apium graveolens; assembly: GCF_009905375.1. NCBI lineage: Eukaryota > Viridiplantae > Streptophyta > Magnoliopsida > Apiales > Apiaceae > Apium > Apium graveolens. The sequence continues at coordinate 141,333,442 of NC_133647.1, forward strand.
TTTAAATTATGGATTCAATGACTTGTACTTATTTCAATTTCATCTCTGAGACTATAACGTGTTTGGTGTGTGTTACTATGGGGTCACATCATGAGGTTATTTATTTTAATTAATTTAAGAGATATTTATGGAAAGAAAGACCGTGATGACCCGGATCCCTGACCCCGGATATGGGGGTGTTATAGAAATGGTATCAAAGCTAAGCGCTATAAAACTCAGAGATGATGCGATGATATAATAATAAATTCACAAAGATAATAAGAACTCTTTCCAAGTTCATAGTCGGGCTACTTAAAGTAGCACTGACAGTTAAAACCCTTACGGGAATTCTTATAAGTATCATGATAGTAACTTAGCTCGTTTAATGTGTAGGCGCACGAGGTAGAGGACCCGGAGATGTTCGAGCAGGAGCATGATGAGGCACTGCTACGTGCTGAGGATCAAGATGACCCTGAGGAGGATGTTGCGGATGAGGAGGACCCCTCGGAGGAGTCAGAGACAGAGGTTATTGAGATTTCTGATGATGAGGACCCGGATGAGGTCCTAGTAGCCGAGGAGATTGTGGCCCTTGCTGAGGAGCATGTTGGTGCTATCATTGAGTATATTGGTACCCACCTACCCTCATTCCCTATGGTCAGAACCCCTACCCTTCCACCACTACCTTTGAGTTCCTATGATGATGGCTCGGAGACCCTCACTCTGGAGCCAATGCAGACCGAGGAGACACCTATAACGACTCGTGTATTTTCTTCTTTATTTTTTTAATATTTAAAAGTGTAATAATCGAATAAATAATTAAATAAAATGTGTGTATTGATTTTTGGCAGCAATGTGTTGACTTTACTAATTATTTGTGATTTATTGACATATGGTATGGATTTTTGTGATTTATTACAAGGTATGTGGTTTTGTTATGCTTGTAAAAGTAATTTTCATTAAAGTTTTAATTCCATAAATATTTGGATTTCCTCTAAAATCTGTTTTATAATTTTTTAATTTCAATAATGATTTTTAGGATTTTATAAAATTGAGAAATCAATATTTCACTAATTATTTATCCTTAAATGATTTTTTGATTATGTTTATTGGTAAAATCCATATTTAATTCTAAAATTCTTAAAAAATCATGAAATTCATATTTTATTAAGTTTATAATATTCTAGTAATTTTAAAATTATTTCGGAATTTTTTTGGATTAATTTCACCCGTGCGTTGTTTCGTTTAATGGTTAAAAAGCGGGTATAAATTGTGTTTTAAAAAATATTTTAAAATTTCAAAAATTATTTTTTTAATTACTCTGGGATATTTCTGACCTTTTGAGACTAGTTGGGATTTATTTAGATATATTTTCAATTACACTTTGTTCGTTAAAAATATAAAGTCGGGATAAAAGATCGGGTCTCCAGGTATTCAGGGATACGTGTTAATAAATCAACACGTATCCTATTTTTGCAGGATACATTTGGCTGCCATATTTTTTCCCTTAAACATCAATTTCCCTTTGCTCTCGGCTGTGCCTCTCGAACAATCTCGATTCTCTCTCTGTTCTCTCTTTTGCTCCTCGTTTTTCTTGTTTCCTCACCTCCACTTCCTTCCTCGACTCTTCTCGATGTTTTCCGATTTCCGCCGTGGTTCCGCCGCCGCCTTTATCCGGTGAGCTTGGTGGTTTACTGGTTGTATGTATATGTATATATATTTATGTATATATGTGCGTACTTGTGATTGTGGTGGTGTGTTGCCTGAGTTCCTGTGCAGCCTTGTTTTTTTTGCCATTTTCTGGCTGCCCTGTGTTTTCCGGTCGTGTCTGTGTTCTGCGCATGCTTGTGCGCGTGTGCTGTTGAAATTTTTATTTATTTAATTTAATTATTTTCTGCAGGAATTTGCTTGGTTTGAATTTTGTGAAATAAAATGCATAATTTCGTGCGGAAAGTATTTCAATTAATCGGCAAAATTTTTGGTTGGAATCTGAATTACCGGGTACCCCGAGAATTTTGCCGCCGTACCGCGATGACTCGTTACGAGCGGACGGTGGACGGTGGACGGTGATGACGTTGTTCTGAGTCCTAAATTTTATAAATAAATAAATAATTTGTATAAAATATTTTTGACATTTAAATAATTATTTATATTACGAATTGTATTGTAATGCAAGTTGTACGAAAATTGTGAAATTGATATTGTGATGAAATTGTGGATTGTTGTGATTGTTGACGTCGATTGTAATCGACGGGTAGGCTTATAAATAAAGGAGTTGCTGCCAAAATTTTCTAAAAATTTATTTTAAAATGTACTTATTTACATTATAAGTGTTACCCCTATTTGTGTTCGGATTACGTGATTATGTGTATAAAAGCTATACGAGTCGGGTTATTGGATTGGGTTACTAGGGTATGAGGATATCAAGCATTTCGATATAATTGATTAGGGTATTCTGTATATGTAGATTCCGGTCGAGTGTTGCAAGGACTAAAGTCAGCGTGAAAGCTACTTAGGATTTCTGAAAGCGTTGCAAGGCAAGTACCCCTGACCATTCCTTTATGGTTCAGTACGTATGAATAGCTAAATGTTTTAATTTCGTATGGAACAAAATGTTTTAAGTTGCGTATCCCCTGTAGTTATAAATCACTATTCTCAACCTGTTTTGGGGAAAAGTAATTTCGAAAGGTACCTATCTCAAATGAAATGATTTGTGAACTGGATTTTATATGTGTGCTGGTAAAACAAATGGTTTTGAAATGAGATAGGTACAAGTGTTTTGAAAACTGGATAAAACGATCAGATATGGGATACATAGGGGCCAGAGTAGGCCTATTGAGGTGGCGTAAGAAGCTAATTCGGTTGCGCGCAAATTATAACCGATTAGTCTAGCAGGTCAGAGACCTAGCTAGTCTTTGAGTTCCGGAACAAGTAAATGAGATGGCAGTTAGAGCCGTCTGGTGGTGATAGCTTGATCAGCTGCCTTCACATATCCGTTACGTATCTGATTTGGCTTTGTGATTCCCGTAAGGGTATAAGTAGTTGATCCAGTGGTTTTATAAAAGTGAATAGCATGCTAAAATTGGACTCTGGTACTTACACAGCACACTACTACGTTATTTTGTTAAAAGCATGCTAGTCAGTGATATCCAGTTATCTCAGTTATTCATTATATAATGTTGTTCGCAGATTTACAACTCTGTTCCTATCTTTGTTTACATTATTGTTTTTATCTTGTTATTCATATGTTGGTACTGCTGAGCGATTATGCTCACCCTTGCAACTTGTTATGTATATATATCGCAGATGCCTAAAAGACCAGTCAGACAGACCCATGTTCCCACCCCTTCAGGACCCGGCTCCTCAGAGGTAGTGTATGTCGGGCCACATGCGGTCTGTTGAGTTGCTGAATAAAGTTAGAGTGGGTCAGACTTTTGAATTAAGGGTTGTAATAATGTGAACCTGAATCATACTTGAACCTGGATCGGATCTTGGTTTGGGGTCAAGATAGTATATATTAATAATAATTTTATTGTTTATATTTTTGGTAATTGTGTTTGGTGATGTCAACCCCTGACCCCGGGGTTAAGGCCGTCACAGTTGGTATTAGAGCTACAGGTTCAAGTCCCTGATCCAGGTTAGGGATTGTATCAAATAGGTATAGAATTGAGTTTTAAGGTGTGAGTCAGTAACTCAGATAGAGGAGCAAACCCTTAGAGTCAGTCGAGGGTTCTGACGGCGTTACCCTAGCATTTATTAAATGTTTTGATATAATTGCCTTTACCTAATTGTGTCTTTCCTGAATATTTATTCTGCTGGCAGTGGCCTATTGTGATTTCGAGTTCTCCATCTTGGGAGAACCCCTCAGACCCGGATAGCTCAGATTCCGAGAGGACCCTGGATGTTGTTGCTGAGGAGACCCCTATGCCTCCTCCACTAGTTCCTTCCTTTGTACCGAGGGACATCCCTGGACCTGGTACGCATCCCCGCTGGGTACGTAGGTCTGTGTCTGCTGTTAGGGATTTTCCTCCCGGCTGTGGTCCCAGTTCTTCCTCGTCGAGACCTCCAGTTCCTCATGTGGCCCCTAGTGGTACTTCTTCTCCGATCCCTTACCATGTTCACCGAGCGGTGAATACATCTTTTTTTCGAGAGCTAGGGCTGAGCATTCGGTCGGTTCAGTCCAAAACCGGACCGAACCTAATAGACCGAAAAACCGAATAGTCATTTTTTCTTGGACCGAACCAGACCGAAGTTATATTATGGACCGAACTGAACCGAACCAAAATAATTCGGTTCGGTCCGGTTTTGGACCGAATAGACCAAAAAAAATTTCAAAAATAAAATTGCATTAAAAATTAAATTATAAATTATAAAATTTAAAATATGATTAAAGTATTGTGTTATGTAGAGTTCTAATAATCCATGAATATAATTAAAAATTAAAAATTATGATTATAATTTTTAAGATATATGTAAAATGTATATAATATAAAAATATAGCATTTATTATTTGGTCTATTCGGTCTATTCGGTCCGGACCGAAATATTTGTTAAAAGAACCGAACTGAACCGAATTTTATTTCGATCTATTCGGTCCGGACCGAATAGACCGAATTTCTTAAAAAATTAGGACCGAACCGAACTGAATTAGCACGGTTCAGCTCGGTTTTTCGGTTTTGGTTCGGTTTTGCTTAGCCCTACAGAGAGCAGAGTCCGGGGTTGGCTGCTCAGCTTGATCAGATACCTGTTGCACCTTTCCAGGGCATTCCTGCCCCTTCCCCTGAGGTACTGGCCCGTGTGCGATCCTTGACCCAGATGGCGGTTGAGAGGGCTAGATCCATTGATCGTTTCATTAGCTCAGAGTTCAGGGTTGTTCAATATCAGGACCTATTGAACTGGTTAGTATTTGAGCTAGGTTCTATCGGTGGCAGTGGCAGTGGTTAGACTAGGATTGCAGTAGAGAGAGATATAAAGCTCAGAGTTGGCTTCCAGGAATTATGTAGTTGTTTTCCTTGTATATGTATATTATGTTGTGATAGTTTGTAGTAGGCGGAGGCTGCTATGACAGCCAATTTTGATGTGTATTTGGATGGTTTCCTTTCATTTGGATTTCAGTTGTACTAGTTGGATTTCTGTTGGTTATTGTATTGCAGCTTCTTTATTTTATTGTTCAGTTTTTATATATTTGTGCGTTGCTATTATTTTTGTTACTATTATTGTTGCTTCTATTGCCGGCCTTTCTAGATTATGATCATTCACTCAGGATGGATCCAATTAAACTGAGGATGGGGATATTTTCTTAGTGGCAACGCTCTCCTAATGCATATGTATAAACTGTTTGGAGCAATCCATTTTCTTATATATGACTGTTATGTTTCAGGAGATGCCACTAAAGAAGAATTCTCAACCCAATAACGGATCTGCTAGGGATCCCTCCATGAGTGAATTGATGAATTTATTGCATCAGCAGTCTACTCAGCTGGCCCAACAGCAACAGCAATTTCAGCAGCAGCAACAACAATTACAACATTAACAACAACAACAATAGCAGCTCATACAGCAACAGCAGCAAATCCAATAGCAGCAACTGCAAAACCAGCAGCAGCATGAGATGAGGGGGACAAATCAGGGTGTTAGTTTTAAGTCTTTCCAGGAAGTGAAGCCCCCAGAGTTTAAAGGAGAAGTAGATCCTGTTGCTGCCAGGATATGGTTGAAGGAGATGGAAAAGGCGTTTGCGTTCACCAAGGTGAGTGAGGATTTAAAGACGGATTATGCTAGTTATTTTCTGAAGAATGATTTGAATTATTGGTGGGAATCTACGCGAGCATTAGAAGAAGAAGGTCCTATCCCATGGGCCATATTCACAGAGCTGTTCTTAGAGAAATACTTTCTGGACTATCTCTAGAGCCAGATGGAGATGGAGTTTTTGGAGTTGAAGCAGGGAGACAGGAGTGTCACGGAGTATGAAGCGAAGTTTACGGAGTTGGCCCATATAGCACCGGAAGCTCAATGAGTGAAGTGGTTTTAAGAAGGGTTGAAGCCAGAAATAAGGAGTGGAGTTGTAGCTTTACAACTCAAGACATATACTTCGGTAGTCCAGGCTGCCTTAGTGATAGAAAGTGACTAGAGGTTAGCTGTAAAGGAGCAGGGTGAGAAGAAAAGGAAGTTTGAAAGTGGACCTGCTAGGTCAGAATCAGGTATAGCAAGTCAGAAGTTCCAGCGTTGGTTTGGAAAGAATAAGAATAAGAAGTTTCGGAGACAGAATTTCCCCCAGGCTAAGCCCAGTACCACTTCAGTTAACTCTACCCGACAAGGGCTAGTAAGCCAATGATTGATTATAAGACGTGTGGGAAGAAGCATAGTGGACAGTGCCGAGAAAATATCAACTATTTTAAGTGTGGTCAAAATGGTCATTATTCCACAGAGTGTAAGTCTAAGACTTAAGGAGTAACTTGTTTTAGTTACGGCAAAGTGGGACATATTGCTAGGAATTGCAAGTCGGTGACCCAATATAGTGTTGGAAGGAGCATGTCCCAAGGACCAACAACCAGTACTGCTAGAGCTAGAACCTTTAAGATGAACAAGAAATCTCCAACTCATGATTCCGATGTGGTTGCAGGTACGCTTTCTCTTAATTTCGTACCTGTTAACGTTTTGTTTGATTCGGGAGCGTCCAAATCTTTTATATCTGTGAATTGTGTGAATAAAATGCAATTGATGTTGGAAGACTTAGATGATCCGTTGACCATAGAAGTGGCTAATAAAGATATAAGTGCCCGTAAGTCAATTTTGTCCTAAATGTTCCATAGAGGTTTCAGGATATATTTTCCCTGCCGACCTAATACCTTTTGAGTAAGGAGACTTTGATGTTATTCTAGGCATGGATTGGTTGTCTCTATATAAGGAAAATATTGACTGTAAGAAAAAGAGAGTTGTTATGTATACTCCAGATAATAAATGGATCAGTTATCAAGGACGGAGACAGGATAAGGAGTTCCTTTGGGTATTGCAAGCAAAGAAATTGTTGCGGCAAGGGTGTGAAGCATATTTGGCTCATGTGGTGGATACAAAGAAAGACCCCTACTTTGGATGAGATTCCCATAGTGAGAGAATTTTCTGATGTCTTCCCAGAGGAGCTACCAGGACTACCACCTGATCGAGAAATAGAGTTCTATATTGATTTGATACATGGAGCTGAACCAGTTTCCAAAGCTCCATATAGGATGGTCCCAATGGAAATGAAATAATTGGCTAAGCAACTTCAGGAATTATTGGATAAGGGAGTTATTCGACCCAGTGTTTTTCTGTGGGGTGCTCCAGTATTGTTCGTAAAGAAAAAGGATGGAAGTATGAGATTGTGCATTAATTACAGAGAGCTGAATAAGTTGAAAATAAAGAACAAGTATCATTTGTCACGCATCGACGATCTGTTTGATCAGCTTAAAGGGGCATGTTATTTCTCAAATATTGACTTAAGGTTTGGCTACCACCAACTAAAGATAAAGCCCGAAGATATTTCCAAGACTGCCTTCAGAACAAGATATGGCCATTATGAGTTCTTAGTGATGTCGTTTGGATTGACAAATGTGCCAACAGCTTTTATGGATTTAATGAACAGGGTGTATAAGGAGTATTTGGATAAGTTTGTTATTGTATATATTGATGACATCCTCATATATTCAAAGACTCCAGAAGATCATGCGATGCATCTACGGATTGCCCTTCAGAAGTTGAGTGAAAAGCAATTGTATACAAAGTTTTCCAAGTGTGAGTTTTGGTTGACAGAGGTACAGTTTCTTGGACATGTGGTGAGTAAGGAAGGCATAAAAGTATACCCAGTAAAGATTGAAGCCGTATCCAAGTAGGAGCAACCGAAGACTCCGACGGAAATAAGAAGTTTTTTTGGACTAGCAGGATATTATCGAAGGCTTGTAAAGGATTTCTCGAAGATTGCATCCCCATTAACCAAGCTAACCAGAAAGAATGAGAAGTTTATTTGGACTTAAAAGTGTGAAGAACTTTCCAAGAATTGAAAAGAAGATTGGTGATGGCTCCAGTACTAGCATTGTCAGATGAGATGGGAAACTTTATGATTTATAGTGACGCTTCTTTGAAAGGTTTGGGATGTGTACTGATGCAGCACGATAAAGTTATTGTCTATGCTTCCAAACAATTAAAGCCTCACGAACAGAAATATCCAGTTCATGACCTTGAGTTGGCAGCTATAGTGTTTGCACTGAAGTTATGGCGTCATTACTTGTATGGGGAGAAGTGCGATATTTATACGGATCATAAGATCCTGAAGTATATATTTACACAAAAGGATTTGAACATGAGACAGAGAAGGTGGTTGGAGCTGATTAAGGACTACGATTATTTGATTAACTATCACCCAGGAAAAGCCAATATGGTGGCTGATGCCTTAAACAGAAATGAGAGGTTGAATATGGTTCAGATTGCGGACGAACTAGCATGAGACTTGGAAATGATGGAGATTGAAATTCGAGTACCAAGTGAAAGTCGGAAGCAACTATCTGAAGTTACCTTCCGGCCAGCGTTGATGGAAAAGATCAAAAGGTGTCAAGAAGGAGTTATGGAACAAAAGTTGGATACTTTAACAGGAGAAGAGTTATGTACTCAAAAGGATAATCAAGGTTTATTTAGATTTTCTTCCAGAATTTGGATTCCTAATGTAACGGAACTAAAGAATGAAGTATTACATGAAGCGCACAACTCTAGGTTTTCTATTCACCCTGGTAGCACTAAGATGTACCAAGACTTGAAGGGAAACTTTTGGTGTCCAGGAATGAAGAAGGATATTGCCAATTAGGTTAGTAAATGTCACGTATGTGAAATGGTGAAAGCGGAACATCAACGACCAAGTGGATTGTTACAACCTTGGAGATTCCCCAGTGGAAGTGGGAAGAGATTGCCATGGATTTTGTAGTGGAATTTCCAAAGACAAGAGCAAATCACGACGCTATTTGGGTAATGATTGATAGATTGACCAGGTGAGCACATTTTCTTCCGATCAATGAAAGGTATTCTTTGGAAAAACTAGTTAAGTTGTATCTGGATGAGATAGTTACCAAACATGGAGTGCCTGTGTCTATAGTGTCAGATCGAGACCCGAGATTCAATTCCAGGTTTTGGACTAAATTCCAAGAGTGCCTAGGAACAAAGTTGAATATGAGCACCGCTTATCATCCTCAGACAGACGGCCAGAGTGAAAGAATGATTCAGACCATAGAGGATATGTTGAGAGTTTGTGTTTTGGATTTTAAGGGTAATTGGGATGAACACTTACCTTAGATTGAGTTCTCATACAACAACAGCTATCATGCCAGTATTGGAATGTCGCCTTAAGAAGCTTTGTATGGACGCAAATATAGATCACCGTTGTATTGGGATGAAGTATGAGAGAAGAAAGTGTTAGGTCCCGAGTTGGTTCAGCAAACGAGAGATGCAATAGTATTGATTCATAAAAGGTTAGAGGCAACCCAAGATAGACAAAGAAAGAATGCAGATTTGTATAGAAAGGATATGAACTTCGAGATAGGAGCTCTGGTGTTACTAAAGGTATCACTTTGGAAAGGGTTAGTGCGATTTGGTCAGAAAGGAAAACTTAGTCCCAGATTTATAGGACCATTTGAGGTTTTGAAGAAAGTAGGAAAGGTTGCCTATGAGATAGCATTACCACCGCAGTGGCAGCACATTCACAATGTATAACGACTCGTGTATTTTTATTTATTATTTTGTACTCGAAAGTGTAATAAAAGTTTAAGTAAATAAACAAAAGTTGTGTATTGATTTTGGCAGCGGTTACTGATTGTTATTTAATTATTTATGATTTGCTGATATGTGGGATTGGAATTATGTGATTTATTGGTGAGTTATATGATTTTATTTCGCTTGTAAAGGTGATTTTATTGTAATTTTAATTCCATAAATTTTTGAGTTGTCTTTAAAATTAGTTTTCTAATTTTATAATTTCAATAATTATTTTTAGGACTTTATAAAATTGAGAAATCCATATTTTGTTAATTATTCATTTTAAATGATTTTCTGAGTGTGTTAAATGCTAAAATCCATATTTAATTATGGGAATATTTAAAAATTATGAAACTTATATTTTATTAAGTTCGTATTATTCTGAGGATTTTAAAATTATTTTGGAAATTTTCGGAAATTGTTTTACCCGCACATTGTTTCGTTATTGGTTAAAAAGCGGGTATAAGCATACCTTAAAAATTGATTAAAAATTTTCGAAATTTACATTTTTATTTACTTCGGGATATTTATAATATTTTAGCGTTGTTTTCGTAATTTTCGGAGGTTGTTTTATTTGCACCTTATTCCGTTAATTTCGAAATTCGGGACAGAAACCGGGTCGCGGGGAGTTCGTGTCAATTCTTATTGCTACGTGTTATAATTCTGTTAATATTGCAGACACGTGTCAGCTTCTTTTCAATTATCAGAAACGTGGCTGCACCTTAATTTCCTCAGAGAACATTTTATGTTCTTTAATTTTTTTTACCCCTTTTGTCTATCTCTCGGCTGCCTTCTTCTTTTTCTCCTGCAAAATCTCTCACATCTCTCCCTAAATCTTTACCCCTCCCTCTTTCGTTTCTCACCCTCGTCCTTCTCTTTCTTTTCCCAGTTGTCCTCGTATTTCGGTGAGTTGGGCTGCCGTTTTTCTTCCGTTTCCGGCCGCCTCTTGCCGCCGGTTCGCCGGTGAGGCGACGGTGGTGGGTGTGTATGCTCGATGGTGTGTATTGTGTGTGTACCGTGTGTTTATGTGTGTGTGTGAGTTATGTATGTATGCAGTGGGTGCTCGAGTTCTTCGCGTGTGTGCTGTTGGTGGTGATGTTTCAGTTGCGTGACTTGGGTTCTGTTGGTCTTGAAATTTGATTTAATTTAATTTTCTGCAATTAAATTATATGACTAATATTAGTGAATAAAAATATATTGCATGCGGGAAATTATTTGTATCGATGGAATTTACGTAGGATGCCCGGAATTTACGGGAACCCGTAAATTTTATCGCCGTCGACAATGAGTTTTAAAACGAGTCGACGGTGGACGGTGATGACGATGTTCTGAGTCCTAAATTTTATAAATAAATAAAATGATTTCTTTTCATAAAATATTTCCGGATTTAAATAATTAATTGTGATTGGTGTTGGGATGTAAGTTGTATAAAAGGACGAAGTAATATTGTGAATTGTGTGATTGATGACGTCGATTGTAATCGACGGGTAGTTTTATAAATAAATAAGGTGCTGCCAAAATTTCCTAAAAAAATAATATATATGTATTTATATGTGTTACCCTAACAATATTCCCGACTACGTGACTATGTAGTTACGGGTTTGTGTGTAGAGTTATAATACAAGTCGAGTTATTGAATTGAGTTGTTAGAATTTGAGGATATCAAGCATGTCGGTGTATCTGATTAGGGTATTCTGTATTTGTAGATTCCGAGCGAGTTTTCTCAGGACTAAAGTCAGCGTGAAAGCTACTTAGGGTTTTGTAAAGCGTTGCAAGGCAAGTACCCCTGACCATTCTTTTATGGTTCAGTATATATGAATAACTAAATGTTTTACTTTCGTAATGGAACAGAAACATTTTTAAGTTATGTATCCCCTGTATTTGAAAACGTTGTTTAAAATTGTGTTTTGGGGAAAAGTAACTTCTGAAAACACCTATCTCTAAACGTGATTTAAATGAAAAGAGGATTTGAATAGTGTGCTGTGATAGAATGGATTTTGAAAAGAGATAGGTAAAAGTGATGATTTTGAAAACTGGATTAAAACGATCAGATATGGGATACGTTGGGGCCAGAGTAGGCCTATTGAGTTGGCATAAGAGGCTAATTCGGTTGTGCGCACTGTATAACCGATTAGTCCAGCAGGTCTGTTAGGTCACACACACATTGTAGAGAGGGTGAATACAGTGTATAGTACACTCAAATCAAACTTTAAGAACTTAAGTAACAGAAAACAAACTTTATTGAAACAATAAACTCTGTTACAGTATGGAACTGTTACCTCTCAGTGATGAACAAATATCACGAGAGCTGCTAGGGTTATATAGAATAATAACTTCGATAATGATAACACTTATAGTGTAAACCCTATGCCTGTGTTTATATACTACACAGTTACAAGATAATCGCTAATTGATATGGAATATAATTCTGCTTCCTAAAATATATCAATCAGATATCTTTTCTTCCAAGTATTCCATTTTTCACGGAATTCCTTCTTCATGCATATCTCTTCTTATGTTTATCTCGATCTTCTTTCCTTTAATCAGCTACTGTCCTTATCTGATTATCCTTCAGCACTTAAGTTCTGATATCTATCTTCTGATGATTATCTCCTGATAATATAAGTACTGATATCCTTAAGTCCTGACTTCCAGTATAAGTACTGATCAACAGTTAAGTACAGATTTATCCTGTTCACGTAAGATCTGAAAGCTAAACATAAAACATATTAGCCATGACATTATCAAATATATCTAACAATCTCCCCCAACTTGTAAATTAACAAAATATACAAGTTTAACAGATATTTGATGATGTCAAAAACATTAAGTACAAATGCATGAGAAATAGACTAGATAACTACAACTTACAGTCCTTAAAGTTTTTACCAATTTCAACTTCTGATAACAACTTCAATCTGTATAAATATCATAATTTAAGCAGTTGTAGATCTTCGACTTGGCTTCTTCATTTTCTGATCTCTCTGATGTCAGGAGTTGTTCTGAGATAGTTCTTCAACAAACATTTCTCAGCATATCTTAGTTCATCAATCATTCTCCTTTTAACACCTTTAAGCTCTGCAGTATCTTCACCAGTTTGAAAGATTGCAGCTCTGAGATCATTAATCTTTGCTTTTCTTAACTCCTGATCTAGTCTTATGACATAAGCTTTGTCAGATTCAAGATTGAATTCAAGTCCCTTAATACCAAGATACGTTCTGATCTGTGCAGTATTAGGCTTCATATCAACAATATCACCATTGTGATCTCTGTACTTTGGAACATATATGTTGTCAGACTTAACAGAATAAAGCCTTTTCTGTCTCTGAATCTGTTCTTTTAAGTAGTTTGCAGCAGTCTCTGTTATTCTGTCATCCACTTGAAGTAAGAAAAGTACATGCTCCAATTCTTCAAAATACTTCAAAGGAATGGCATTTTGTCTTATATGATAAACCCTACCATCTGTCATGAAATACAACATGATGTATTCTTTCAAGTAGGTATGGTAAACCATCTGTACAGATTCCAGTTGATTCAATCTCTCACGAGTTGCTCCAATACCTGGTTCACTCAAGGAAGTTGGATCATTGGTAGTGTTGTGTACTCTTCTTTCATCAGCACTTCCCAATCCAGTTTTATCTCTAGCTTCCTTTCCAGTAACTACTCTTGCTTCAAAACCACTTGCAGTAGTCTTCAAAAATTGAGTCTGTTTTGCTTTAGTGAATCCTGGTAGGAGTGTTTTAGATCTATTTTCTGATATCAAGTTAACTTGAGCACTGTCAGAGGTTACTTGCTTCTTCTGAATATCAGAACTTACAATTTCTTGACTCTGAACAACTTGAGCCATGTCAGAGGTTGTTTTAAGAACTTTTCTTGTAGTCAGAGCAAGATCATCTTTTCCATCAGTAATTTCTTCTTCCTCAGGAGGTACATAAGGCTTGATAGGTTCACCAACCTTTTCTTTACCCTTGGATCTTGGATCTATCTGTGGTTGTGATCTAGCCAAAGTTGCTTCAGTATGTATCCTTTCTTTGATCACAATGCCTTTAGGTTTTGGAAGTAACTTTTTACCAGAAGCTTCAGATTTAGATGTGACTTTCTCTGATTTAAGTCTGGCTTCTTCTTCCTTTAAACTTTCCAAGTCCATCCCTGGATTTTCTTGAAGAAATAACTGTCTTGACATTTCCTCATCAAGATCTAGAAGTTCATCAGAACTTATCCTTTTACTAGCAGTAGAACTTATTCTTTTCCCAGTATCAGAACTTGTTCTGTGACTAGCTTGTCTTGATGTAAACCTTCTACCTTGACTATGACCACTACCCATTCCAGAGGTTCCTTAGTCATCTTTTCCATCATCCTTTCCTTGCAGTGTCTTGTTGGTTTTGCATTTGGACTTAATTACCTTCTCCCCCTTTTTGGCATCAGCAGGTAATAAAAGAGAGATAAGTAGTTCCACTGAGGTCTGGATTTCAGTAAGTTGCGATTGCTGAGAAGCTTGATTTGTCAGAATTTGATCAATCTGAGCTTGTTGCTTCTCTTGAGTTTTCTCAATATAAGCAACCCTATCAATGGTAGGTTGGAAGAACTTTTTCTTATCAATTTTCCAAACTTGTTCCTGTTTGATAAAGTTCTCCTGAATCTTGTGTAGCTCTGCATGAGTGTTGGAATGAAGACCTTGTAGATGTTTAGTACTCAATGCAGTGACTCTAAGCTGGGTTTTAAAATCATCAGAATTTAACATTTCATTAGCTTTAGTCAAGTGATCAGCAAGATGTAAAGCATTTGGAATACATGAAACTGAGTTCCATTCCTTAGTCCACTCCTGACCTGCAGGAGTTTCACTCCAAGGTACTGGTGCATCCCTGATAACAAACTCCTTTACCAGTTCAGACTTAGGAAGAGTCAGTGGAGGAGTATGTCCTGAAGGACCTGCTTCATCAGCATCTACAGTTGTAGCAGCCTGACCAGTATCTCCAACATTTGCAGCATCAAAACTTAAAGAATCAGTATCTTCTGATAAGACAATAGTGTGAGTAGCAATGGAGGCTTCAGCATCCTCTAATTGCTGATCTGATACTAAGTTCTGATCAACAGCCATATCCTGATGCTCACCTAAAATCTGATCATCAGCATTTTGATGCAGAGAAGGTGTTGTTGATAACTCTGGAGTTTGAACATCATCAATAACAGGTGTTGTAGAGGTATTATTTGCTGTTGGAGCTTCTAAGAAAAGTATTTCAGGCACAACCAGGTTCTGAATATCAATTTCAGCACTTGTGCCTGGATCAACAAGAGACACAGAAGGTGAATTAGCCTTGTCAGATACAGCTTCCTGAGATGGAGTTGATGGAGAAGAAGTGACTGGAGCAAATTCCTTGCCTTGTGAGATCAGAGATTCCTGATCCCCTTCCTTAGCTGCTTCCTCCTCATCATCTGAAACTGGCCTTTGTGCCCTCTGTTTCTTGTACTTCCTTGTTGATTTGGATTCCTTGGGAGTTTCAGGAACTATCATACGTCTAAGCCTCTTGAGAAGCCTAGAACCCCCAATGTCAGAATCCTTCTGAGAAGTTGTTTTCTCAGCTTCAACCACCACAGGTTCTGAAGAAGGAATCTGTTCCTCAGAATCTGATTCATCTCTCAAAGTAAATCTCCTCCTCTTTTGAGGTGTTTGAGGAACAGTCTTTGTTCTCTTTGGCTTAGAGGATGTAGGCTTCACAGTAGGTGCTGAAGAAGAAGTTGAGCAGTCTGTGAAGTGGAGAGATAGGATTTGAGATAAGTTCTGAGGGTAGGTTGAGTAGAATGAGAGGTAGGTACTGAGGTTGATGGATTTTGGTTATGGTGAGTTGGTTGAACATTTGAGTAAACAGATTTGTAAGTAGCAGGATCAGCATTTACCAGAATTTGTTTCACAGACTGAGGGATCTGTAATTGTCTCACCATTGATTTCTTTGTGTCAGCATTTATCAGGTCGTTAAAGTACCTTTTTGCAACCTTAAAAGGTGGGGTTTGAGTGCTGACTAACTGGGGTTCATCAGTACAGTAAGTGTAAATAAGTTGACAGAATCTAGCAAAATAAACAACATCTCTATCCTCTGTCATCCTATCCCCAATAAAACCAATTATTCCAGTTGTAAAATCAAAATGAGTTTGATGGATAATAGCATACCCTATGTGCTGTCTCAGAATTGGGATAGCATCAAAATTTGAACATTTGTTCCCAAAAGCTTTGGTGATGCAATCAAAGAAGAAACTCCATTCTCTTCTGATATTAGCCCGTTTCAACTGTCCAAGTTTCGTCAGACTCTTTTCATATCCCAAGTCAGCCATTAACTCCCGAAGGGCTGAGTCCTCTGGAACTGAGAAAGTACAATCCTCGGGAAGATGTAAAGCCCTGCGTACTGTACCAGGAGTGACTACAAAAGATGAATCACCCACTTGGAAGATAATACTGGGAGTTCCACGGTTACCACCATCATCAAAAATGACAGTCCTCCAGAACCTTAGAACTTGTTGACTTGAAAATAATTCAGGCTGAGTTAAGGCGTACCCAACCTCACTATGTGCAAGAAGATCTTGCACAAAGTGCAATTCAGATGGAGCTTCAGCATGATCAAGAATTGCAGCATAGTTGTTTGGAACAAACTTTGCTCCATCAATGATTAAATCCTTTGGTGCCATGTGAAAAAAAATTGAGAATTAAGTATGCCTGATAGGTGTTTGATATAATATCTGTATGAAAACAACGGAAATAGTAAAGTGAAGGAGAGTAAAAGTAAGAAGAGAGATAAAAGATGAAGAAATTAAAAAGATTAAAGAAATCTTCTCTCTGCTGTACTTATACAAAAAAAATATTATCGTTGGACACCTGTCAGACATGCAGTAATAACGGATAGTTACTGGGCTCGAGAAAACAGTAATCATTACTTACCCATTTGCCGAGTTTCAAGGAAAAACTGTTCCATTTATCAAGGGAAACAATTCAAATTTTAACCCGTTATCACTGATTGAATTATTTGTCACTGCAACATTAATATTCTGAAAATAAATCATGTTAAAAATGACCGAGATAATTTCGATGAATAAGTGCTGATAGAGAATCAGAACTTAACTAAAGGCACAATTTAAATGGTCATCAGAATATCAATCAGGATTTATCAACACAAGATAAAATAACTCAGAGACACAATCTTAAAGTAAAAATAGTTTTCATTAATATATCAAGTCAATACATTTATGAAATGGAAATTACATCAATAATTATACAAGATTTTCCCTAAGCTTCTAATCCTAATGTCAACAGCTTTAGTCCTAGCTAAGAAGCCTGACAAAGCTGAGGATGAAGAAGAACAGGAAGAAGACGAGATTAAGTCATCTTCCTCTTCCTATCTTCGACGAACAAGATGGCGAGTCGTATGATTCGCTCTTGCTGACGGATAGCTTCCCGCCTTTCCTCCTCCAATCGCTCCAGATGGCGATGGTAGTCCATATAGAAGAATAGGAGGTGAGTTAGCACCTCCTGTGGGACAGAATCCCATATCTCCTCAGGAATGGCTGTTACATGCCACTCCTGCTGCCAATCGGCACAACTTAGCTCCATTGTGAAGGTTTGGTTGTTCAAAAACATGTTGTATCGAACCATTGTGTTTTTGATAGAAGAAGGAGGATAAGTGTATGAGAAGAATGTGATGGAAAGACTGATGTGAAGTGGTTGCTTATATAGGCAAGAGAATGCCAAGAGACGCAAAGATATTTAATGCTGACAGGTAGAATTAATTCTACCTCGTCTCCCTAGACTTTAAAAAAGAATAACAGTCATTGGAAAGAGGAAGCATGGTCTAGACCGCACAAAACACAAGAAACAGTGGTCTGTTCAAGTACAAATACCATTAATCCTAATCACAGTGACTATTAATCTTCCACTTCAACATATTCGAGTACAAACTGAAACTGTTATCAAATTTTATTCAAAGATAAGCCAAGTAAAGGATTAGACTGAGAAATCAGAACTTAGACCTATACCAGAACTTAACAGTCATCAGAACATAATTTCTTAACTCGAAAAAGGAATGCCTATCTTAGTAAATATTCATACAAGTTCTGAGTTATGGACGTCAGTACTTAATCATCAGAACGTGTAACTTAAAACTTGTCCTCAGAATTTGTGCAATAATGACACATTGACTGTTTTATCTAAAATAACATAGACCACCACAGAAATTTTCATCATTCAGATGGAGTGATTAGTGTGTGCATTATGCTAAAAAACAGACAAAAAGTAAAGTCTGATTCACTGCAGTACATCTTAGAAATAAGGCATAACTAAAATTTTGCTAAAGATCTGTCATTGTCCTGAAACCGACTGAAGAATGAGTTTATGCTTGAGTCCACCTCAACTATTTTGTGCTAATTTTATGCATCTTTTGAAATTCTATTTTACATTGGCTTCTCAGTATAAGTGAGTCACGACTGTTTATCAGAATTTATGCTATTTTCAGAGTATTTCTCCAGTAATCATAGAGTGTGAAAAGTCACCAAGAAAATATTTTGCTTTTCTGATGCATATTTACTTAATACCAGCAATGCACTTGGGTCGTCCCTTCCACATTTTTACTCTAGATCTCAAAGGAGTACCTGATTTTAATCTTGGATCTTTTTGCTTTTGCTTTTGATAAGAGAGGTCTATCAGCACTTAGTACATTCAGCAGTTTTACTAGTATCAGAACTTAACAGATGAGTAGCATTATTCTAATTTGTGACTTAGTAATAAGATATACAAAGTGAACTTAACTAAGCTCAGTTATCAGAATTTGCTAGTGTCATAAGATTTCCACTGAAATAATTATTTCTTCCATGGAATCATTTGTTTATTGAAGACTACTAGGTCAGTATCTAGCACAGTTATCTTCATAGGATTGAATAGGTACTAGAACAGACATATCACTTATCAGAGTTTAGAAACATATAACAGACAACAGTCAGTACTTAAAGACATTTATCAATTAAGCACAGAATACACAATGAGATGAATTCTGTAAATACTGAGCATAAAGTCTGATAACACAGAACAAGTCTAAGCAGATTTAGAGAAGGAACCTGAAACCATTCCAAGTTCATTTACCAATCTTGTAAAAGTAGCTTCACATAATGGTTTTGTGAAGATATCTGCCAACTGTTGATCTGTGGGAACAAAATGCAATTCCACTGTACCTTCATCCACATGTTCCCTGATGAAGTGGTACCTGATGCTGATGTGCTTTGTCATTGAGTGTTGAACTGGATTACCTGTCATAGCAATAGCACTTTGATTATCACAGTAAATAGGGATTTTGAAATATGTTAACCCATAATCCAGTAACTGATTCTTCATCCAAAGAATCTGTGCACAACAGCTTCCTGTAGCAATATACTCTGCTTCTGCAGTTGATGTGGAAATTGACTTTTGTTTCTTGCTGTACCAAGAAACCAATCTGCCTCCAAGAAATTGGCAGCTTCCACTTGTGCTTTTCCTGTCAGTTTTGCAACCTACAAAATCTGCATCTGAGTAACCTATTAGTTTAAAATCTGATTCTCTAGGATACCATAATCCCAGAGCAGCTGTTCCTTTAAGATACTTAAAGATTCTTTTTACAGCTGTTAAATGAAGTTCTCTTGGATCTGCTTGAAATCTTGCACAAAGACAGGTAGCATACATGATATCAGGTCTACTAGCAGTTAGATAGAGTAGAGAGCCAATCATACCTCTGTAGTCAGTAATATCTACTGATTTACCGGTATCCTTATCCAGTTTTGTTGCAGTGGCCATTGGAGTGGATGCACTTGAACAATCTTACATTCCAAATTTCTTTAGCAAGTTTCTGGTGTACTTGGTTTGACAAATAAAAGTGCCTTCTTCATTCTGCTTGACTTGAAGGCCCAGAAAGTAGCTAAGTTCCCCCATCATACTCATCTGATATCTTGACTGCATAAGTTTGGCAAACTTCTTGCAAAGTTTGTCATTTGTAGATCCAAAAATGATATCATCAACATAAATCTGGACCAGAAGTAAGTCCTTTCCATGGTTGAGGTAGAATAGTGTTTTGTCTATTGTCCCTCTATTGAATCCACTTTCCAGATGAAACTGAGCTAAAGTCTCATACCATGCTCTAGGAGCTTGCTTAAGTCCATAAAGTGCTTTGTCAAGTCTGTAGACATAATCTGGATGTTTGGTATCTACAAAACCTGGAGGTTGTTCAACATATACCTCTTCCTCCAATTCTCCATTGAGAAAAGCACTTTTCACATCCATTTGAAAGACAGTAAACTTTTTATGAGCAGCATAAGCCAAAAATATCCTTATGGCTTCTAACCTAGCAACTGGTGCAAATGTTTCATCATAATCAATTCCCTCCTGTTGAGAATATCCTTTTGCAACCAGCCTTGCCTTATTCCTTGTAATTATGCCATCACTGTCAGTTTTGTTTCTGAATACCCACTTTGTACCTACAACAGATCTATTCTTTGGTCTTGGTACTAGGGTCCAGACTTTGTTTCTTTCAAATTCATTCAACTCTTCCTGCATTGCTTGCACCCAATTAGCATCTCGAAGAGCTTCTCTTTGGTCTTGGTACTAGGGTCCAGACTTTGTTTCTTTCAAATTCATTCAACTCTTCCTGCATTGCTTGCACCCAATCAGCATCTCGAAGAGCTTCTTCCACTTTCTTTGGCTCAGTCTGAGAGAGAAAAGAATTGTAAAGACACTCATTTGAAATACCTGTTCTAGTTCTGACACCTGCATCAGGATTTCCAATTATCAAATCAGGTGTATGTGATTTTGTCCACTTCCTTGCAGATGGAAGGTTTTCTCTAGAACTGGATGCTCCCCCATGATCCATGTTATCTCCATTTTCTGATGCTCCCCCTGAAACTATGCTTTCTGAGTTGGATTTTTCAGTATTTAGATTTTCAGTACTATCAGAATTTGGCTTATCAGAACTTGACGAATCAGAACTTGAAGAGCCAGATGCATGTTCGAATGTTTCTTGAGATGTGGTAGGATTTTGAGTATGCTCCCCTTGCATAGGGGCATCTTCATTTAACGTAGTCACCACAGTTTCAATAACATCAGAGTTTAATCCATCAGAGTTTGCAGTATCAGGACTTAGACTGTCAGGATTTTCAGTATCAGAATATGAGTCTTCATTTTCAAATCTCAGCTGATCATGGTCAACGAAATCTTTAAGACCTGTGATCTTCTTATCATCAAAAGAGACATTGATAGATTCCATGACCACTTTTGTTCTCAAATTACTCTGAAGGCTTTTGTGGAAAGTGGATATCCAACAAAGATTCCTTCATCAGCTTTTAGATCAAACTTTGATAGCTGTTCAGGATGAGTCGTGAGAACAAAACACTTGCATCCAAATACATGAAAATATTTCAGATTTGGCTTCTTTTTCTTCACCATCTCATATGGTGTTTTTCCATGCTTGTTAATGAGTGTTGCATTTTGAGTAAAACAAGCAGTCTGCACAGTTTCAGCCCAGAAATAGGTTGGAAGCTTTGCTTCTTCAAGCATTGTACGTGCAGCTTCAACGAGAGTTCTATTCTTCCTTTCAACAACTCCATTTTGCTGTGGAGTTCCAGGAGCAGAAAATTCCTGCTTTATTCCATGGCTTTTGCAGAACTCTTCCATTATCAAATTCTTGAACTCAATGCCATTATCACTCCTTAAAATTTTCACAGAATCTGTGACCATTTTATCCAGCTGTTTGACATGATCAATCAAGATAGATGCAGTTTCACTTTTTGTGTGCAAGAAATACACCCATGTGTATCTGGTGAACTCATCCACTATGACCAACGCATACTTCTTCTTTACAATAGACATGACATTTACTGGACCAAATAGATCAACATGTATAAGATGATAAGGCTCAAGAATTGATGATTCAGTCTTGCTCTTGAATGAAGATTTTCTTTGTTTGGCTTTCTGACATGAATCATAAAGGCCATCAGGAGCAAATACTGTGTTTGGCAATCCTCTCACAAGATCTTTCTTGACCAGTTCATTTATATTGTTGAAATTTAAATGAGAGAGTTTCTTATGCCAATTCCAGCTTTCTTCAATTGATGCTCTACTTAACAGACAGATTGCAGAGCCATCAGTACTTGTTGAAAGCTTAGCTTCATAAATGTTACCACGTCTGTATCCTTTCAGAACAACTTTACCTTTAGATTTACTCACAACTTCACAGTGTTCTTCAAAGAAATCAACATGATAACCTCTGTCACAGATTTGACTTATACTCAGTAGGTTGTGTTTAAGTCCTGAGACCAGAGCTACTTCTTTAATGATGACATTCCCAAGATTGATATTGCCATATCCCAATGTTTTTCCAATGTTGCCATCTCCATAAGAAACACTTGGGCCAGCTTTCTCAACAAAGTCTGATAGCAGGGCCTTATTTCCAGTCATATGACCTGAACATCCACTGTCCAGAACTAGAATATTTTTCCTGTTGCCCTGCAATCACAAAGACCACTAATTATTAGTTTTAAGGACCCAGACTTGCTTGGATCCTTTGGCCTTATTAAGTTTGTTAATATTTGCAGCGGATTTAGCATCAGAGTTTATGTTAACATTTTTCTTATCAGAATTTACATTATCAGACTTTGAATCAGAATTTACACTAGAAGGAACAATGGAAACTTTCTTCAAAGAAGGTTTTATTTGATAATAATCATAGTACAAACTATGATATTCCTTACAAGTATAAATGAAATGCCATAAACTACCACAATGAAAACAAGGATTTTGTGGTTTGTATCTAACTGACTGACTCTTAACTCCTGATTTTGAAGGTAAGGAGTTAATATTCTTATTTTTCCTGCAAAAAGAAGCCAGATGGTTAGAACTTCTACAGTTATGACATGTTTTCCTAGGATCATCAGGAACAGGTTTATAATCATTGCTTTTATTCACACCTTCCTTTCCATTCCTATTTTTCCTAGGTGATTTTACCTTGTTTGCATTCTTGACATCTTTCAGCTTATGCTTAAGCTGCTTCTTTGTCATTAAGCCTATGTTTACTTCAGCTGTCTTTTCCTGTTTTAGTTTGTCAGAAGTTAATTCCTCTTTAACTTCTGATTTCTCATTATCAGACTTTACAGTTACAAACTTAACAGGTTTTAACTTTGGCTTTTGCTTAACAACAGGCTTAATTTCTTCAGTTCCTTTATCATTCTTATTCTCTCCATAACCTAAGCCCTCTTTCCAATTTTCACTACTTAGCAAATTTTGAGTTGTTCTGCCAGAGTTAGTCCAAGTCCTGATTATCTCTCTTTCCTTTTCTAACTCAGTTTTTAGAGATTCATTCATTTTTAGCACTTCATCCCTAACATAAAAAGCATCATCTCTATCCTTCTGAGTTTGATGGAATATAACTAACTCTTTTTCTAAGAAATCATTTCTTTTCTTAAAAACAAGATTTTCAGAAGTTAATCTTTCACATGTTAAGGTTTGATCTCTATAACTAACAAACATGGTTTTAAGATATCTTCTCAACTCATTAATATCATCAGTATGAAAAGCATAAGTAGTCTGAGGTACCTTTGTTTCAGCAGCTTCAGAACTGCTCTCAGCACTTTCTTTATCAGCATTTGCCATCAATGCATAGTTCTCCTCACTTTAAGAGTCTGAAGTGTCTGTCCAGCTTTTCTGCTTTGTGACAAGAGCCTTGCCTCTGTCACCCTTTACCTTCTTGCAGTCAGGAGATATGTGGCCTTTCTCACCATAATTATAGCATTTAACATTGGTGTAATCTCCTCTGTCAGACTTTCCTCCTCTGCCTTCAGATCTTCTGAAATTCTTCTTATCAGAACTTATGCTTTTTCTGGAAAACTTCTTTCCCTTCCTGAACTTCCTGTATGCAATCTTGGTGATTCCTTTCACCATAAGAGCACACAGCTTCATCATCTCCTCATCAGCATCGGTCTCAGGCAAGCTTTCAGAATCTGAGTCATCATCACTCTCAGAACTTGATGACTCAGTATCAGACTTTATGAAAAGAGTTTTACCATTGTCTTTCTTTGAGGAAGCTGCCTTGGGGAATTCTTCTTCAGCCTTAAGAGCGACTGTCCTTGACTTTCCTCCTTTCCTCTTGCTTCTTTGTTCCATCTCCAGCTCATGAGTCTTGAGCATTCCATAGATTTCGTCAAGAGTTGTTTCATCAAGATTGTAGTTGTCTCTTATTGTCGTTGCCTTCAAATCCCAGCATTCAGGAAGAGCTAACAGGAACTTAAGGTTTGAATCTTCAAGATCCTCTTTATCAACCAATGACAAATCATTCAAAAGTTTGACAAATCTATCATATAAATCATTCAATGACTCATTAGTCTTTGAGTCAAAGTGTTCATACTCTTGAGTGGGTATTGTCTTCCTGTTCTTCTTAATTGTGTCAGTTCCCTGACATCTTGTTTCCAGAGCATCCCATATCTCCTTAGCAGTCTTGCAGTTGATTACCCTGTTTGACATTACATTATCAATGGAACTATGCAGTAAGTGTCGTACCTTAGCATCCTTAGCAATTGATGCTATGTCTTCAGCAGTATAATCACTCTTCTCCTTTGGTACGGTCATTGCTGCTTCACCTGCAACTGCAACAGCGAGTTTGGTTGGTTTGTGAGGACCTTCCTTGATTCTATCCAGGTATTCTGGATCTGTTGCTTCCAGAAACATGGTCATCCTTACCTTCCATATGGGATATTCAGATGGTCTCAGTATGGGGACTCTGATGGTCTCATACCGACTCTGAATTAGTGTCTTTGGTGGTTCCTCAGTTGTGGTAGGCTTAGTTGGAGTTTCTGTGTCCGACATGATTGTGTTTGGATCTTTAACTGTATGTAAGTTAACAGATAGGCTCTGATACCAATTGTTAGGTCACACACACACTGTAGAGGGGGTGAATACAATGTATAGTACACTCAAATCGAACTTTAAGAACTTAAGTAACAGAAAACAAACTTTATTGAAACAATAAACTCTGTTACAGTATGGAACTGTTACCTCTCAGTGATGAACAAATATCACGAGAGCTGCTAGGGTTATATAGAATAATAACTTCGATAATGATAACACTTATAGTGTAAACCCTATGCCTGTGTTTATATACTACACAGTTACAAGATAATCGCTAATTGATATGGAATATAATTCTGCTTCCTAAAATATATCAATCAGATATCTTTTCTTCCAAGTATTCCATTCTTCACGGAATTCCTTCTTCATGCATATCTCTTCTTATGTTTATCTCGATCTTCTTTCCTTTAATCAGCTACTGTCCTTATCTGATTGTCCTTCAGCACTTAAGTTCTGATATCTATCTTCTGATGATTATCTCCTGATAATATAAGTACTGATATCCTTAAGTCCTGACTTCCAGTATAAGTACTGATCAACAGTTAAGTACTAATTTATCCTGTTCACGTAAGATCTGAAAGCTAAACATAAAACATATTAGCCATGACATTATCAAATATATCTAACAATGTCAGAGACCTAGCTAGTCTCTGAGTTCCGGAACAGGTAATTGAAATGGCAGTTGGAGCCATGAATAAGATGGCAGTTGGAGTCGTCTAGTGTTGATAGCCTGATCAGCTGTCTTCACATATCCATACGTATCTGATTTGGATTTTGTGATTTCCGTAAGAGTACGGGTAGTTGATACAATGATTTAATAAGAGTAACTAGTATGCTAAAATTGGACTCTGGTGTTCTTATAGCACACTGCTACATTGTTTTAATGAAGCATGCTAGTTAGCGATATCCAGTTTTTCTCTAAATTTTGTTGTGTAATGTTGATATCATAATTACAGTTCTGTTCCTATTATTGTTGCATTACTGATTTATCATGTTATTCATATTTTGGTACTGCTGAGCGATTATGCTCACCCTTGCAAACTGTTATGTATATTTCGCAGATGCCTAGAAGATCAGTCAGACCAACCTATGTTCCCGCCCCTTCTGGACCCGGCTCCTCTGAGGTAGTTTGTATCAGGCCATGAGGTTTGAGGAGTTGCTGAATAAAGTTTGTGTGTCTTAGATGTTGAATAAAGAGTTTGTAATAATGAGAACCTGAATTATACTTGAACCTGGATCGGATCTTGGTTTGGGGTCGAGTTAGTATATTTTAATAATAATTTTGTTGTTTATATTTTTGGTAATTGTGTTTAGTGACGTCAACTCCTGACCCCGGGGTTGAGGCCGTCACAGTTGGTATCAGAGCTACAGGTTCAAGTCCCTGATTCAGGTTAGGGATTGTGTTAAGTAGGTGATAGCGTGAGTCTTTAAGTATGAGTCAGCAACTCATATTGAGGAGCAAACCTTTAGAGTCAGTCGAGGGTTCCGACGGCGTTACCCTGTCATCTATTAAATGTTTTGATAGAATTACCTTGACTTGGTTGTGTCTTGCCTGTATATTTATTATGTTGGCAGTGGCCTATTGCGATTTCGAGTTCTCCATCTCAGGCTTCTGATTCGGATAGTTTAGATTCAGAGAAACCCCTTGATGCTGTTACCGAGGAGACCCCTATGCCTCCTCCCCTAGTTCTTTCTTTTGTGCATCGAGACATCCCTGGATCTGGTCCTCGTCCCCGTTGGGGACGTAGGTCTGTGTCTGCTGTCAGGGATTTCCCTCCTGGCTGCGGTCCCAGTTCTTTCATGATGAGACCTCCGGTACCTCCTGTGGCCCCTAGTGGTACTTCTTCACCGATTCCTTATCATGTCCATAGGGCGGTGAATACTTCCTTTATCAGAGATCAGAGTCCAGAGTTTACTGCCCAGTTGGACCAGGTACCTATTACACTATTTCAGGGTATTTCTGCCCCTTCCCCTGAGGTGCGAGCCCGTGTGTGAGCATTGACCCAGATGGCTGTAGAGAGGGCTAGATCTATTGACCGTTTCATTAGTTCAGAGTTCAGAGCTGTGCAGTATCAGGACCTAGTGAACTGGCTAGTGTTTGAGCTAGGTTCCATTGGTGGCAGTGGTAGTGGCTAGTCAGAGCTGCTATAGAGGGATGCAGAGCTCAGAGTGACTTCTAGGAGTTCTGTGGTTGTTTTCCTTGTATATGTACATTATGTTGTGATAGTTTGTAGTAGGCGAGGCTGTTATGACAGCCAATTTTGGTGTGTATTCGGATGGTTCTTTTTAGTTGGATTTTCATTTGTACTAGTGGATTCTGTTAGTTATTGTATTCCAGCTGCTTTATCATATTGTTCAGTTTATATATATATTGTGTGTTGCTATTATTGTTGTTATTATTATTGTTGTTTCTGTTTCTGGCATTTTTGGATCATAATCATTCACTCAGGACGGATCCAATTTTAATGAGGGATGAAAATATTGTCTTAGTGGCAACGCTCTCCTGATTACATAAACATAAAGTGTTGGAGCAATTCATTTTCCTATATATGACTGTTATGTTTCAGGAGATGCCACCAAAGAGAAATTATCAGCCCAATAACGGGTCTGCTGGGAATCCTTCCGTGAGTGACATGATGAATTTGTTGCGGCAGCAGTCTGTACAGCTGGCCCAACAACAACAACAATTCAAGCAGCAACAGCAACAATTGTAACAACAACAACAACAACAACAACAGCAACAGTAGCTCATACAACAACAACAACAACAACAGCAAATCCAACAGCAGCAACTACAAATCCAGCAGCAGCATGAGTTAAGAGGGGCAAATCAGGATGTTATTTTTAAGTCTTTTCAAGCAGTGAAGCCCCCAGAGTTTAAGGGAGAGGTAGATCCTGTTGCTGCCAGGATATGGTTAAAAGAGATGGAAAAGGCGTTTGCGCTCACCAAGGTGAGTGAGAATTTAAAGACTGATTATGCTAGTTATTTTCTAAGGAATGATTCGAACTATTGGTGAGAATCTACACGAGCCCAAGAAGGAGAAGGTCCAGTACCATGGACCAGATTTACCGAGTTGTTTTTGGAGAAATACTTTCCAGATTGTCTCCGTACTCAAATGGAAGTGGAATTTTTGGAATTGAAACAATGGGATAAAAGTGTCACATAATATGAAGCAAAGTTTACGGAGTTGGCCCGTATAGCACCAGAATATGTGAGTTCAGAAGCTCAACGAGCGAAGCGGTTTCAGCAGGGGTTGAAGCCAGAAATAAGGAGTGGAGTTGTAGCCTTACAACTCAAGACATATACTTCGGTAGTTCAGGATGCCCTAGTGATAGAAATTGATCAGAAATTAGCTGCAAAGGAGCAGGGTGAGAAGAAAAGAAAATTTGAAAGTGGACCTGCTAGATCAGAGGCAGGAATAGCGGGTCAGAAGTTTCAGCGTTGGTTTGGAAGGAATAAGAATAAGAGGTTCAAGAGGCAGGATGTTCTTCAGGCGAAACCCGGTACTACTTCAGTTAACTCTGCCCCGACGAGAATGAGTAAGCCAGTGACGGATTGTAAGATGTGTGGGAAAAAGCATAATGGACAGTGCCGAGAGAATGTTAATTGTTTTAAGTGTGGACAGAAAGGTCACTATTCCACGGAATGTAAGTCTGAGATTCAAGGAGTTACCTGTTTTAGTTGCGGCAAAGTGGGACACATAGCTAGGAATTGCAAGTCAGTGACTCAAGGTAATGCTGGAAGAAGTGTGTCTCAAGGACCAGCAACCAGTACGGCGAGAGCTAGGACTTTTTAGATGACCCAGAAGTCTCCAGTTCATGACTCTGATGTGGTTGCAGGTACGCTTATTCTTAATTCCGTACCTGTTAATATTTTGTTTTATTCGGGAGCGTCCAAATCTTTTATATCTATGAATTGTATGAATAAAATGCAATTGATGTTAGAAGACTTAGATGAACCTCTAACTATAGAAATGGCTAATAAAGATAGAGTACCTGTAAAGCAATTTTGTCCTAGTTGTTCCCTAGAGATTTCAGGGTATATGTTCTCTGTTGACTTAATACCCTTCGAGTTGGGAGACTTTGATGTTATTTTAGGTATGGATTGGTTGTCTCGATATAGGGCAAATATTGATTGTAAGAAAAAGAGAGTTGTTCTGTACACCTCCGATAATAGAAGGATCAGTTACCAAGGGCAGAGGCAAGATAGGAAGTTTCTCTGAGTAATGCAAGCAAGAAGATTGTTGAGACAAGGATGTGAAGCGTACTTGGCACATGTAGTGGATACGAAGAAAGAGACCTCTATTTTGGATGACATTCCTATAGTAAGAGAATTCCTTGACATTTTTCCAGAAGAATTACCAGGATTGCCACCTGATCGTGAGATAGAGTTTTCCATTGACTTGATACCTGGAGCTGAACCAGTTTCTAAGGCTCCATACAGAATGGCCCCGATGGAAATGAAAGAATTGGCTAAGCAACTTCAGGAGTTATTGGATAAAGGAGTTATTCAACCCAGTGTTTCCCCGTGGGGTGCTCCAGTGTTATTTGTGAAGAAAAAGGATGGAAGTATGAGATTGTGTATTGATTACAGAGAGCTGAACAAGTTGACGATAAAGAATAAATATCCTTTGTCGTGAATCAATGATTTGTTTGATCAGCTTAAGGGAGCATGTTACTTTTCAAAGATCGACTTAAGGTCTGGCTACCACCAATTGAAGATAAAGCCCGAGGATATCCCCAAGACTACATTTCGATCAAGGTATGGCCATTACGAGTTTCTAGTAATGTTGTTTGGATTGACGAATGTGCCAGTGGCTTTCATGGATTTGATGAATACGGTATACAAGGAGTATCTGGATAAGTTTATTATTGTATGTATTGATGACATCCTCATATATTTTGAAGAATCCAGAAGATCACGCAGTACATCTACAGATTTCCCTACAGAAGTTAAGAGAAAAGCAATTGTATGCTAAGTTTTCTAAGTGTGAGTTTTGGCTGACGGAAGTACATTTTCTTGGACATGTGGTGAGTAAGGAAGGTATCAAAGTAGACCCGGTAAAGATTGAAGCCGTATCAAAATGGGAGCAACCGAAAACACCAACGGAAATAAGAAGTTTTCTTGGATTAGCAGGATATTATCGAAGGTTTGTGAAAGATTTCTCGAAAATTGCATCCCCACTAACCAAGTTGACCAGGAAGAATGAGAAGTTCATTTGGACAGAAAAGTGTAAAGAGAGTTTCCAGGAGTTAAAGCGAAGACTAGTGACGGCTCCAGTATTAGCATTGCCAGATGAGACGGGAAACTTTGTAATTTATAGTGATGCTTCTTTGAAAGGATTGGGATGTGTGTTAATGTAGCATGACAAAGTGATTGCGTATGCCTCCAGACAACTAAAGCCTCACGAACAGAAATATCCAGTTCATGACCTTGAATTGGCGGCTATAGTATTTGCTTTAAAGTTATGGCGTCACTACTTGTATGGCGAGAAATGCGACATTTATACAGACCATAAGAGCCTGAAGTACATATTCACGCAGAAAGATCTGAACATGAGGCAGAGAAGGTGGTTAGAGTTGATTAAGGACTATGATTGTTCGATTAATTATCACCCAGGTAAAGCCAATATAGTGGTTGATGCCTTAAGTAGGAAAGAAAGGTTGAATATGATTAAGATTGCGGAGGAATTGGCACGAGACTTAAAAAGAATGGAAATTGAAATTCGAGGATCTAACGGAAGTCAAGAGCAACTATATGAAATTACTTTCCAGCCAGCATTAATGGAAAAGATTAGAAGATGTCAAGAAGGAGTTATGGAACAAGAGTTGGATACTTTGACAGGAGAAGAGTTGTGCACTCAAAAAGATAGTCAAGGTTTGTATAGATTTTCGTCCAGAGTTTGGATTCCTAATGTAACAGAATTGAAGAACGAAGTATTGCAAGAAGCTCATAACTCTAGGTTTTCTATCCACCCTGGTAGTACCAAGATGTACCAGGATTTGAAGAGAAATTTTTGGTGGCCGGGAATAAAAAAGGATATTGCTAATTGGGTAAGTAAGTGTCACGTGTGTCAGACGGTGAAAGCAGAGCATCAACGGCCGAGTGGATTGTTACAACCTTTGGAGATTCCCCAGTGGAAATGGGAAGAGATTGCTATGGATTTTGTAGTAGGATTGCCAAAGATGAGAGCGAATCATGATGTTATTTGGGTAATTATTGATAGATTGACTAAGTCGGCGCATTTCCTTCCGATTAATGAGAGGTATTCGTTGGAAAGGTTAGTTAAGTTATACTTGGATGAGATAGTTACCAAACATAGAGTTCCTGTTTCTATAGTGTCGGATCGAGATCCGAGATTTAATTCCAGGTTCTGGACTAAATTCCAAGAGTGCCTAGGAACGAAATTGAATATGAGCACCGCTTATATCCTCAGACGGATGGCCAAAGTGAGAGAACGATTCAGACCATAGAGGATATGTTGAGAGTCTGTGTTCTAGATTTTAAGGGTAATTGGGATGAACACCTACCTTTGATTGAGTTCTCGTATAATAACAGCTACCATGCCAGTATAGGGATGCCACCTTATAAAGCTTTGTATGGATGAAAGTGTAGGTCACCATTGTACTGGGATGAGGTAGGAGAAAAGAAAGTGTTAGGCCCTGAGTTGGTTCAGCAGACTAGAGATGCCATAGTGTTGATTCGGAAAAGATTGGAAGCAGCTCATGATATACAAAGGAAATACGTAGATTTGCATAGGAAAGACATGGACTTTGAGATAGGAGCTTTGGTGTTACTAAAAGTATCACCTTGGAAAGGGTTAGTACGATTTGGTCAGAAGGGTAAACTTAGCCCTAGATTCATAGGACCCTTTGAAGTTTTGAAGAAAGTGGGAAAGGTCGCTTATGAGGTAGCGTTACCACCGCAGTGGCAGCACATTCATAATGTGTTCCACGTGTCTATGTTGAAACCCTACGTCCCTAATTCGAATCAAGTCATAGAATACGAACCGATTGAGCTTCAACCAGATTTGTCTTATGTGGAACAACCGGTCCAGATTTTAGACCGTAAAGAATGAGTCCTTAGGAATAAATCGATTCCTATAGTAAAAGTTTTGTGGAGAAATCCTCGAGTAGAAGAGTCTACTTGGGAATTGGAGTCAGACATGCTTGATAAATATCCTCATTTATTTAGTTGAATTAGATTCTGGGGACAGAATCTTTTTAAGGGGGAAAGAATATAACGACTCGTGTATTTTTATTTATTATTTTGTACTCGGAAGTGTAATTAAAGTTTAAGTAAATAAACAAAAGTTGTGTATTGATTTTGGCAGCGGTTACTGATTGTTATTTAATTATTTATGATTTGCTGATATGTGGGATTGGAATTATGTGATTTATTGGTGAGTTATATGATTTTATTTCGCTTGTAAAAGTGATTTTATTGTAATTTTAATTCCATAAATTTTTGAGTTGTCTTTAAAATTGGTTTTCTAATTTTATAATTTCAATAATTATTTTTAGGACTTTATAAAATTGAGAAATCCATATTTTGTTAATTATTCATTTTTAAATGATTTTTTGAGTGTGTTAAATGCTAAAATCCATATTTAATTATGGGAATCTTTAAAAATTATGAAACTTATATTTTATTAAGTTCGTATTATTCTGAGGATTTTAAAATTATTTTGAAAATTTTCGGAAATCATTTTACCCGCACATTGTTTCGTTATTGGTTAAAAAGCGGGTATAAGAGTACCTTAAAAATGGATTAAAATTTTTCGAAATTTATGTTTTTATTTACTTCGGGATATTTATAATATTTTAGCGCTGTTTTCGTAATTTTTGGAGGTTATTTTATTTGCACCTTATTCCGTTAATTTCGAAATTCGGGACAGAAATCGGGTCGCGGGGAGTTCGTGTCAATTCTTATTGCTACGTGTTATAATTATGTTAATATTGCAGACACGTGTCAGCTTCTTTTCAATTATCAGAAACGTGGTTGCACCTTAATTTCCTCAGAGAACATTTTATGTTCTTTAATTTTTCTTACCCCTTTTGTCTATCTCTCGGCAGCCTTCTTCTTTTTCTCCTGCAAAATCTCTCACACCTCTCCCTAAATCTCTACCCCTCCCTCTTTCGTTTCTCACCCTCGTCCTTCTCTTTCTTTTCCCGGTTGTCCTCGTATTTCGGTAAGTTGGGCTGCCGTTTTTCTTCCGTTTCCGGCCGCCGGTTCGTTGGTGAGGCGACGGTGGTGGGTGTGTACGCTCGATGGTGTGTATTGTGTGTGTACCGTGTGTTTATGTGTGTGTAGTGTTTGTGTGTGTGTAAGTTGTGTGTGTATGCTGTGGGTGCGCGAGTTCTTCGTGTGTGCTGTTGGTGGTGATGTTTCAGTTGCGTGACTTGGGTTCTGTTGGTCTTGAAATTTGATTTAATTTAATTTTCTGCAATTAAATTATATGACTAATATTAGTGAATAAAAATATATTGCGTGCGGGAAATTATTTGTATCAATGGAATTTATGTAGGATGCCCGGAATTTACGGGAACCCGTAAATTTTATCGCCGTCGACAATGAGTTTTAAAACGAGTCGACGGTGGACGGTGATGACGATGTTCTGAGTCCTAAATTTTATAAATAAATAAAATGATTTCTTTTCATAAAATATTTCCGGATTTAAATAATTAATTGTGATTGGTGTTGGGATGTAAGTTGTATAAAAGGATGAAGTAATATTGTGAATTGTGTGATTGATGACGTCGATTGTAATCGACGGGTAGTTTTATAAATAAATAAGGTGCTGCCAAAATTTCCTAAAAAAAATAATATATATGTATTTATATGTGTTACCCTAACAATATTCCAGACTACGTGACTATGTAGTTACGGGTTTGTGTGTATAGTAATAATACGAGTCGAGTTATTAAATTGAGTTGTTAGAATTTGAGGATATCAAGCATGTCGGTGTATCTGATTAGGGTATTCTGTATTTGTAGATTCCGAGCGAGTTTTCTCAGGACTAAAGTCAGCGTGAAAGCTACTTAGGGTTTTGTAAAGCGTTGCAAGGCAAGTACCCCTGACCATTCTTTTATGGTTCAGTATATATGAATAACTAAATGTTTTACTTTCGTAATGGAACAGAAACATTTTTAAGTTATGTATCCCCTGTATTTGAAAACGTTGTTTAAAATTGTGTTTTGGGGAAAAGTAACTTCTGAAAACACCTATCTCTAAACGTGATTTAAATGAAAAGAGGATTTGAATAGTGTGCTGTGATAGAATGGATTTTGAAAAGAGATAGGTAAAAGTGATGATTTTGAAAACTGGATTAAAACGATCAGATATGGGATACGTTGGGGCCAGAGTAGGCCTATTGAGTTGGCGTAAGAGGCTAATTCGGTTACGCGCACTGTATAACCGATTAGTCCAGCAGGTCAGAGACCTAGCTAGTCTCTGAGTTCCGGAACAGGTAATTGAAATGACAGTTGGAGCCATGAATAAGATGGCAGTTGGAGCCGTCTAGTGTTGATAGCCTGATCAGCTGTCTTCACATATCCATACGTATCTGATTTGGATTTTGTGATTTCCGTAAGAGTACGGGTAGTTGATACAATGATTTAATAAGAGTAACTAGTATGCTAAAATTGGACTCTGGTGTTCTTATAGCACACTGCTACGTTGTTTTAATGAAGAATGCTAGTTAGCGATATCCAGTTTTTCTCTAAATTTTGTTGTGTAATCTTGATATCATAATTACAGTTCTGTTCCTATTATTGTTGCATTTCTGATTTATCATGTTATTCATATTTTGGTACTACTGAGCGATTATGCTTACCCTTGCAAACTGATATGTATATTTTGCAGATGCCTAGAAGATCAGTCAGACCGACCTATGTTCCCGCCCCTTCTGGACCCGGCTCCTTTGAGGTAGTTTGTATCAGGCCATGAGGTCTGAGGAGTTGCTGAATAGAGTTTGTGTGTCTTAGATGTTGAATAAAGAGTTTGTAATAATGAGAACCTGAATTATACTTGAACCTGGATCAGATCTTGGTTCGGGGTCGAGTTAGTATATTTTAATAATAATTCTGTTGTTTATATTTTTGGTAATTGTGTTTAGTGACGTCAACTCCTGACCCCAGGGTTGAGGCCGTCACACAATGTGTTCCACGTATCTATGTTGAAGCCCTATATCCCTGGTTCGAATCAAGTCATAGAATATGAGCCTATTGTGCTTCATCCAAATTTGTCCTATGTGGAACAACTGATCCAAATCTTAGACCGTAAAGAACGAGTCCTTAGGAATAAGTCAATCCCCATAGTGAAAGTTTGTGGAGAAATCCTCAAGTAGAAGAGTCTACTTGAGAATTAGAATCAGACATGCTTGATAAATATCCTCATTTGTTTAGTTGAGTCAGATTTCGGGGACATAATCTTTTTAAGGAGGAAAGGATATAACAACTCGTGTATTTTCTTCTTTATTTTTCTAATATTTAAAAGTGTAATAATCGAATAAATAATTAAATAAAATGTGTGTATTGATTTTTGGCAGCAATGTGTTGACTTTACTAATTATCTGTGATTTATAGAGATATGGTATGGATTTTTGTGATTTATTATCAAGGTATGTGGTTTTGTTATGCTTGTAAAAGTAATTTTTATTAAAGTTTTAATTCCATAAATATTTGGATTGCCTCTAAAATCTGTTTTATAATTTTATAATTTCAATGATGATTTTTAGGATTTTATAAAATTGAGAAATCAATATTTCACTAATTATTTATCCTTAAATAATTTTTTGATTATGTTTATTGGTAAAATCCATATTTAATTCTAGAATTCTTCAAAAATAATGAAATTCATATTTTATTAGGTTTATAATATTCTAGTAATTTTAAAATTATTTTGGAAATTTTCGGGATTAATTTCACCTGCGCGTTGTTTCGTTTAATGATTAAAAAGAGGGTATAAATTGTGTTTTAAAAATTGTATTAAAATTTCAAAAATTATGTTTTTAATTACTCTGGGTGACATTTTGAGACTAGTTGGGATTTATTTCAATATGTTTTCAATTACACTTTGTTCGTTAAAAATATAAAGTTAGGATAAAAGATCGGGTCTCCGGGTATTCAGGGATACGTGTTAATAAATCAACACGTGTCCTGTTTTTGCAGGACACGAAAATAGGACACGTGTGGCTGCCATATTTTTTTCCTTAAACATCAATTTCCCTTTTCTCTCGGTTGTGCCTCTCGAACAATCTCAATTCTCTCTCTCTCTGTTCTCTCTTTTGCTCCTCGTTTTTCTTGTTTCCTCACCTCCACGTCCTTCCTCGGCTGTTCTCGGTGTTGTCTGATTGCCGTCGTGGCTCCGCCGCCGCCTTTATCCAGTGAGCTTGGTGGTTTACTAGTTATATGTATACGTATATATATATTCATGTATATATGTGCGTACTTGTGATTGTGGGGGTGTGTTGCCTGAGTTCCTGTGCAGCCTTTTTTTTGCCGTTTTATGGCTGCCCTGTGCTTTCCGGTCGTGTCTGTGTTGTGCGCTTGCTTGTACGCGTGTGCTGTTGAAATTTTTATTTATTTAATTTAATTATTTTTTGCAGGAATTTGCTTGGTTTGAATTTTGTGAAATAAAATGCATAATTTCGTGCGGAAAGTATTTCAATTAATCGCAAAAAATTTTGTTGGAATCCGAGTTACCGGGTACCCCGAGAATTTTGTCGTCGTACCGCGATGACTCGTTACGAGCGGATGGTGGACGGTGATGACGTTGTTCTGAGTCCTAAATTTTATAAATAAATAAAATGATTTGTATAAAATATTTTCGACATTTAAATAATTATTTATATTACGAATTGTATTGTAATGCAAGTTGTACGAAAATTGTGGAATTGATATTGTGATGAAATTATGGATTGTTGTGATTGTTGACGTCGATTGTAATCGACGGGTAGGCTTATAAACAAAGGAGTTGCTGCCAAAATTTTCTAAAAATTTATTTTAAAACGTACTTATTTATATTATACGTGTTACCCCTATTTATGTTCGGATTACGTGATTATGTGATTATGTGTATAATAGCTATACGAGTCAGGTTATCGGATTAGGTTACTAGGGTTTGAGGATATCAAGCATGTAGATATACCTGATTAGGGTATTCCGTATCTGTAGATTCCGGTCGAGTGTTGCAAGGACTAAAGGCAACGTGAAAGCTACTTAGGATTTCTGAAAGCATTGTAAGGCAAGTACCCCTGACCATTCTTTTATGGTTCAGTACATATGAATAGCTAAATATTTTAATTTCGTATGGAACATAAACGTTTTAAGTTACGTATCCCATATAGTTATAAATCACTATTTTTAACCTATTTTGGGGAAAAGTAACCTTGAAAGGTACCTATCTCAAATGAAATGATTTGCGAACTGGATTTTATATGTCTGCTGGTAAAACGAATGGCTTTGAAATGAGATAGGTACAAGTGTTTTGAAAACTGGATAAAATGATCAGATATGGGATACATAGGGGCCAGAGTAGGCCTATTGAGGTGGCGTAAGAGGCTAATTCGGTTGCGCGCAAATTATAACCGATTAGTCCAGCAGTCAGAGACCTAGCTAGTCTCTGAGTTCCGAAATAGGTAAATGGGATGGCAGTTAGAGCCGTCTGGTGGTGATAGCCTGATCAGCTGTCTTCACATATCCGTTACATATCTGATTTGGCTTTGTGATTCCCGTAAGGGTATAAGTAGTTGATACAGTGGTTTTATAAAAATGAATAGCATGCTAAAATTGGACTCTGGTACTTACACAATACACTACTACGTTGTTTTGTTAAAAGCATGCTAGTTAGTGATATCCAGTTATCTCATTTATTCATTATATAATGTTGTTCGCAGATTTACAGCTCTGTTCCTATCTTTTTTTACATTACTGTTTTTTTCTTGTTATTCATATGTTGGTACTGCTGAGTGATTATGCTCACCCTTGTAACCTGAAATAGTATATATATATATCGCAGATGCCTAGAAGACCAGTCAGATAGACCCCTGTTCCCGCCCCTTCAGGACCCAGCTCCTCAGAGGTAGTGTATGTCAGACCACGCGCGGTCTGATGAGTTGCTGAATAAAGTTAGAGTGTGTCAGACTTTTGAATAAAGGGTTATAATAATGTGAACTTGAATCATACTTGAACCTGGATCGGATCTTGGTTTGGGGTCAAGATAGTATATATTAATAATAATTTTGTTATTTATATTTCTGGTAATTGTGTTTGGTGACGTCAACTCCTGACCCCGGGGTTGAGGCCGTCACAGCACCCCCGGTGGATCCAGATTCCCCACCTCTCGACCCCGCCCGTAGGTAGTCCTTGTTAGCTTATGGCTATCTTCAAGACATCCTGAGTTCATGATTGGCTGTTGCTGAGGCCCGGTTGGATGAGGTCAGGAGAGAGTTAGATGCACAGAGAGCTGGTAGACGTGCACGGATTCATGAGGCTAGAGCTACCATACCCCGATCTCTAAGGAGAGAGCTGACTGAGATAGAGCTTATTGCTCATGCATGACTCCGATCACTTCATGGAGACAGACATGGCAGGATATCTAGGAGGCAGGCTGATTATATTTTCCGTCATGCGATGGAGAGAATGTGGGAGTTGACCCACTCTCGTGATTGATTCAAGACCAGTGATGTGGTAGTCTAGTCTTCTAGTTATTTGAGGCCATAGTAAGAGCCAATTTTCCGGGATAGTTGACTTGTTTTTAGTATCCCTTTCTCTGACTAGACAGATAGGCTCATGTATTTCACTTTTGGGAAGATGATTGTAGCACTATTATACTTTTGACCAGATCGAACTATGTATTTCTCGCATTATGTATATATTTGTTTCCTTTCAGTTCAGTTCCTTGGTGACGAGATCACTATTTTTATCTTTATTATTACTGCACTTCTTGTTATTAGAACTATCATATTATAATAGAACTGTGAGATACGTTCTCCCCATTATAGCAAATGTGCAACGCACAATCTTATGTGTATGATTGTGACCTAATGTTGAATTTTCCAAAATTTATCAGTATCATGCCGCCAAGAAGGATTGGAACTAGGGCGAACCCTGGATTTGAGGACCAGGGAAGCCATAACCAAGATGGTAAAAACCAAGAACACAGTGAAGAGGAAGATGAGGATTATGTTGAACAGCATGACTCCCAGTATGGAGCGGAGGAGGAAACATTTAATGTTGGAGGATTTGAAATAGAGGCGGAAGAAGGAGAAGCTGAGGTTGAGCAACGGGTAGCTAACCCAGGCATGTATCCCATGGGGCAGTTCATGCAACTACTAAGGCAGGACTTGGAACGTCAACCAAACCCACCCCCTTAAGGAAATAACAATATTGTGGCAAACTCTTTCAGGGCTTTTAAGTCCCTTAAGCCCCCGAGTTCCATGGATCAGCCGACCCAGTTGAGGCAAGAGCATGGCTAAAGGAAATGGAAAAATCCTTTGAGATTCTGAGTACCAATGAGGCACAGAAGACTGTATTTGCTACATACCTTGTAAAGGGGGAGGCCAACTACTAGTGGGAGGCCAAGAAAAATATGGAGACGGATGCTATCATAACCTGGGAGAGGTTCTGTCAATTGTTTTTGGGAAAATATTTCCCGAGGTTTATGGAGAACCAGATGGAGCTCAAGTTCTTGGAGCTAAAGCAGAATAAATTATCTGTAGCAGAGTACGAAGCTAAATTTACTGAGTTATCAAGGTTTGTGCCGGAGTTTGTGAATACCGAGGAGAAGAAAGCTAGGATATTTAAGTAGGGACTGAAATAATGGATTCAGAATAGGGTGGCAATCCTTGAGCTTACAGACTATGCCATAT
Organism: Apium graveolens; assembly: GCF_009905375.1. Lineage (NCBI taxonomy): Eukaryota > Viridiplantae > Streptophyta > Magnoliopsida > Apiales > Apiaceae > Apium > Apium graveolens. The sequence goes on from NC_133647.1 coordinate 141,372,958, forward strand.
TTGTGTAAAAGGCAACAATTGCAGAAGCCGAAAGTGAACAGATGCATAAGGAAAGAGAGAAGAAAGGAATAAAGAGAAAGAGCATAAGTATGGGCGGAGGTTTGGCAGGAGGGATCTTCCCAAATAGGTTTAACTGAGGAACAATATCTCTACCAGGAAGAAATATCGGGTTTAGACAGCCCATGAGTGTGAATGTGAGCCAGAGCGGCCCAAAATCAGGGGTGTCCCATTACAACAAGTCTCGACCCCCATTACCAGCATGTAACACTTGTGGAAGGATGCATTTCGGGGAGTGTAAAGGGAAGCCAGTAACCCGCTTTAAGTGTGGTCGATAGGGTGACTATTCTAACAAGTGTACTTCGCAACCCCTCAGTGTCATCCCGACCACCTTCTGTTATCAGTGTGGACGCCCAGGCCACATGAGGAGGGAATGCCCAGGAAATAAACTAGCAGCTTCAGGAGCGAGCAGGGCTACTTCCAATAAGCCACCTACTGCAAGGACATTCAACATGACAGTTCGAGATGTTATGAAAGACTCAGATGTGATAGCAGGTACCCTTTCTCTAAATTCAGTCAGTGCAAATGTTTTATTTGATTCGGAAGCAACTAAATCTTTTATACCGAGGGACTTTGCACGTAAATTAAGACTTAAGGCTGAACCCTTGATAGAACCCTTACAAGTAGAAATAGCCAACCATGAAGTTATCCCTGTTAACCAGATTCACCCCGCCTGTGAGTTAGGCATAAGGGAACAATCTTTTAGTGTTGATCTAATTACTTTTAAATTAGGGGAATTTGACGTAATTTTGGGAATGGACTGGCTATCTAGCAATGATGCTCAGATAGACTGTAAAGGGAAGAAAGTTAAGTTGAATATCCTATGGAAGAAAGGAGTCATATTTAGAGGGAAAGGAAGACGCATAAATTTTTGACCATGGCCCAGGCCAATAAAATGCTACGAAAAGGAAATGAGGCTTACTTAGCCTATGTGGTGGACACGCAGAAGGAGGTGCCCAACTTGCAAGACATTCTGATAGTCAACGAATTTGAAGAAGTATTCCCACAAGACCTCCCAGGACTACCACCCGATAGAGTGATTGAATTTGCTATTGAGTTGGCCCAAGGGACGGCGCCAATTTCAAAGGCACCCTACCTGTTAGCCCCGTTAAAAATGAAGGAATTAGCTACCCAATTACAGAAACTTTTGGATAAGGGTATGATAAGACCTAGTGTGTCTCCTTGAGGAGCACCAATATTGTTTGTTAAGAAGAAAGATGAGAGCATGAGGTTGTGCATCGACTACCGAAAGTTGAACAAGCTAACCATAAATAACAGGTACCCGTTACCCAGAATAGACGATCTATTTGACCAGCTAAAGGATGTTGTCTACTTTTCCAAGATTGACCTGAGAACTTGATATCACCAACTAAAGATTAAACCTGAAGATATTCCAAAGACTGTGTTCCATACCAGGTATGGGCACTATGAGTTCTTGGTAATGTCCTTTGGATTAACTAACGCCCCAACGACTTTCATGGATATAATGAATATAGTATTCAAGAAGTACTTGGACAAGTGTATGATAGTTTTTATCGATGATATTTTAATCTACTCAAGGACCGAGGCAGAACATGCAAAGCATTTGAGGATAGCTCTAGGAATACTCAGAGAAGAACAGTTGTATGCCAAATTCTCGAAGTGTGAATTCTGGCGGAATGAAGTACAGTTTTTAGGGCATGTGATCAATAAGGAAGGAGTATTGGTCGACCCCTCCAAGATAGAGGCGGTCTCAAATTGGGAAAGGCCAACCACACCCATAGAGGTAAGGAGTTTTATAGGATTGGCCGGCTACTATCATAGATTTGTATAGGATTTTGTGAAGATCACCGCCCCTTTAACTCGACTTACTCGTAAGACAGAGAAGTTTGAATGGAAAAAGAAATGCGGGAACAGTTTTCAAGAATTGAAGGAAAGATTGGTGATGACCCTTGTGTGGGCGTTGCCGGACGGAAAAGGAGATTTTGTAATATATAGTGACGTGTTGCACAAGGGATTAGGGTGCATGCTTATGTAGCACGGCAAAGTGATCGCGTATGCGTCGAGACAATTGAAGGAATATGATATTAGATATCCTACCCATGATCTTGAGCTAGCGGCAATAGTTTTTTCCTTAAAAATTTGGAGGCACTACTTGTATGGATAGAAGTGCGAGATTTCACAGGCCATATGAGCCTCAAGTACATATTCACGCAGAAAGAGCTCAACATGCGCCAGAGAAGATGGTTAGAGCTAATCAAGGACTATGATTGTAAGATTCTCTATCATCCAGGGAAAGCCAATGTGGTGGCTGACGCCCTTAGTAGGAAGGAAAGACTCAAAATGATAATGCCTTCGAAGGAATTATTAAGAGATTTCGAGAAAATGGAAATAGAAGTAAAGATAACCGGAGCCGGAACCGAAAAGCTGTTTGAGATCACGATGTAGCAAGAGTTATTGGAAAAAATCAGATCGTGCCAAGAAAAAGTGATGAATGAAGGCAAAGAGTCAATGACTGGAGAAGAGATCCATACCGAGAGAGATGATAAGGGGATAATGAGGTATTCCTACAAGATTTGGGTTCCGAATGTTCAAGAGCTTAAAGACGAGATTTTGGATGAAAGCCATAGTTCAAGGTATTCCATTCACCCGGGGAACACCAAGATGTATAGGGATTTGAAGGAATATTACTGGTGGCCCAACATGAAGAGGGAGGTAGCAGAATAGGTAAGAAAATATTTGACTTTCCAAAGAGTAAAGGCGGAGCGCTAGAGACCCAGTGGACTTTTACAACCCCTGGAGATTCCCAAATGGAAATAGGAACAAATAGCCATGGATTTTATTATAGGCTTACCAAGGACGAAAGCTAATCACGATGCCATATGGGTAATTATAGACCGACTAACAAAGTCGGCTCACTTCATTCCAATCAATGAGAGATACACAGTCGATAGACTGGTGGACATTTACCTTAAGGAAATAGTGACGCGACACAGAGTCCTAGCATCCATTGTCTCATATCGAGACCCCAGATTTAACTCCAGATTTTGGAGGAGCTTTCAAGAATGTGCGGGAACCAAATTAAACATGAGTACCGCTTACCATCCCCAGACGGATGAGCAAAGTGAAAGGACCATCTAGACACTAGAGGATATATTGAAAATCTGTGCAATAGACCTTAAAGGAAGTTGGGATGATCACTTGCCGTTGATCGAGTTTTCTTATTGAAAGAGATGTGTCCTAAATCCAATCATGTATGATGATTTAGGAATAACTTTTATGTAATCTGTTTTGATTTCATTGATATTAATAAAAGACTTGTTTTGGTTTTATTACGGGCTTTATCTATTTAAGTGTTTAAATAAGATATACCATAGTTTAGAGTAAAGCTTTTTATGGATTATGATGAGATCATAATAATGAGACCTAAAAGATGATAACTCTAAACTTAAATATTTCCTAGTCATAGGATTACTAACTGGTAATTAGTAATCCGCAAAGATCGGTACATACTATGCTTGCTTCATTATGAAGGATGTATGTTCTCATAGACATTTATGTGGTGACACTATAGCTAGTATGTAGGTGCTTATTATAGAATAAGTTCACTGAACATGACTCACACAGCTGAACAACTGATGGAGTTCACTCACGTATCAGCAGTTGTTCACATAGTGATAGTTGTACAAGTATCCTTAGACTTGAGGTCATCATAGTCATCTTGTGTACACTGAATTATGCTTTGGTTTAGTTCTTAGTCTCAAGGGACAATTATAAGGGCTCTACTGGGTATAGAAATTTGTACACGAAGATAGTGTATGATCAATAAAGGATCTACCCCTTCCAGTGTAGGAAGAGAATGTTCAATGCTGATCCACTTATGTTAGTTCAGGAATCTCTGGCCAGAGTGAATGAAATTAGAAAGGAGTTTCTAATTTACATTAAATAGAACTAAGCATAGTGAATGGGAAAGCAAATGATTAAATAAGATAGGCTTGACACAAGTTCCATACCTTGTATTTAATCGTGACATTGCAGGGTAGAAGGAATTGATTGTACGGTAACTACTCATTGAATAGGTTCTTGGTATTCTAAGCAGTGAATTCGTATTATCCGGATAGTCGCGATATGCTGAGAAGTATCCCTCACGATGTAGAATAAATATGATTAATTTATTAATTAATCATATTTAATGAATTAGAAAATTTATATAAATAATGATAAAATAGTTTTATTATTATTTATTTCTACTACCGGCTTAATATTGAACCTACAGGATCATACCATAAAAGAGAATGATTTAATGGTGGAGGAATTAATTAATAATTCCTGGTAATTATTTATATGTGAAATAAATAATTAATTAGCAGATTTAATAATTGATTAAATGAGATTTAATTAATTCTTAATATTATTAATTAAGAATTGAATTTGGAAATTAAATCAAGTGAGAGAATTATTTTTCTAAAGTGTTTAGAAAAGGGATTAATGATTAAAAAGTGTTTTAATTATTAGTTAATTGGTTAATAAGAATAATCAATTAAAGGGTTAATAATAATAATATTTTATGGAAAATTTTCAGCTGAAAATTTTGCCTATATATATACTATTATAAACCCTATTTGCCTCAACCCAAATAATTAACCTTAATTCTAAAGTAGAACAAGAGGGAGACAACTAATTCTCTCAACCTCTTCCTCCTCCATCACATTGTACTCTTGGTGGATACCGGTGGAGTGCTTCACACTTGAGGAGCAGCTGCTAGGGATTTCCGTTCATCGTTCTTGGATCGCTATTAAAGACCTCCATCTTTCCATTAACGTAAAGCTTCTTAAGGTAAACATACTGAACTACGAATTAAATATTATTTTTCGCATGGATCCCGCGGAGGGTTTCGTTTTTTTTTAAGATTTAAATTTACATTTTCGTTGCGTTTATGTGCTAAAAACCCTTCAATGGCATCAGAGCTACTTGCGAAAAGTTTTTAATTCGTTTATGTGTTTAACTTTTTTCGATATATGAGCATGTATGTGATTCGTCATGATTTGATGTTGATATAATATGCTTATATTTATGTATGGTTTTGAATATATGATATTCATGTGAGTTGTATAATCATAAGATGACTATGTAATCTGTATATATCCTGATATATACATGATTTATGTTTGTTCTAATTATGAGAATCATATTAGATATGGATTCTGAATTGGCTGCTGAAGATTTGCTGAAATCTGGGTCTGGTGTCCGATTTACGCAAATGAATACCCTATTCCATAGGTAAACGAGCGTCTGAACAAAACTGATAGCAAATGATATCAACGACTCGTCTGTAAGGCATTTGACGTCGTTTACTGCCCGTAAACAGTGATTCTTGTTTTTCTGATTTGATTCTGATTTTTGTCATTTTTTTATGATTAGATCATGGATAATATGATATTTTAAGATCAGATTATATATTTTAACATGCTTTTATGTGTTGTATGAGCATGGTGGATGGTTATGGCCTTTCGACCTTAGTGTAATGGTTTTGGTTTTGGTTTTAAATACGACTTGCATGTCGTCAATCTTTGTAATCATAAATCTCGAATGTAACTCGAGTTATTCTTATAAGTTCATTAGATTAGTTTACTTTCAATCTATGTAATGTAATTGAAGACTAAAAAAGGCTATCCAATGGAGGTGATACAAAGAAGAAGACGAGGCATACAAGAAGTCTAAACAAAGAAGAAGACTTATGTAATAAGTAGTTGTATTTATTTCCATCACCATATTAGATTGACCTTGATCTTTATCATGAGCTTGATAAAGATCACATAGGATGGGGCCATAACCAAACACATTTACTTTATTGCACTTTTCATTTACTTGTTTATTTAATTTTATATATGAGATATATGCCTATATTTACCATGCGATGATAGATTTAGGTGAACTTAAATCAATATAAGGCGTGCTCTAGAAAATCTAGAATATGAATCGTTTCTTGCCTTAACAATAATATTATGAATACAATCATGAGATTCTTGTGTTTATGAAACACGTACTTAAATATGAATTTTCAATATTGAGAGAAAGGATGATTCTGTCAACAAGAAGATTTCTATCTGTAAGAAAGGGGTATAAGTGACGCCTCTGGGAATCATCTGATTATCGATTATTGATTTGAAATATTTAATTTAAAAGGAAGTATGATTATGATTGCAACATAATATAATCCCTCTAAAATTAAATAATATCAAGTAGTAATTGGCCAATGACACAACGGGCTTGTGTCGGTCAAAGCCTTCCAACATGGTAGAAAGTAGTTCTTATTTTTAAATCATTGTCGTTTCATGCTAGAGCCGAGGGCTTTGATTTCGAAATAAGAAATACTTTTATATTACATAAAGATGTGTACATTGAATTAGAATCTAAAGGTCGTTACGTGCTACAGCCGTGGGCCGTTGGAGACTGATTCAATTATACGAAATGTTGGGTTAGACTTGACTTAGAATATTGAGTTTGTCGTGCTACAGCCGTGACTCAATTATTCAAGAGGCTAAAGATTTATTAGGGAATAACATAAGATGTAATTGACAAGAGTTGTCTGCCTATTGAACATCACATGACGTTTCGTGCTACAGCCGAGGTTGTGTGATGAAATGTAGGATCCCTATTCCCACTAGCATTATGAATGCTTAATTTTTCACTTAAGGGGGTTATATAATTTAGATAAACTAGTGGGAGCCACTTATGAATAAAGACCCAATTCATAGTGTTTTATGAAATGAAATTAAATATTTGCTAAGTGTTGTTATGTGTTCATCATTTACAGATTTACTATATTTGTTATGTCTTCTGCACTATCACTCCGGAGTATACTAGATGCTCACAAGTTGACTGGTCCTAATTTTGTTGACTGGCTTCGAAACTTGAGAATTGTTCTCAGGGTTGAGAAGCTGGAATATGTGCTTGACTCACCTAAGCCTACTGAACCTGCTAGTGATGCACATAATGATGAACATGTTGTGTATCGTAAGTGGATAGATGGTGCAAATATTGCTCAATGCATCATGCTAACTTCAATGAACATTGAGCTACAGAAGCAACATGAGCATATGGATGCTCACACTATCCTTATGAATCTACAAGAGTTGTATAATGTGGCAGGGAGGACAGCTCGATATGAGATATCGAAGGAACTGTTCGGTTGTAGGATGTCTGAGGGATCATCTATGAATGACCATGTACTTAAGATGATCAATTTGATTGAACGTCTTGGACAACTTGGTTTTGCCATGGATGGGGAGCTGAGCCAAGACTTGGTCTTGCAATCACTTCTGAGTTCGTTCTCGCAGTTTGTTGTGAACTTTCACATGAATAAGCTGGATGTCAGCCTGCCTGAACTCCATAACATGTTGAAGACTGCGGAATCGAATTTTCCGCCTAAGAAGAGTTCTGTTCTTCTAATTGGTGAAGGTTCCAATCCTAAAAAAAGGAAGAAGAACCCTTCCAAGAAGAAGAAAGTAGGTGAGAAAAAGCCGGTTCCACCAAAAGCTGAAGACCCCAAGAGCAAAGTTGTTTGCTTTCACTGTAACAAGGTGGGGCACTGGAAGAGGAACTGTAAGGTTTACCTTGCAGAATTGAAGAAGAAGGGTAGTGAGACTACCGCTTCTGATTCAGGTATGTTCATGATCGAAGTTAATATGTCACTAAGTCAAATTTCTACTTGGGTATTAGATACCGCCTGTGGTTCTCATATTTGCAATTCGTTGCAGGGACTAAGGAGAAGTAGGACTCTTGAAGAAGAGGAGGTGATTCTACGGATGGAAAATGGAGCAAGAGTTGCTGCTGAAGCTGTAGGATCATTTCATTTACATATGCCTACGGGCAAAACTATTGTTCTATATAATTGTTATTTTGTTCCCTCGATTGTGAGGAATATTATTTCTATTCCATGTTAGACTTGGCTGGATTTTCGTTTGTTATTCAGAATAATATATGTTCAATTCTTAGAGATAACGTTCTTTATGGAAGTGGTATTTTAAACAATGGTCTGTATATATGTGACGTAAAGCATAATTTACTACAAATTGAACATACTAATAAAAGAAAAAAGGATGATGAAAATCTCACTTTCTTGTGGCACTGCGGACTTGGTCATATTAGTGAAAATAGACTGCGGACATTGCATAAGGAAGGGTTACTTGACCCCTTTTGATTTTAAATCATATCCTACATGCGAGTCTTGTCTATTGGGTAAAATGACCAAATCTCCATTTAGTGGACATGGAGAGAGGGCTGCAGATTTGCTAGGATTGGTACACACAGATGTATGTGGACCAATGTCTACGCAAGCCATGGGTGGATTTTCATACTTCATTGCTTTCATAGATGATCGATCTATATTCAGATATGTATATTTGATGAAACACAAGTCTGAAGCCTTTGAAAAGTTCAAAGAATATAAGTATGAAGTGGAGAAACAAACCAAACATAGTATTATAACTCTTCGATCAGATCGAGGTGGTGAATACTTGAATGGAGAGTTTCTAGCTTATCTCAAAGAAAATGGTATAGTCTCCTAGTGGACTCCTCCATATACTCCACAGTTGAATGAGGTATCTGAAGGGAGAAATCGAACTTTGTTAGACATCGTTCGGTCCATGATGAGCTATGCAAATCTTCCAGTACTCCTGTGGGGTTATGCATTGGAAACCTCAGCATATTTACTGAATAAGGTGCCTTCCAAATCTGTTCCTCAAACTCCATATGAGATATGGAAAGAAAGGAAACCGAGTCTTAAACACGTTAAGATTTGGGGATGTCCAGCTCAAGAAAGTTGACCCAGATAAGCTGGAACCTCGATCTGTAAAATGTAATTTTGTGGGATATCCTAAAGAGACTTTAGAGTATTACTTTTACACCGATCATCGGGTGTTTGTCTCCAGATATGCTACCTTCTTGGAAAAGCAGTTTATCCTTGAAGGAAACAGTCGGAGCAAAATTGAACTTGATGAAGTTCAAGAAGCACAAACTACTACGGATCAAGTGGAAAGACCTGTTCAGACTGAACAACCTTTTGTGGAACAGCCCATTCATAGGTCAGGGAGAGTGTCTCGCCAACCTGAGAGGCATTATGGCCTTGTCATTGAGAATGACAATGAGTTGTCAATCATTGATGATGACGACCCTGTGACCTATAATGAGGCAATGAGTAGTGTTGCCTCAGAGAAATGGCATAGTGCCATGAAATCCGAAATGGAATCTATGTATACCAACCAAGTATGGACTCTGGTTGAGGCGCCTGAAGGTGTTAAGCCTATTGGGTGCAAGTGGGTATACAAAAGAAAGATTGGAGCAGATGGGCAGGTGGAGACCTATAAGGCCAGGCTCGTGGCAAAAGTATTCAGACAAAGGCAAGGGATTGACTTTGATGAAACTTTTTTGCCTATAGCCCTGTTAAAATCAATTCGGATTTTTCTTGCGATTGTTGCTTACTACGACTATGAGATCTGGCAAATGGACGTGAAAACGACCTTTCTTAATGGGAAACTTGAAGAGGAAGTGTATATGACACAGCCAGAGGGTTTTCTTTCCAAGGGAAATGAACACCTAATGTGTAAGCTGCTGCGAACCATATATGGTTTAAAGCAAGCTTCTCGTAGATGGAACATCTATTTTGATGAGACAATCAAAGAGTTTGGTTTTATCAAAAACATAGATGAAACATGTGTCTACAAAAAGGTTAGTGGGAGCGCGGTAACATTTCTTGTATTGTATTGAAAGAGGAGACGTCAAGAGAGTTGACACACATAACAACGTAGCAGACTCACTCACAAAGCCACTTTCTCAAAGTCCCTTTGATCGTCATAAAGACAAAATGGGTATTAGATACCAGAGTGATTGGCTTTAATACCAGTGGGAGATTGAAAGAGATGTGGTTTAAGTCCAATCATGTATGATGATTTAGGAATAACTTTTATGTAATCTGTTTTAATTTCATTGATATTAATAAAAGACTTGTTTTGGTTTTATTGCGGGCTTTATCTATTTAAGTGTTTAAATAAGATATACCATAGTTTAGAGTAAAGATTTTTATGGATTATGATGAGATCATAATAATGAGACCTAAAAGATGATAACTCTAAACTTAAATATTTCATGGTCAAAGGATTACTAACTGGTAATTAGTAATCTGCAAAGATCGGTACATACTATGCTTGCTTCATTATGAAGGATGTCTGTTCTAATAGACATTTGTGTGGTGACACTATAGCTAGTATGTAGGTGCTTATTATAGAATAAGTTCACTGAACATGACTCACACAGCTGAACAACTGATGGAGTTCATTCACGTGTCAGCAGTTGTTCACATAGTGATAGTTGTACAAGTATCCTTAGACTTGAGGTCATCATAGTCATCTTGTGTACACTGAATTATGGTTTGGTTTAGTTCTTAGTCTCAAGGGACAATTATAAGGGCTCTACTGGGTATAGAAATTTGTACACGAAGATAGTGTATGATCAATAAAGGATCTACCCCTTCCAGTGTAGGAAGAGAATGTTCAATGTTGATCCACTTATGTTAGTTCAGGAATCTCTGGCCAGAGTGAATGAAATTAGAAAGGAGTTTCTAATTTACATTATATAGAACTAAGCATAGTGAATGGGAAAGCAAATGATTAAATAAGATAGGCTTGACACAAGTTCCATGCCTTGTATTTAATCGTGACATTGCAGGATAGAAGGAATTGATTGTACGGTAACTACTAACTGAATAGGTTCTTGGTATTCTAAGCAGTGAATTCGTATTATCCGGATAGTCGCGATATGCTGAGAAGTATCCTTCACGATGTAGAATAAATATGATTAATTTATTAATTAATCATATTTAATGAATTAGAGAATTTATATAAATAATGATAAAATAGTTTTATTATTATTTATTTCTACTACCGGCTTAATATTGAACCTACATGATCATACCATAAAAGAGAATGATTTAATGGTGGAGGAATTAATTAATAATGCCTGGTAATTATTTATATGTGAAATAAATAATTAATTAGCAGATTTAATAATTGATTAAATGAGATTTAATTAATTCTTAATATTATTAATTAAGAATTGAATTTGGAAATTAAATCAAGTGAGAGAATTATTTTTCTAAAGTATTTAGAAAAGGGATTAATGATTAAAAAGTGTTTTAATTATTAGTTAATTGGTTAATAAGAATAATCAATTAAAGGGTTAATAATAATAATATTTTATGGAAAATTTTCAGCTGAAAATTTTGCCTATAAATATACTATTATAAACCCTATTTGCCTCAACCCAAATAATTAACCTTAATTCTAAAGTAGAACAAGAGGGAGACAACTAATTCTCTCAACCTCTTCCTCCTCCATCACATTGTACTCTTGGTGGATACCGGTGGAGTGCTTCACACTTGAGGAGCAGCTGCTAGGGATTTCCGTTCATCGTTCTTGGATCGCTATTAAAGACCTCCATCTTTCCATTAACGTAAAGCTTCTTAAGGTAAACATACTGAACTACGAATTAAATATTATTTTTCGCATGAATCCTGCTGAGGGTTTCGGTTTTTTTTTAAGATTTAAATTTACGTTTTCGTTGCGTTTGTGCTAAAAACCCTTCACTTATAATAATAGCTTTTATGCCAGCATCGGAATGCCGCCTTACGAGGCCCTATACGAAAGAAGGTGTCGATCTCCCTTGTAATGGGATGAAGTGGGAGAGCGCAAGATGCTCGGACCCGAAGTGGTCAGAAGGACCAAAGACATAGTGGATCTAATCAGAGGATGGCTTGTAGCAGCCCAAGACCGACAGAAGAGGTATGCAGACTTAGCCCGAAAGGACAAGGAGTATGAAGTAGGGGACCTAGTACTGCTAAAGGTGTCCCCTTGGAAAGGATTTATGAGTTTCGTAAAGAAAGGGAAACTAAACCCAAGATATATTGGACCTTTTGAGATACTAAGACGGATTGGGAAGTTAGCTTACAAGATAGCCCTACCCCCGAACCTACAACAAGTTTATAATGTGTTCCACGTGTCCATGCTAAGGAATTATCATCAGGATGCCAGGCACATAGTGGAATACGAGCATGTGGACATGCAACCAGACCTGACTTACGTGAAGCAACCAGTGAAGATCATGGATAAAAAGGAGCAGGTGCTTCGGAACAAAGTGATCAAGCTAGTCAGAGTACTATGACAGAAACATAATGTGGAGGAGTCAACTTGGAAACTAGAGAGCGCAATGCTAGAAGAGTACCCCCATTTATTTTCTATCTGATTCCAGGATGGAATCTTTTTATGGAGGGGAGACTGTAATAACCCCAAATTTTTGGACTTTTTAAAATCCTTATGAATAGTGATTTTGCTGATTAAGGAAATTTTTCATGCCACACTATGTAGGAGTCTATTTATTGATATTCTGATATCTTATTAGTACTTCATAGTGTATATTAATGTATGTAAAGATCATCAGAATTCAAATTCGAACACATTGATTTTTCCCCGAAAATCCACCAGATACCGAAAGAATTGAGTATAAGGTAACATGATTAAAAGGATTTAAATTCAAGGATTATGAGAGAGGATCATTAAAGTAATATAAAATATTAAGAAAGGTTTAGGGGAACCCAAATAATAAGATCCCGGATATGATCCCTCAAATGACAAACGAGGACGAAAGTTCAGCGAACTGTATAACAGATAAGCGGTCATTAGCCAAGTAATTAAGTTTTAATCGAAGAGGTTAGTGGATGGTGATGCCATCACACCACAAGGAGGAGACATGTGTTAAAAGGATGACATAATCAAGATGACCTAAGCATGACCTAGTAGATATTTGATTTGGTGGATTATTAGCCAAGTGTTTTTAACCATGGTTAATTCTAATTATGGTTAATTAAAGTAAAAGAGAAGCAACCAAATAATTCATCACACAAAAATCAAAATTTACTTCCTGTCCAAAGAACAAGAAGCTCTCGGCCCTCCCATTTCCAAGCAAGAACAAAATTCAAAACTCAAGATCCAAGCATTATTACTTTGTAAGGTAATTATCCTAGGTTCTTTGTGCTTAATTATGGCTATCCTAGGAATCTACCCACAAATTCCTTCACAATCTTTTTCAATAAATCATTGAAAAAAATAGTGAATAGTGTTTTCAAAAATTATAATTGTTTGATCTTATGTTTTTGGTTAGATCTAGCTTTTGTAAGGACTTTCAAGGGCTATTTCAAGCTTCTTAGTTACTTCTACTCACCAAGGAAGGTAAACCCTCATACCCTAGATTTTCTTTTGAGTATTTAGGAGTTGTTATGCTTGATATAGTATATGAGAAGCATGATCCTTGTTTGTTAGAAGTTTGGTTGGATTTGTAGTGATTTTGGATATGAATCTTGGTTTATGTATAATGAATCTTAAGTTATGGTTAGTAGATCAAGTTTGTGGTTGAATGAGTTAGAAAACCATGGGATATGGACTGATTTTGCCTTGATCTAAGTTGTGTTTGATGTATTGATGATGGTTGGTGGTTTGTAGTGAATTGGTAAGGAGTTAGGTTAGTTTAAAATTTGGGAAAACTCGTAACATAGCCGTCGTAATGCTCATTTTCATTCAACTATTTGTACTTAGTGTTCGGGACAGAAAGCTCACTAACCAATATGTAACTTTCCCATTTATCTAGATCGTGTCGTAAGCTTCATTTTGGTATGTGGTTCGCTTAGATCCGATGTACAGTTTAGGAGAAACGACCGTTTTAAGTAACGGCGTTTCGCGAGCGAACCATTACCCCTCGCTTTACTTTGAAACCTTGATTAAAGCCCTTAAATGACTAACTGGAATATGAAACAATTATGTAAGATTAATTGGTCAGTTGGTAGAGGATTCGCGAAAGGGTCGCCTTAAAAAGTTAAACGGTTAATTATATAAAAATGGTGGAGCCGAGGGCACTCGAGCGACTTATGTGAATCGTTAAGCGCAAAAGCGAACGTTAGGGTCTAATTGGTTAAAGTCTAGTTTCTTAAGCGACCATGGTTTAATTCCAACTTATATGTTATTTATAGGTTAACAGACTCGCCCTAGTGCTTTTACCACCCCCAGGCGCTCAGGCAAGTTTTCTACCCGTATAACTGTTATTGTGATGTATGTATATGTATATGCATTATCTTATGATAATTGCATGATTGTTATTAGCAAGTCTTGTGATATATTGGAGCATGTTGATATAATATATATATATATATGCATTCCTGTTTCGTAATCTTGATATTTTACTGTTGATTCAATTGGTTATAAACTGCATAATACCTATGCTAGAGATATGCATTATTTGTGTATACCTTTAGTATAGGGGATCCGTTGAATATTTTCCTAAACCAGGAGGCGAGGTTCCCGAGTATATTTTATATATTTTTCTATAAATATTAATTGAATAAGGTATATTCGATATTTTGAATAATAATCAAACTTATTTTTTATTATTCAAATAAAGATCTTACTTTCGTATAAGTATATCCTTTGTTATTTAATATTCGTTTCAAGTATTAGTTTTAAAACTTCTACTTCCTTTATTTTCTAAATGAACTATTTTGAAAATATTATTTAATAATAATATTCATATATTTTCTAACTTATTTGGAACTGATTTATTTTATTAAATCATCCTTATTCCAAACACTTTCAAATATATTTTCGAGTATGAAAAATGATTTTAAAGGCTAGAACGGATCCCAAAACTTGTTTTCAAATTTAAGATCTTCCTTTCAAAGGGGATTTAAATACTCGCTTAAAAATCTGAGGGATCCGACTCTGTGGTGTATTTTATATTTGCAACGAGGTTGCTGTTTTGATAAGTATATTGAAGTATTTTGTAACTTCATCTTCTTTTAAGCTTATATCTAGTAAGTAATTATCTTACACTTGATTAAGTTGTCAGTAAATTATCATTTCAGATACTTGGACCATTGATTAAACTATATATTATCTTGCGAGCTGTAATGCTCACTCTTGCTTCATTTCTTCATCACACAACAACAGTTAGAAAGGATGGACAGACTCAAGCAGACCCAGCGCAAGAGCGTGGGAAGCGTCCCGTGTTTTCCCGTTGATATCATAGCTGCCATAGCTGCAGAGGTAGATCTATCTATAGACCAGGCATTCTACTTTTGGGAATAAATTATGTATAATTATAACTTGTGTTGGATAATGGAAACAAATGGTAAACTTATTAAGTAATCATTTTGGGTTGTAATAACTTTTAAATTATGGATTCAATGACTTGTACTTATTTTAATTTCATCTCTAAGACTATAACGTGTTATGGTGTATGTTACTATGGGGTCACAGCATGAGGTTATTTATTTTAATTAAGTTAAGAGATATTTATGGAAAGAAAGACCGTGATGACCCGGATCCCCGACCCCGGATTTGGGGGTGTTACACCAGCCGCATCCGGAAGAAGGGTCCCACAGCAATGCTGTGACTAAGTCGGATTCGACTGATGAAGTAGGGAGCTCGGAGCCGGTTGTTGAGTTGCTGGATAAAGGGGATTATGAGAACTTGGAGGAAATTGAGCCCTTGGGAGATATTCCAGAAGCTGAACCAGTGTGAAGGAATAAGAGGCTCCGGACTCAGGGAACAAAGCGTCATCGGGTTCAGGTTGCTCCGGCTGATGACTCTGCTCGGGACAAGGGTAAAGGTTTGGCGGATGGTGGCTCCAGGGATGGTGGTCCGGAGTTAGAGGAGAAACTCGTGCGATTTATGGCCGAGCTTCCATCTGAAACTGAGTGGACTTTGATAAATCGTGCTGGATTTGATTTGGTGATGATGGATTGTACCCGGATCTGGGGACAAGTATAATTATAGACTTTTTGTTTTTACCTTAGTTTTTTCTTGGAAGTTGCCGCATGTATTTTTTGTTTTGTTTGTAGCTTGGGGTGTCTATGGCCGGGGCTGCGGCCATAACGTACTCCGAACTGAAACATCTTCGGGGGCTCCTTACTGATAAAAACAAAGAAGTTGGGGATCTCAAGGATGGTCTTTCTGCCAAGGATGCTACTATCTCCGGACTGAACAAGAACTTGGAAGATGTTATAGTCTGGGCTGAATCGGTTGAGAGGGAGTCCGCTGAGCTGAAGTCCGAACTTGTTGAGCTCCGAAAATAGTTGGCGGCGGTGAAGCCTGAAGCTGAGAATATAGAGTCTTTCAAAAAGTATGAAGAGTATGATAAAGCTATTGCACAGGCTGGTGTTCCGGAGGTCGCGCGCTACTGGGTTGTGGCGGAGAGGCATATAAAAACCGATCTGGAAGCTGATTGGGGTAGCTTTATTCAGAAGTTTATTAAAGCCAGGCAGGATATTGAAGCCAGACTCGGGGAGCCGTAGCCTTACGATGGTCCATGCCCCGGTTTTCTTCCGGCCACTACCCCGGGCGCTTAGCTTAGTATTTGTAATTTTGGAATATTTGTATATGAACTGATCATATCCTTGTAACTTTATACTCTTGCAGTACGTTTGTCTAGAATCTCTTTATCCAGGTGGTTGCTTTAATTTGCTCTTATTCTGCTTTTGAAAATATTTTAAGTGAGTAATGATTGCTTTCTTCCTTATAAAAAATTCACAAATTCTGTAAAAAAAATTAGTACAAATTTACTTTTAGTCCAGGTTTAATGTTGTTCCCAGACTGAGATTGCTTTTTTCTTAGAAAAATAATTTTAATTGGAAATAATATGCTACTCCGGGTTCGAGTATGACCCCAGACTGTGGTTGAAGTTTCCTTAGAGAAATAATTCTAAGTAAAATAGGTGGATAGTCCGGGTTCAAGGTTCACCCAGGACTGAGGTTGCTTTTACTTAGAGAAATAACTCTTAAGTAAAATAGGTGGCTAGTTCGGGTTCATGGTTGACCCCTGACTGAGGTTGCTTGCACTTAGAGAAATAACTCTAAGTAAAATAGATGGTTAGTCCGGATTCATGGTTGACCACGGATTGTGACTGCTTGTAAAAAATCGCTAAGTAAAAGAAAAGGTTCTTTTCATTGATTTCAAATTTGATTCATACAAAATTTAGAGTAATAAAGTGTTTGATTGCCATAGGCTACAAGTGTTTGGTTGCTGGGGTTGCTTTTCTCCTTGTTACTGGTGAAACTTTCTTAGCCTGAGTCTATTCCAGGTGTTGGGAACTTCGGAGTCATCCATATTTATTAGCTTGTAAGTTTCTTATCTTACAACTTATTTGACCTTATATGGTCTTTCCCATTTGGGCATTAGCTTGCCAGTGTTTTTAGGATCCGAGGCTTTTGTGTTTTGAATAACCAAGTCTCTAACCTGAACATTTTTTACTCTGGACTTCTTATTGTAGTGTTCTTTTATTTTCTCCTTATATTTCTCCATCCTTGCTACAGCTTGGTCCCGGACTTCATCGATTAGCTCCATATTTGTTCTAAGTCCCTCTTCGTTAGTTATTTCATCGAAGTTTATCACTCTGTGAGAAGGGGATCCCACCTCGATGGGTAGCATTGCTTCTGTACCATAGGCTATCTTGAAGGGAGTTTCTCCTGTGCTTGTCCGGGGGCTTGTTTTATAAGACCACAATATACTTGACAGTTCTTATGGCCATTTGCTCTTTCTTTCTTTAAGTCTCTTCTCAATACCTTCGGAGCATGATTCTGTTTGTGACTTCTACTTGACCATTTCCTTGGGGATATGCTACTGATGACTTTTTATGCTTGATCCCGCGCTCTTGGAGGTAGGACTCGAATTCTGATCCGATGAACTGTGGCCCACTGTCTGATACTAGGACTCTTGGGATCCCGAACCTCATCAAAATATTGTCCATAAACTTTTCATAGTCTTGCTGGTTGATTGTCCTTATTGCTTTTGCTTCAACCCACTTGGTCATGTAATCAATTGAAACCAACAAGTATCTAGCCCGGGGATAGGGTCCCATGATATCAATACCCCAAACGGCGAAAGGGATTGGAGACAGGACTGAGGAGGGTAGGATTGGGCTCATCCGAGACATATTGCTAAAGAGTTGGCATTCCTTGAATTTTTTCACGAACTCTATTGCATCCTGATAAATTATTGGCCAGTAGTAGCTTGTCTTATGATCTTGTGAGCTAGGGATTTTGCAGACATGTGATCTCCGCAGATCCCTTCATGGACTTCCATCAAAGAATTTTTAGCATCTTCAAGGCCGACACATTTTAAAATAGGGGATGAGAAGGTTTGACAGTATACTAGTCCTTCTTCAAGAAAGAACTTGGCTACTTTGGCTTTTAGTCTTTGAGTCTTTCCTCTATCTTCAAGGATCTCTTCTTTTTCCAAGTTGTTAATGAAAGGAGTCATCCAATTTTGTTTTTTCTCGATTTCCAGGACTTCTTTAACTTCAATATATGGTTTTTGTAATTTTTCAAAGTAAACCGAGCAGTCTAGATCTGATGAGTTCCGGACTAGCATGGGCATAGTATCCGCTTCTTCATTTTCTTCTTGACATATCTACATGACTTGATGTCTTTGGATTGATGCTAGGTAGCTTTGAACCAGTGCCTAATACTTTGCCATAATTGGGTCTTTTGCTATGTATTTTCCATTTATTTTCTTGACCACTATCTGGGAGTCGCTGTAGATGTTTAACTCCTGGACTTTAAGAGTCCTGGAGAGATTCAGTTCTGTAATCAATGCCTCATACTCCTCCTGGTTATTTGTTTTCGGAAAGCCGAAGGATATAGCTGTCTGTATCACGAATCCCTCAGGGCTCTTTAGGATGAGTCTGGTGTTGTACAAGACATGCATGTACTATAACAAGACTAAGTCATATTGATAACCCTAAGATTTAGTTGTATGATAATCTAAATCTGTATTTTGTATTGTATTACTTGAGTCTGTAAAAATGTTAAAGATCATACTGAAGTATTTTTCTATAAACAGTCACAAGCCTAAGAATAAACTCTAGAAGAAGATCAACAAGATCATGCCTCATGGAAAAGTTAAAAAAGCTTGGATTTGAATAAATCTATTTTAAGAAAAATATTTTAAGTCAAGATATCTATAAATCACAGATCAAGTCATATGGAGAATTCAATCAAGAACTCCGGAATGACTTATCGAGAAGTCCAAATTGGCTTATAGAGAAGTCCCAGAGATATCGACAAGTCAAATAAAGATATGAAGATTAGAGATGTCGACAAGTCAATTTCTCATTAGAGATCTCAGAGATATCTACAAGTTAAAATGTATATAGAGATCTGTGAGATATCGACAAGTTATTATGTATCTAAAGAACTCAGAGATATCGACAAATCAAAATGAAGATATGAAGATTGGAGATATCGACAAGTCAATTCTCTCATTAGAGATCTCAGAGATATCGACAAGTCAAAATGCTTATAGAGATCTCAAAGATATCGACAAGTCATTTCTACATGCAGAGTTTTGGAGACCTCGACAAGCCAAGTTCATTTATAGAGAACTCAGAGACCTCGATATGTCAAAGACACTTATAGAGAACTAAGAGATTTCGATAAGCCATTATACTTATCGAGATGTAACTTCTCTATACAACAAACTGGAGATCTCGGTATGAAGCTCAAGTACAAAATGCAGACAAGTTAAATATTCAAGATTATCAATCAACGAACGATTTAATCACTTAGATTGAAAAGTCTACAAAAGCAGCTGGAAGAGTGCAAGATCAAGGGCCAAGATTAACTGACAAAGGAAAGTCACAGACCTACACGATTTGCAAAGATACACTAAGCCAGAAATGGAAAGCTTTAGAGATAACTTAAAGAAGGGTTTAGTACATCTGATTACATGTTGTGTAAACCTGTGTTTACAAATCTATAAAGTAAACATTGGTCCTTTATTTTAGAAGTAACAAACAGATCTAGATTTTCTGGTAACTCTCTCAGGAAAGAAGCTGAGTTCTTTACTTACAAAGAACCCAGGATTGTAGCAAGACGTACTTAATTTTAATACAAAGTTAAGTGAGTTTTGAAAATACTGTGTTTATTGTGCATGCCTAGTTTATTATATTAAACATAGTATCTCTACAAATTAGACAGCTTTGTTCACCGTTCCAAATAATTATAAAAAGAGCTAAAAATATCCAAAACACATTCACCCCCCCTATGTGTTGTATTCAATATCTAACAAGTGGTATCAGAGCAAAATCTAAAAGTAAACAGATCAAGATCTTGGAAGTATGAATACATAAAAGATATGCAGTATAAAGATACAAGCCTTTGATAAGACTAACTATACATTATGGAAAAAAAGATGATGTTGTTTTTAAGGATGGCCAATCCCTTGTACATCCAGATTCTGAAGAATGGACCTTTCACTCTTATGGAAAGGATTGAAGAATCTACATATGGAGATATGGTTATCCCAGCTCATTTTGGTCCTAAAGATCCTTCAAAATACACATACATTGAGAAAGAATAAGTCTCTCTTGACATTGGGCTATAACTGATTATAATAGAGTCACTTGACAATGTTATGTACAACAATATTGTCAACTGTGACACAACCAAGAAAATTTGGGAGAAGATTGAGATACTATGTGAAGGTATAGAGGAAGTTAGGTCAAACCAAAGAAGAATACTAGTGTCCCGGTATGAGCATTTTATGGAAAAACCAAAAGAGAGTATTACTGATGTGTTTGAAAGATTCAATAAGCTGATTAATGACTTGCAGCTTCATGATAAATACTATGAAGCTGAGGAGGTTAACTTGAAATTTTTGCTGACCTTTTTTGACCATCTTGAACAGAAAATATTAGCCATAAGAGAAGGGAGAGACTTGAGCAGAATGACATTAGAGGTTTTATATGGTATTTTAAAAATCTATGAACTAGAAATGATTCAAAGAAAATCTTTAGGAACTGGTCAAGGGCACATTGTTGATGGTTCGAGTGCACTATTGTTAATGATTATAATTCATCTGATGATGAACTAGAAATCCAGACTCCAACTGTTTCAAGTGTTGAGCAAAAGAACAAGGAGCCACAGAAGCAAGTCATTTTGGAACTTGAAGAAGATGAATATTATACCTTTGTTAGGAATATGTGTATTAGTTTGATGATAAGTTCAGCAAAACACTTAAGTAGAAATCTAGTGTTTGTAGCCTCAACGGATAAGACCATCTTGGCTATCCGTTGAAGGAGTAGCCTTACTTAGCAATAAGTTTGGTATTGTAGCACATCTCACTCTCTGGTTTCAAGCTGTAATTCTTAGATGTTGTTAGGAGATAATCAGTCATGTTGACTACTAATGGATGTACAATAGGAGGGCTAATTATAAATATTTCATGCCTTGTAATTTTGTATAAGTGAAGACCTGTCAACGGATATTGAAGACCTTCAACGGATAAGAAACTAAGCTTCAACGGATGTCTCTAACGCTTCAACGGATATAGCCATCAACGGATGAAAGCTTCAACGGATGCACTGCTAGAGCATCAACGGATAAAGCCATCAACGGATGAAAGCTTCAACGGATGCTCAGTCTCATAGCAGTTGATAGTGACAGTTAACAAAGCTGACAGAGGCACATGGATTGACAGAGATGTGGTAGCTTATTTCAGGAATAGCAGAAAAAGCAGCCGTTTTTAGTCTGGTTCATAATGGAAAGTCAACAGATAATTCCATATTACACTGGATAAAAATGGAACAGAAACAAGTGGAGAACTATTGTCTTATTGTACTTTATCTTTGTCTTCACTTGTAAACTTGGTGTTATATAAACCAAGTAGTAGCTAGTAATTAGATGTGAATTTTCCTTGAGCTGTTTAGAAATATTAAGAGAGAAAATCATCTAGTTTGTACTAGGAAGCAGCTGTGATTTAATTTTGAATCACAGATTTTCTGAAATAACACATCTCTGGTGGAACAACAAATACACCAGAAAAGTTTTTAAGTTCTTTGTGTTCATTACATTTGTGTTTAAATATATATCTGTCTGCATCTGCTCCAAGAAATTTACACACATTTGATCACTCAAACACTTAGTCTTACACATTGCTCAAAACTTGAAAAAGTTTTGAGATTTACATTCAACCCCCCCTTCTGTAAATCTCATTGTTAGTCCACTGGGAATAACAATTGGTATCAGAGCAAGCTCTTAACATATAAAGAGTTTAAAGATCTATTCTGTTATCAGCATGATTAAGAAGGATATTGGGGTAAAGATTCCAATCCTGGAAAGAGATAACTATCATCACTGGAAGGTGAAGATGCATTTACATCTTCTCTCTCAAGATGAAAGCTACATCAACTGCATTGAGAATGGTCCTCACATCCCACACAAGGTGGCCACAACTGCTACTGCTACAGTTGCTGTTGGACAGTCTATTCCCAAGCCAAAGGCAGAATGGACTGTTGAAGATATTGAAGAGGTCCACAAGGACAAGAAAGCCATGAACATTTTGTTTAATGGCCTGGATCAAGATATGTTTGACAATGTCATCAATATCCAAACTGCTAAGGAAATTTGGGATACTGTGCAGCTTATCTGTGATGGCACCGAGCAAGTTAGAGAAAACAAAATGCAGCTTCTCATTCAACAATATGAATATTTTCATTTTGAAGAAGGAGAATCATTGAATGATACATTCAACAGATTTCAGAAACTATTGAATGGATTAAAGCTGTATGGGAGAGTGTACCAAGTCAAGGACTCCAATTTAAAATTTCTAAGGTCTCTACCAAAGGAATGGAAGCCAATGACTGTTTCTCTAAGAAATTCTCAAGATTATAAGGACTTCACACTTGAAAGGTTATATGGAATTTTGAAGACTTATGAACTTGAGATGGAGCAAGATGAGTTGTTGGAAAAGGGGAAGAGAAAAGGAGGATCAGTTGCACTTGTAGCTGACAGTGAAAAAGTTGAAGCCAGAAATGAGGAAAAGACAATGCCAAGTCTCAAAATTGGCACAAGCAAATCAGAATCAAGCAAGGGTAAAGAGCAAGTTGCTGAGGATGAAGACAATTCCAGTCAGGATGAATCTGATGATATTGATGAACATCTGGCCTTTCTGTCTAGGAGGTTTGCAAAGATGAAGTTCAGGAAAAACACAAAGTTCACTAAGCCAAACAAAAACATGGTGGACAAATCAATGTTCAAATGTTACAACTGTGGCATTAGTGGACACTTTGCAAGTGAGTGTAGGAAGCCAAATTCTGAGAAAAAGAAATTTGAGCAAGTTGATTACAAAAGGAAGTATTTTGATTTGCTCAAACAAAAGGAAAGAGCTTTTCTCACTCAAGATGATTGGGCAGCTGTCACACCCCCAACTTAAATAGCAAAATAATTATAGCTATTACATCATTTTAATGAGTATTACACAACCAAAATCCAAGATCTTACAGTTTAGGGTTTGGAACAGCCCAACACTACCAACTATTACATCTGATTACAAATACCGAGTCCTCACACAACTATTATTACTTATTCTACCTGAGCTCGAACATAAGCATCAGCGTCACAGGTCTTACGGGCAGTCTGCTTGAATCTAACCATGGCTGCTAGCTGTAATATCAGGGTAAAGCAAGAAGTGAGCCAAAAGCTCAACAAGTGCTAACAATACAACGCAAAGCATAAATCGAGATATACCTTTAGGAATGACAATGGAATGACATAATCAATGATAATCGAGAGATAAAACTTATGTGAGTTGGCATCATTTTGCTTGCATCAAAACAAATTTTAAAATCATTCTTAATCAAAATCATTTTATGACGCTACGGATTACAGCCGGTGATCAGCCGCGAAGTAATCCCGAACCTCGCTGGGTTCTAAAACATTATTGGGAATCCCTAGGCAACTTTTAAGCCTAATATAAGTGTGGAAAGGACTCGCGTCTCAGTCCAGATCCACCATTCAAGAAAACATTTGTCCCCCTTTGGGACTGAAAAATCCACCTTTTATTCATTTTGAAAACTGATGCCGATTTATGACAAAATCTCTTTTGACTGAAATCATTTTTTTTTATCAGGGGATTATAGATCAACTTGAAACACTGGAAATATGACACTAAATCTCAGGGCCATGATCCACTAGACTTTACTATATTAGGGTAATCGAGAGATTTCCATAAACAAGAATTTTGACAAGGAAATTAAGCAAAGCTATTGGATAATATGAAAGAGTAATGCCAAACTAGGCTTAAAGCAATGGTTGTAGACAAGGTATAGGTATTAGAACATCAAGAAGATAAGCATCACTGGTTCCAATAGGATAGAGGTGCTAAAATATAAAGGAAGTGATCATCAGCTCAAGATATAACAGGGTATCAAGCTTTAGGGTAAGAATAGGGTTATCAAACAATCATGAATGAATTTAAGAAAAGATTGGCTTTTAGGTATCAAGATAAAGTTTCTATCGAGGTTATTTCAAGAGTTGAATCAAAGCATCAGGGTGCAACATCAAGATTTCTCAGGGATCAATAGCATGATAATCAAAAGGATCAATAAGGTATTATAACACATCTCTATTTTATCATGGCATTAAACTATCATGAAAGACTTTTGAACTACTTGCAATACGTACTCGAGGGTTCATGGCATCTCTAGGTAATTCAAAGATAAACAAAAGATACTCTTGATTTAAATATATCAAAATGACTCAGGATAATTGCATCGATATATATATGAACTGTTTACAGTAAATACGAAGGTCAAGTTAAATCACTTGCCTTGAGATAGACTGGTCTGGTCTGACTGGTAGGAGCAACAACTGGAGCTTCACTCGACTTTTATGGCAAGTTTTCCCTCGTCTCGAGATCCTACATAAATAATAATAATCCTCATTATAATATATTCTTTCCATCTTAACCTATTTACAACCCGAAATTAAACATGGATGGCACTTAGGCCTATACACACTTAATTCATATCCACCATTTATATTTTCAAATGTACACACGTAGCCACATAATCACATATCGTATATTAATACCAAATAACATCATATACACCATAATGCCACACTAGGCTTGGATGATCTCGACTCACCACTTAAGTTACTTGGTCGCTAACTAAACGAAGTCTTCGAATTTGGGCTTCCTAACTCAATGTGCCTTTCCTAAATTATCCAAAACCTATTGACCCTCACTTGTGCCTTTTGCTCTACTGACCTTATACTATCTTACAACTATGGTGGTCGACCTAATACTCACTTCTAAGTGTCCTAAAACTATGTGATAAGTGAAAGTGCTCACTGGTGCAAATTTCAGAATGGTAACTAAGGTTTCTTGAGTGCATTAGACACTCTTAAACTACAAGTTTTTCTTCAAAATTTTTACACAAGACTCTCCTGACCTAAGGGCATCTCACAAGCTTGATGTGGCTCAAAGGCCTGGCTTGGGCCTTCTTGGGCCTAAGCTAAAAGTCCAAGGTACCCCTGTTTTTCTGGGCAGAAAATGCCCTGACTTGAATTAACTTGTGACACATGGTTCTAGCTCATATCCTATGAACTATGGTTGGAAAAACTTCTCTGACATACCCTCTAACTAAGGCCCAATTGGGCCTAATGAGGGCCTACCCATGACATGGCCAAATCTCCCTATTTCTAAGTTGCAACAAAACTGTCCCCTGCTGGACAGATTTTGTTATTCTACTTGTGCACCTAACCAAATGACATGCAAACCTCCAACCAACTCCTAAAACCTATTATATACTCCCCATACTAACTTCTGGTGGCTTGGGCCTCAAAGTGCACATCAATGACATGGTCAAAACTCACTCTAAACCTCAGGGTACTAAACTGATTTTTCTGCAGAAACTATAACTCTCATTTTCCAAGGTTTTGACTTGACAAACCCAATTATCAACAACTAAATACTTAAACCAAGACTTATACTTGGTATTCTACTGAACTAACTCCCTTTTTCTCAAAATACCCTTGGTGAGATCATCCTTACCTATGGTGCAACTATGGCAAAATAAAAGAGACTACTCTTTACAAATCACAAACCTTTATGCTCTTGAAGCAACAAGATATATATATATTTATTTTTTTCTTTTTATAAAAGATAACCACGAATTATTACCATGCAATAAGAAGTATAAATCAATATTAATACATTATTCCTACTGAAATTAAGGCTCACTAACAACCATGAATCTAAATGATCAAAACTTCCAAAAATATCAAAAGTGATTTGCATGCATGCATGCTTTCGGATCTTTCAAGCCAAATCAACATGATTTCCAAATAAATTTTTATCATAATTCAACATGCAAGCCTAACATGGATTACAACTAAATGATCAACTAGCATGCAAAAGGATTTTATCAAGATTTTACTACAAAATTCATGTTATCATCACAAAATACACAAAAATGTTAACAAGGCAACAAAACACCATCCATTCGGCTCCTATCAAGTCATGGCCGAATGGATTAGGGTAAAAACAGCATTCGCATAAGTGTAACACTCTTATGTCTAGCCATTCTTGACCCTATGATACTATAACTCATGGTGAAAGCCTTAGATTCACAAGAATCAAGGAGGTTCACTTTGAGTTTAACCAAAACATCACCATGCAAGGTCAAAACATAGGTTTTTCACTCTAAACTTTTGAAATATATAAGAATAACATATAGGGAGTAAAATTACTTGAATATAAGATGATTGTTTGGGTGAAAGAATGAAGAAATGAAGGGGATGGAGGGCCTCGGCTATGGGATGGCCGAGAGGGAGGGTTGAGCCGAGAGGGAGGGAGGAGAAAAGGGGAGGGTGGAGTGAAAATGGAGTGATCATCACTTTAGTTTTGTTTTTATGTCTTTGACTAGGCTAAATGTGAGTGGATTTAGGAAATGACAAGAGTAACCCTCTAGCTAAAGTTAGGCAAATTTGCATGCAAGGTCAAGGAGGTAATTTGGCTAGCAAAATGTGAGTTAGTGGGGTGGAGAATGTCTTCTTTGCCCTTTGGTTAAATAGAAGAGAGTTTGCATGCAAGGTTATTCATGTAATTTAATAATTATGACAACTAAAATTTATAATGATTTATTTTTATAAAATAAAATACAAGTTCAAAAATTATAAAATTTCTACCATAAATTAACTTGTATTTTTAGAGACTTTATAAAATCATTTTCACAATTTGTGTACAAAATGTCTTTTAAAAGAAAATTTTTTCCAAAGCTTAGAATATTCCTTATAAATCAAAAATAAAGAAATTAAATAAATTCTTGCTTTGAAAAATCATATACTACCCAAAGCAAATTTATAATGCAGAAATTTTCACTCACACAAACGTACAAGCATTGAATATATTTTTATTTAACTTAATATTATTCACAAATAATATTACATAAAATGCCGGTCGTAACATCCTCTCCCCCTTAAGGGATTCTGTCCCCAGAATCTAAGAGAACAGATGAGGATACCGGGAACGCATATCAGACTCTAACTCCCAAGTCGACTCTTCGACCTTAGGGTTCCTCCAAAGTACTTTCACTAACTTTACTGATTTATTTCTAAGACTCTTTACTTGCCAGTCGAGTACTTTAACCGGTTGCTCCACAAATGACAGGTCTGCCTGAATTTCTACAGGTTCATATTCTATCACATGGCTAGCGTCAGGATTGTACTTCTTAAGCAACGACACATGGAACACATTATGCACATGCTGATACTGAGGTGGTAAGGCCAACTCGTAGGCCACCTTTCCTACTTGACTCAAAATCTCAAAAGGACCTACGTATCTAGGTGCTAACTTTCCTTTCTTGCCAAATCTTATCAACCCTTTCCTAGGTGACACTTTTAGCAACACAGCTTCGCCAATTTGGAATTGAACATCCTTACGCGCTGGATCCGCATACTTCCTCTGTCTATCTTGAGCAGCAAGCAACCTTTTCTGAATTAACTTGACTGAGTCATGCAACTGTTGTACCAATTCTGAGCCGAGAATTCTTCCTTCTCCTACTTCATCCCAACTTGTTGGTGATCTACATTTTCGCCCGTACAAAGCTTCATATGGTGGCATGCCGATACTGGAATGATAGCTGTTGTTATATGAAAATTCAATTAATGGCAGGTGGTCGTCCCAACTTCCAGCAAAATCGATTGCACAACTGCGCAACATGTCTTCAATTGTTTGAATTGTTCTTTCACTCTGGCCATCAGTCTGCGGGTGATACGCCGTGCTCATATTCAACTTCGTGCCAAGACATTCCTGGAATTGCTTCCAGAATCTTGAGTTAAATCGGGGATCTCTGTCTGAAACTATTGATACAGGTACTCCATGCCTTAATACGATTTCGTGCACATACAGATGAACCAACTTGTCCAGTGACGACTTCTCATTTATTGGAAGGAAATGCGCCGACTTCGTAAGACGATCAATTATAACCCATATTGCGTCATGTCCGGACTTTGTTCGTGGTAGTCCTACTATAAAGTCCATAGCGATATTTTCCCATTTCCATTCTGGAATCTTCAGGGGCTGAATTAATCCGCTTGGTCGTTGATGTTCTGCCTTTACTTTCTGACAGGTATAGCACTTCGCAACCCATTCTGCCACGTCTCTTTTCATATTTGGCCACCAAAAGTTCTTCTTTAAGTCTTGATACATCTTGGTGCTTCCCGGGTGGATTGAAAATTTCGAATGGTGGGCTTCATGGAGGATCTCATTCTTTAATTCAGATACATGGGGAATCCATATTCTGGATGAAAACCTTAGTATTCCTTGCTCATCCCTTTTAGTATTAATCTCTTCTCCAGATAACTGATTTTTCTCTTTTTCCATTACTTCCTCTTGATACTTCTTTATCTTTTCCAGTAGTGTTGGCTGAAAGGTCATTGCATGACAAACTTCTTTGACTTTCCCATAAGCACAAAGTTCCAATTCAAATTTTCCGATTTCTTCGGATAACTCTTTTGATGTTATCATTATATTCAATCTTTCCTTCCGACTCAGCGCATCGGCCACTACGTTCGCCTTTCCAGGATGGTAATTTATCGAACAGTCATAGTCCTTAATCAATTCCAGCCATCTCCTCTGCCTCATATTGAGCTCTTTCTGAGTAAAAATGTACTTTAAACTCTTGTGATCCGTGTAGATTTCACACTTTTCTCCATAGAGATAGTGTCTCCAAATCTTGAGTGCGAACACTATGGCGGCTAGTTCCAAGTCATGCGTCGGATACTTTAACTCGTGCGGCTTCAACTGTCTTGACGCATATGCTATTACCTTACTGTGTTGCATCAACACACAACCCAAACCCTTATGTGAAGCGTCGCTGAATATTACAAAATTCCCTTGATCATCGGGAAGTACCAACACCGGAGCTGTTACCAACTTCTGTTTTAACTCTTGAAAGCTATTTTCACATTCTGCACCCCATTCAAACTTTTGATTCTTTCTGGTTAACTTGGTCAATGGTGTGGCGATCTTCGAGAAATCCTTGACGAATCTTCTATAGTATCCGGCCAATCCTAGAAAACTTCGCACTTCCGTAGGAGTCCTTGGCCTCTCCCAACTCATAACTGCCTCAATCTTTGCCGGATCCACTTTAATTCCATCATTTCCAATAACATGCCCCAAAAATTGAACTTCCTTTAACCAAAACTCACATTTGGTAAACTTGGCATACAACTTCTCTTGTCGGAGTATCTCCAATGCTATCCAGAGGTGCTGCATATGTTCTTCTTCCGATTTAGAATAAATAAGGATGTCATCAATAAATACCACGACAAATTTATCCAAATACTTCTTAAATACTCGATTCATCAGATCCATGAATGCGGCCGGAGCGTTGGTCAATCCAAACGGCATTACTAGGAATTCATAATGCCCATATCTGGTCCTAAATGCGGTCTTGGGAATATCTTCTTCCTTGATCTTTAATTGATGGTATCCCGATCTCAAGTCAATCTTCGAAAAACATTTTGCTCCCTTTAACTGATCAAAAAGGTCATCTATCCTTGGTAGCGGGTAGCGGTTCTTGATCGTTACTTTATTCAACTCCCGGTAATCTATGCATAGACGCATACTCCCATCTTTCTTCTTCACAAAGAGAACAGGTGCTCCCCATGGCGACGTACTTGGTCGTATCACTCCCTTATCCAATAATTCTTGTAGCTGGCTCGCCAACTCTTTCATTTCTGCTGGTGCCATCCTATACGGAGCCTTTGAAACTGGTTCCGTGCCTGGAGCAAGGTTGATCTCGAACTCAATTTGTCGATCTGGTGGTAAGCCTGGTAGTTCGTCGGGAAACACATCGGGGAACTCATTAACTACAGGAATATCTTCCATGCTGGGGCTGCCTCTCTCTGAATCCACTACATATGCTAGGAACGACTCACAACCTTTTCTAAGTAACTTCTTAGCCTGAATAATTGTAAGAAATAGTCGCTCTTGCCTCTGTCCCTTAAATACTACCTTCTCTCCACTCTTCGTCTTTAAATACACTCTCTTGGTCTTACAATTTATCTGAGCGCTATTCTCTCCTAACCAATCCATTCCTAAAATTATATCAAACTCTCCCAGCTTGAAGAGTATCAAGTCGGCCGAGAACTTATATCCCGAAATATCAATCTCACATTTTGGACAAAATTGATTCACAGGAATCTTCTCTTGGTTCGCAATTACCACATTTACTACCTCACTCATAACCGTTTTATCACATTGGATCTTATCAACAAAAGATTCTGATATGAAAGATCTTGTGGCTCCCGAATCAATCAATACTTTGGCTTTGACATTATTGAGTAAAAGTGTACCTGCTATCACCTCAGAATTCTGAACAGCATCTTTCATCTTTAGATCAAATGTCCTTGCTGTTGCTTGCGGGGTTGGTGCGGGTGGTGGAGGTAATGCCAATACCTCAGCTGGCACGCTTGCACTGGTACTTGCCACGTTCATCAGAGCTCTGACTGGTCCTGTTGCCTTACACTCCCTAGCCATGTGTCCAGTCTTCCCACATTTGTAGCACGTAACTCCTGGCTTCGGCATCTTGCACTCATTTGCCAAATGTCCCTTCTGATTGCACCTATAACAGGTCATACTCAGCTTATTGCATACTCCGGGGTGCCTTCTTCCACAGTGCTTGCATTCTGGCCTCTGGAACCTGTTTTCTCCAACTTGCCCTTGGCCTGCCTGATTGTTCCCTTTTGATTCTTGCCTTTTGCCCAAATTTCCTTTCCTTTGAAAATTTCCGCCCTTCTGGAAACCAATCCTCTTTACATTCCGATCTTGCGAACTTCCAGCTTCAGACTTTTCTCCATAAAATGGAACCTTCCTCTTCTTGTTATCCCTCTCTTTCCTTGACTGCATCCCATTATTCTCAATCAGAGCAGCTTTCTGTACTACTCCCGCATAAGTTTCAAGCTCAAACATAGCCACCCTATCTCTGATCCAAGGCTCCAATCCTTGCTGAAATTTCTTTGCTTTTTCTTCCTCAGTGCTAGTATACTTTGTCACAAACCTTGACAACTCAGTGAACTTCTTCTCATATTCCAGTACAGTCATGTTCCCTTGCTTTAACTCAAGAAATTTTAGCTCCATCTGATTATGCATGTACTTAGGGTAATACTTGTCCAGAAATAACTTCTTAAATCTCTCCCAAGAAATCTGCTGAGTGACTTCCATAGCTTTTACTGATTCCCACCAATAAATGACTTCTCCCTTCAAGAAGTAAGTGGCATACAGCGTCTTCTGATCGTCCCCTAACTGTACCAACTCAAAAGCCCTTTCCATCTCCTTGAT
Source organism: Apium graveolens (assembly GCF_009905375.1). Taxonomy (NCBI): domain Eukaryota; kingdom Viridiplantae; phylum Streptophyta; class Magnoliopsida; order Apiales; family Apiaceae; genus Apium; species Apium graveolens. Next base: position 141,404,718 of record NC_133647.1, read on the forward strand.
CCATGTGTTTGCTATCACTGGATCAGTGGTATCATGAAATACAGGTGGATTCACATTCTGAAAAGCTTTGAAAGTGACAATTTGTCTAGGTGGTACTGGTGGTTCAGGTGGTTGATATGGCTCACGGTTATCTTGGTTTTCAATTCGTTGTTGAAGAGTTAGTTGTTGTTGAGCTATAGCATTGGTTTGCTGTTGCAAGGTTTCCAGTAGTCGAAGAATATTTGGGTCTGTGGTGAAGGTGGTTGTTGGATTCTTCTTTTTGGGAGGCATGATCCTGAAATAAGAGTTGTGTTATAACAAATATGAATGATAAAATGATTCGAGGGTATCGCATGGCATTCTTGTTTACATATGGGGTCAAGTTTCCAGATATGATGACAAAACATAAAATAACAGTTGAGAGCAGATGGAACAATAGCACATAATTATTGAAATTTTAAAGGTCACAGTACATAGGATTGGGACATAGTCTGATTCTAGAAATAACAGGCTTATTTAAAGGAAAGACGGAAACAACTGGGGATTCCATAGAGTCTGATAGTACAACAACATGAAAGGTAAATGGAAAGAACTAAGGCTCCACTCCATCTGAACGGGGCTTGGTAGTCTTTTCCTCTCGAAGCGTCTTCACAATGCTCTGGAGCTCATCCGCCACCATCTGAATGACATACTGGCTGGTACGGTCCCGGTGTGCTGGCATCTCCTCAAGCTTAGTGTTGACGTACCGAACCAAGGTCTCAAGTCTCGCAATCATCTGCTCCTTGGGCTTCCCTTCGTAGTTTCGGCTGTCCGGATACACGTTCTTCAGTCGGTCTATCAGTCGGTCGTACTTGCCCTGAAGCATGTCGAACTCGCGCCTCAACTCAGCATACACAGAGAAAGCAATAGTGTCGTCTGACCCAGAGGATGACGAGGAATGCGCCCTTTGCTGACAACCAATAAGAGGAGTATTAATAATAATCTACTTAACCTACTCTCTCGCATAATATCTATAACCTACACACAAGTCCTATAACCTATTTGGGCTGTCCAGGGACTCTAAACCAGAGCTCTGATACCAAAACCTGTCACACCCCCAACTTAAATAGCAAAATAATTATAGCTATTACATCATTTTAATGAGTATTACACAACCAAAATCCAAGATCTTACAGTTTAGGGTTTGGAACAGCCCAACACTACCAACTATTACATCTGATTACAAATACCGAGTCCTCACACAACTATTATTACTTATTCTACCTGAGCTCGAACATAAGCATCAGCGTCACAGGTCTTACGGGCAGTCTGCTTGAATCTAACCATGGCTGCTAGCTGTAATATCAGGGTAAAGCAAGAAGTGAGCCAAAAGCTCAACAAGTGCTAACAATACAACGCAAAGCATAAATCGAGATATACCTTTAGGAATGACAATGGAATGACATAATCAATGATAATCGAGAGATAAAACTTATGTGAGTTGGCATCATTTTGCTTGCATCAAAACAAATTTTAAAACCATTCTTAATCAAAATCATTTTATGACGCTACGGATTACAGCCGGTGATCAGCCGCGAAGTAATCCCGAACCTCGCTGGGTTCTAAAACATTATTGGGAATCCCTAGGCAATTTTAAGCCTAATATAAGTGTGGAAAGGACTCGCGTCTCAGTCCAGATCCACCATTCAAGAAAACATTTGTCCCCCTTTGGGACTGAAAAATCCACCTTTTATTCATTTTGAAAACTGATGCCGATTTATGACAAAATCTCTTTTGACTGAAATCATTTTTTTTTATCAGGGGATTATAGATCAACTTGAAACACTGGAAATATGACACTAAATCTCAGGGCCATGATCCACTAGACTTTACTATATTAGGGTAATCGAGAGATTTCCATAAACAAGAATTTTGACAAGGAAATTAAGCAAAGCTATTGGATAATATGAAAGAGTAATGCCAAACTAGGCTTAAAGCAATGGTTGTAGACAAGGTATAGGTATTAGAACATCAAGAAGATAAGCATCACTGGTTCCAATAGGATAGAGGTGCTAAAATATAAAGGAAGTGATCATCAGCTCAAGATATAACAGGGTATCAAGCTTTAGGGTAAGAATAGGGTTATCAAACAATCATGAATGAATTTAAGAAAAGATTGGCTTTTAGGTATCAAGATAAAGTTTCTATCGAGGTTATTTCAAGAGTTGAATCAAAGCATCAGGGTGCAACATCAAGATTTCTCAGGGATCAATAGCATGATAATCAAAAGGATCAATAAGGTATTATAACACATCTCTATTTTATCATGGCATTAAACTATCATGAAAGACTTTTGAACTACTTGCAATACGTACTCGAGGGTTCATGGCATCTCTAGGTAATTCAAAGATAAACAAAAGATACTCTTGATTTAAATATATCAAAATGACTCAGGATAATTGCATCGATATATATATGAACTGTTTACAGTAAATACGAAGGTCAAGTTAAATCACTTGCCTTGAGATAGACTGGTCTGGTCTGACTGGTAGGAGCAACAACTGGAGCTTCACTCGACTTTTATGGCAAGTTTTCCCTCGTCTCGAGATCCTACATAAATAATAATAATCCTCATTATAATATATTCTTTCCATCTTAATCTATTTACAACCCGAAATTAAACATGGATGGCACTTAGGCCTATACACACTTAATTCATATCCACCATTTATATTTTCAAATGTACACACGTAGCCACATAATCACATATCGTATATTAATACCAAATAACATCATATACACCATAATGCCACACTAGGCTTGGATGATCTCTACTCACCACTTAAGTTACTTGGTCGCTAACTAAACGAAGTCTTCGAATTTGGGCTTCCTAACTCAATGTGCCTTTCCTAAATTATCCAAAACCTATTGACCCTCACTTGTGCCTTTTGCTCTACTGACCTTATACTATCTTACAACTATGGTGGTCGACCTAATACTCACTTCTAAGTGTCCTAAAACTATGTGATAAGTGAAAGTGCTCACTGGTGCAAATTTCAGAATGGTAACTAAGGTTTCTTGAGTGTATTAGACACTCTTAAACTACAAGTTTTTCTTCAAAATTTTTACACAAGACTCTCCTGACCTAAGGGCATCTCACAAGCTTGATGTGGCTCAAAGGCCTGGCTTGGGCCTTCTTGGGCCTAAGCTAAAAGTCCAAGGTACCCCTGTTTTTCTGGGCAGAAAATGCCCTGACTTGAATTAACTTGTGACACATGGTTCTAGCTCATATCCTATGAACTATGGTTGGAAAAACTTCTCTGACATACCCTCTAACTAAGGCCCAGTTGGGCCTAATGAGGGCCTACCCATGACATGGCCAAATCTCCCTATTTCTAAGTTGCAACAAAAATGTCCCCTGCTGGACAGATTTTGTTATTCTACTTGTGCACCTAACCAAATGACATGCAAACCTCCAACCAACTCCTAAAACCTATTATATACTCCCCATACTAACTTCTGGTGGCTTGGGCCTCAAAGTGCACATCAATGACATGGTCAAAACTCACTCTAAACCTCAGGGTACTAAACTGATTTTTCTGCAGAAACTATAACTCTCATTTTCCAAGGTTTTGACTTGACAAACCCAATTATCAACAACTAAATACTTAAACCAAGACTTATACTTGGTATTCTACTGAACTAACTCCCTTTTTCTCAAAATACCCTTGGTGAGATCATCCTTACCTATGGTGCAACTATGGCAAAATAAAAGAGACTACTCTTTACAAATCACAAACCTTTATGCTCTTGAAGCAACAAGATATATATATATTTATTTTTTTCTTTTTATAAAAGATAACCACGAATTATTACCATGCAATAAGAAGTATAAATCAATATTAATACATTATTCCTACTGAAATTAAGGCTCACTAACAACCATGAATCTAAATGATCAAAACTTCCAAAAATATCAAAAGTGATTTGCATGCATGCTTTCGGATCTTTCAAGCCAAATCAACATGATTTCCAAATAAATTTTTATCATAATTCAACATGCAAGCCTAACATGGATTACAACTAAATGATCAACTAGCATGCAAAAGGATTTTATCAAGATTTTACTACAAAATTCATGTTATCATCACAAAATACACAAAAATGTTAACAAGGCAACAAAACACCATCCATTCGGCTCCTATCAAGTCATGGCCGAATGGATTAGGGTAAAAACAGCATTCGCATAAGTGTAACACTCTTATGTCTAGCCATTCTTGACCCTATGATACTATAACTCATGGTGAAAGCCTTAGATTCACAAGAATCAAGGAGGTTCACTTTGAGTTCAACCAAAACATCACCATGCAAGGTCAAAACATAGGTTTTTCACTCTAAACTTTTGAAATATATAAGAATAACATATAGGGAGTAAAATTACTTGAATATAAGATGATTGTTTGGGTGAAAGAATGAAGAAATGAAGGGGATGGAGGGCCTCGGCTATGGGATGGCCGAGAGGGAGGGTTGAGCCGAGAGGGAGGGAGGAGAAAAGGGGAGGGTGGAGTGAAAATGGAGTGATCATCACTTTAGTTTTGTTTTTATGTCTTTGACTAGGCTAAATGTGAGTGGATTTAGGAAATGACAAGAGTAACCCTCTAGCTAAAGTTAGGCAAATTTGCATGCAAGGTCAAGGAGGTAATTTGGCTAGCAAAATGTGAGTTAGTGGGGTAGAGAATGTCTTCTTTGCCCTTTGGTTAAATAGAAGAGAGTTTGCATGCAAGGTTATTCATGTAATTTAATAATTATGACAACTAAAATTTATAATGATTTATTTTTATAAAATAAAATACAAGTTCAAAAATTATAAAATTTCTACCATAAATTAACTTGTATTTTTAGAGACTTTATAAAATCATTTTCACAATTTGTGTACAAAATGTCTTTTAAAAGAAATTTTTTTTCCAAAGCTTAGAATATTCCTTATAAATCAAAAATAAAGAAATTAAATAAATTCTTGCTTTGAAAAATCATATACTACCCAAAGCAAATTTATAATGCAGAAATTTTCACTCACACAAACGTACAAGCATTGAATATATTTTTATTTAACTTAATATTATTCACAAATAATATTACATAAAATGCCGGTCGTAACAGCAGCAGATGGGGTAAATGAAGATGATGATGTGGAATATGTCAACCTAGCCCTGATGGCTAATTCTGATGAAAATGAAACTAGTTCATCAAGCAACCAGGTAATTACTACTGATCTTTCTCAGCTTTCTAAACATGAATGCAATGAAGCCATAAATGATATGTCCAATGAATTATATCATTTGCGTGTTTCTCTTAAATCACTAGCTAAAGAAAACACTAGGATCAAAGAAAATAATGCGTTTTTAAGTGATAGGAATGTTGTGTTAGAGAGTCAGGTAATTGAGCTTGAAAAGATTAAACTTAAATGCTTGACTGTCGAGAGTGAACTAGAAGAAGCTGTTAAGAAAGTAGAAATTCTTTCTAAACAGTTAGAAAGTGAGCAAGAGGTAATCAAGGCCTGGAAAACATCTAGGGATGTTAGTGTTCAAATTGCCAAGGTTCAGGGAATTGAGTCATTCTGTGAGGATGCCTGGAAGAAAAATAAAAAGAAGTTAGAATTAATTGATGGATTGTCAATGGATGTGGAATCAACGGATGATGAAAGTTATCCGTTGAAGGAAGAAAAGGAGCATTCGTTGAAGGCTCATCAATTAAAACAGGCAAGTTCTTTTAAAAATAAAAAGAATGATTCAACTCTCAAGAACTTTGTCAAAGAAGGAGCTAGCACATCCAGAGATGTCAGTAAGGTGAATATAGGACACATGACTTTAGATCAGTTGAAAGATAGGCTTAAGTTGGTTGAGGATAAGAAGGAAACTAAAAGAAAATCTAAAAGAAATGGGAAGGTAGGGATTAACAAACATAACAATTACACACCTGATAGGTATGCCCCTAGAAAAAGCTGTGTACATTGTAAAAGTGTTAATCACCTATCTGATAATTGCAAATCTGTTAAAAATGCTCCCATGCCTTCAAATCCCTCCATGCCTAACATGTCTATGTCACATCTGCATGCTATGCCTGTTATGTCTCACCAGAATCCCCATACACATTTTGCAAACATGCCATACATTAACAATCCTTACTTTACTGCATTTAGTATGCCTCAAATGCCATACAATATGCCTATGTGGAATAACCTGTTTGCACAACCTATGCCTTATCAAATTCAATCAAATGTGTTAAATGATTCTGTGACTAACCCTACACTTCAACCAACCACATCTGAGACCAAGGTTGACCCAAAGTTACCTAAGTCAAAAGATGCAGGAGGAATGAAGTCTAGGAAAAAGACTAACAAGGCTGGACCCAAGGAAACTTGGGTACCAAAATCAACTTGATTGATTTTGTTGTGTGCAGGGACAAAGAAGGAATCTATGGTACTTGGACAGTGGTTGTTCAAGACACATGACAGGAGATTTCACCCTGCTCACAGAATTTAAGGAGAGAGCTGGCCCTAGCATAACCTTTGGAGATGACAGCAAAGGATTCACTATGGGATATGGCTTGATTTCAAAAGAAAATGTCATCATTGATGAAGTTGCATTGGTTGATGGTCTCAAACACAATTTATTAAGCATCAGTCAACTATGTGACAGAGGGAATACTGTTTCCTTCAATTCTGAAGCCTGTATTGTCACAAGTAAAAAGGACAATAAAGTGGTTCTAACTGGAGTTAGAAAAGGAAATGTGTACTTAGCTGATTTCAACTCTACAGATGCAGAATCCATTACTTGTCTTCTCAGCAAAGCAAGTCCAGTTGAAAGTTGGCTATGGCACAAGAAGCTGTCCCATTTGAATTTCAAGACAATGAATGATCTAGTCAAAAAGGACTTAGTTAGAGGAATGCCTCTAGTGGAATTCACAAGGGATGGACTGTGTGATGCTTGTCAGAAAGGAAAGCAAAAGAAAGTATCATTGAGTAAGAAGCTTGAATCTGCAATTGATGAACCACTGCAACTTCTACACATGGATCTTTTTGGACCAGTCAATGTATTGTCAATTTCAAGGAAAAGATACTGCCTAGTGATTGTAGATGATTTCTCAAAGTTTTCATGGGTTTATTTTCTTGGATCAAAGGATGAAGCTAGTGAAATCATCATCAATCATATCAAGCAAGTCAACAATCATCCTGATTTCAAAGTAAGGAATATTAGGAGTGACAATGGAACTGAGTTCAAGAATTCAACCATGAAGATGTTCTGTGGAGTAAATGGGATCATGCATGAGTTCTCAGCTCCAAGAACTCCACAACAAAATGGTGTGGTGGAAAGGAAGAACAGATCACTAATTGAAGCTGCAAGGACAATGCTTGAGGAGTCAAAGCTCCCAACTTATTTTTGGGCTGAGGCTGTTAACTGTGCATGTTACACTCAGAATATTTCTCTAATCAATCAAGCAAAATGCATGACTCCCTATCAATTATTCAAGAGAAGAAAACCAACTTTAAACTTTCTACATGTCTTTGGTTGCAAATGTTACATCTTAAGGAATCAATCTGATCACAAAGGAAAGTTTGATGCAAAGGCTGATGAAGGAATATTTGTTGGTTATTCTGCTGGAAAATCATATAGGGTCTACAATCTAAGAACCAACATTGTCATGGAATATGTACATGTTGTGTTTGATGATAAAAAGATTGATGGACTAACAGATGAAGGACATCATGAAGGACTCAAATTTGACAATATCGAGATATATTGTGATGATAGTGAAGATGAGAATGATGAAGAAGGCATCTCAAGAAGAAACCAGAGTCTGCCTTTGGATAATGCACAAAATGCAGCATCCGTTGAAAGACAAAGTGCATCATCCGTTGAAGTTCATAACGAAGCATCCGTTGATCACAGTCTGTCAACGGATAATCACTTCACCTCATTAGTTGATAGAACTCCCAATTCCTTTCAAAGGATCAGCAACTCAGGGGGAGTTTCAACAAATCAACATTCTATCTCACATCATGACAATACTGAGGCAACCTCATCAAGGGCTAATCTACCACCTCAAAGGAAATGGACCAAGAATCACCCTTTTGAACTGATCATTGGTGATGCTACATCTAAAGTACAAACTAGAAGGGCTGCTCAAGATGAATGTCTGTATAGTAGCTTTCTATCACAAGAGGAACCTAAGCGAGTGGAAGAAGCTCTTTTGGATCCAGATTGGATTTTAGCTATGCAAGAGGAGCTAAACTAATTTGAGAGGAACAAAGTGTGGAAGCTGGTACCCAAGCCAAAGAACAAGAGTTCTATTGACACAAAATGGGTATTCAGAAACAAGATAGATGAAAATGGCATTGTCATAAGGAATAAAGCCAGATTGGTTGCCAAAGGCTATTCTCAACAAGAGGGAATAGATTTTGATGAAACATTTGCTCCAGTTGCAAGACTTGAAGCCATCAGAATCTTTCTAGCCTATGCAGCTAATGCCAATTTCAAAGTCTATCAGATGGATGTCAAGAGTGCATTTCTAAATGGGGAATTGGAGGAAGAAGTTTATGTAAGCCAACCTCCAGGTTTTGAAGATCCAAATTTTCCAGACAATGTGTATTATTTGTTGAAAGCACTCTATAGACTAAAGCAAGCACCTAGAGCCTGGTATGAGACTTTATCAAAGTTCCTTCTAGATAATCACTTCACAAGAGGTACTGTTGACAAAACTCTCTTCTTTAGAAATGTTAATGGCTCTAAGATACTTGTACAAATTTATGTAGATGATATTATATTTGGATCTACAGATGATACACTTTGTAAAAAGTTTGCTAAATTAATGCAAAGTAAATATGAAATGAGCATGATGGGAGAGCTAACTTACTTTCTTGGTTTACAAGTTAAACAAGTTAGTGGTGGAATTATCATTAGTCAAACTAAATATATTTATGATCTTTTAAAGAAGTTTGACTTAATGGATTGTTCACCTGCAAAAACTCCCATGGCCACTGCCACCAAGCTTGAATTAAACAAGGCTGATAAGTCTGTGGATATTACAAGTTATAGAGGCATGGTTGGCTCACTTTTATATTTAACTGCCAGTAGACCTGATATTATGTTTTCTACATGTCTCTGTGCTAGATTTCAAGCTGACCCTAAAGAATCTCACTTAGTGGCTATTAAAAGAATTTTCAGATATCTCAAAGGGACTCCAAATCTAGGAATTTGGTACCCTAGAGAGTCTGGTTTTGATCTAATTGGCTACTCAGATGCAGATTATGCAGGTTGTAAATTAGACAGGAAAAGCACAACAGGCACCTGTCAATTTCTAGGAAACAAGCTTGTATCATGGTTCAGCAAGAAGCAGAATTCTGTTTCCACATCAACAGCTGAAGCTGAATACATTGCAGCTGGTAGTTGCTGTGCACAAATACTGTGGATGAGGAATCAGTTATTTGACTATGGTATAACTGTTGACAAAATTCCAATATTTTATGACAACACAAGTGCCATTGCCATTACTGAAAATCCAGTGCAGCACTCAAGAACCAAGCACATTGATATCAAGTATCACTTCATTAGGGAACATGTGATGAAAGGTACAGTGGAACTTCATTTTGTTCCAAGTGAAAAGCAGACTGCAGACATATTTACCAAGCCACTTGATGAATCAACATTCACAAGATTAGTAAGTGAGTTAGGTATGCTTAACTATTCATAATCTATGTCATCTATGTAATCTGTCTTGTAGCCAGAAATGAATTTGCTGCAAGAACAAAGTTGGCTTTAATCAAGACTTATCCTATCAACGGATATTCCCTATCCGTTGAAAGCCAAAATTGTTCTATCAACGGATATTCATTATCCGTTGAAAGACAAATACATTTCTGGTAATTTTATCCTTCAACGGATAAAATAGTGTTGTTCATCAACGGATAACTATTTACCTTATCCGTTGATGTGTCATGTTAGTGAGTCACAGCCGTTGATTCTTTTACTCAACCGTTGATACAGATATACAGTGTTGTATGTATTTGTATTTACGGTAGTTTTCAGAATTTCTACAGTTTCATTTAATCCTGAACGGCTTTCACTTACTTAAAAGTATCATTTAATTATTTTAATTTGTGTTTTAATTCAAGAAAGTATAAAAGCCCAATTGAATTCTTATTTTCACTTTACGCTTTCTTGCAATTATCATTCTCTTTCTCTCTCAATTCTCAAGTTCTTCTCTGCAACCTCTACTCACAAAAATGGCACCAGTAGTCAAAATTATGTCTCAAACAGGATTTGTTTATGAAAAGAATAATTTCATAGTCTTGGTTGAAAAGAAGGAAGCCCATTCTGATTATCACAAGATGATGGATTTCATCAAGAACTGCAAACTGAGCTATGCAATGCTGGAAGCCCCAACCATCTACTGTGAAGTGATTGAGGAGATTTGGACAACTGCAGAGTTCAACTCCACAGATATGACTATTGCCTTCTCTCTCAAAGGTAAGGACTATTGCATTAATTGTGATGATTTACAATCTTGCTTTAAGTTGCCTGAGAATAATGCCATGACACCACACACTGATAAAGATGTCTCTGCTATGCTAGATTCCATAGGCTATGCTTTTGATTCTGCTAGTTTAGGTAGTATTAGAAGGAAAGGCCTTAAGAAAGAATGTAGTTTTCTTGGAGATGCCTTTATTAAGGTTTTCTCTGGGAAGATTAGCAATTTTGATGCTATCACTTCATCTCTTGTTAATATGCTCTATATGCTAGTTTCTGATAGGTACTTTAATTTTAGCAACTGTGTTATGCTAGAATTAGGTTCCAGATTAGGTAACAAAGCTAATAGACCACATAACATCTACTTTGCTAGATTCTTTATGTTATTGGCTAACCATGTTGCTGAAGGTTTGGTTATATCCAATGAGAATAATAAACTCAAATGCTGGGCACAAGAGAAAAGGGTCCTTGCAGACCTTTTGAGAATGAACCTCAACAGCCAGGTGCCATTGGTATACTTGCCAATCATGAATGCACCACAGGTAAGTGAGGTAAATGTTTCTATAACTCCTACTATTTCCAACCCCAATATTTCTTTGCCTTCTAGTGTGGCTATAGAACCCGTGTCATTGTCCAAACAGGCTCCTACCAAAGCCACCAAATCTAAAATCTCCAAAGTCAAGTCAAAGAAACCTACCTCTGTTGTTTCTCAAAAGACAACAGTTGTAACAACTACCATAAACCCTGAAGGGAGTGAACAGGGTGTGAGTGGTGAGGGGAGGGGTGAACATCAAAAAACCCCCCAGGATAAGGTGGGAGAGGTGAGTGGTACCCATTCCAGCCAAGCCACAGTCTCTCAAAACACTGTAGTGGTTCAAAAGGAGTCCAGCACATCCCTAGTTGCATCCTCCCAAAAGGATGTAACTATTGAAAATAGTCCCCATCCAGGGACACAGAACAAAAGAGGGAGGGACACTGAAGCTACACATTCACCAATTCAAGCCTTTTCAAGGAAGAAGAAGGCCAAAACCCTAGTTTCCACACAAGGGACACACACAGCACAGATACACCCACCAGTATATGTGCCTTCTCAAATTCAGCTTGATGTGATTCCAGCAAATGTGGAATCACAGCCCCATTCTCTCAATATAGACACACACCATTCCTCAAACTCTCCTACACCCTCTCTGGATGTGGATATGATATTCACATCAATTCCTGATTCTCCCTCATTAAAACTCAGGGAGGAGCCCCACTCAAAACCTGGTGATCATCATCTTTTAGATGATTTGTTGGATCATCAGCCAATTCTTTCAGATGTAGTTGCAGAATCTGTATCACCTCACTTAAAATCAATCCACACAGATTCAACAATTATATCACTTTCTATCTCTACATCATTTCCTTCTTCAACAGATATCTCTCATCCGTTGACAAGTGGTTGTTCTTCAACGGATAAGCTTAACAGCAGTTATCCGTTGATACCATCAGTTTCCACTTCAACGGATACTCCCTATCCGTTGATGGCCTCTACACACTTAACAGAAACAACTCCAACTGTAGAGGACATGGCAACTGTACAATCACTTTTAGGCTTGAGGGAAGGGAATGATTTTTTGAGTGAGAGGCTGGGTTGCTCCCAGGCAAAAGGAGAGGTTGAGAGTCACCAAATGCATGCTATTTCTTCCAGCATGGCAAAAGTAAGTGAGAGGAGTGCCACCTTAAAAGGTGAAGGTGAGGGTGTGAGGGTGTGTGTGAGCCAGGGGGAGCCCCTGATACAAGAAAAGAGAGAAATTGAGAGAAAGGCAGGTACAGAAGCTATAAGGGTGGATCCAGCCATTGCTAGTGAGTTAATGAAAGTGGATGATGCAGATAAGGGAAGACAATTTCAGCAACACTACAAAGCTATCATTGATAATATTTCCTTGGATGCTGACACTTTTACTCACCCTGTTTCAGCCTATCAATTATTGGCTGCACAGGGCAATGTGGAGGCAGAACAGACACTACACATTGTACACACTTCAGAATCTCTTCTCAGAGATAAAGCTGCTGTCAACAGGCTGCCTTCTCAAGCTGGTGAGCCATCTGAAGAATTTGGAGTAAATTCTAATGATGATGACTCTAATTCTTTGAATGAGAGCATGAACTTAGGGGGAGTAGCAGGCCCAAGTTCTGTTCCTAATCTTCCTGCATGGGCATGGGCAAAACCATCAAAACCGGGAGAGTTTGGTGTCACTTTGGTCAAACAAGTCATGACAATTCAGCAGGCCATTCATGAGACTCAGGATGCTGGTACCAAGGTAATTTTTCAAGCTCATCTGGAATCTCTGCATCTCTTGCAGTTGCAGCATTACCAGCAAAATCTAAGTGTGGATGAGCTCAAGCTGGACATTGCTGATCTGAAATCCTACAATGCTGAGAAATTGGATTCAGTTATACCCTATGGTACTATGCAAGATTTGTTGGGGAGACTAAGGAAGGCCTCTGATGCTGACAAGAGGCTGGCCAGATTGGAAGATGGGTTCAAATCATTAAAGACTCTATGGTCACCATTCTTCAGAATCAACAAACTCAAACAAATCTACTCATGCAGCTGGCCCAAGCACAAGGCTTGACCCCTACCCTTGATGATAACAAAAAGGGGGAGAATAAAGGGGAAGGGGAAGGAGAGCCATCTACAACAGTTCAGATTTCTCAAGTGCTAGTTCCTGTCATCACAACTTCTCCACCAATTCAAGTCAAAGGAAAGCTAGATGGAATTGATCTAATCCAGATAGCAGCAGCTGAATTGCAAGTCAAAGAGCAAAGGAAGAAGATTGATGAAAAGATGCAACTAATATTTGGTTCTACAACTTCTCAATCACAATCTGTGAAGCATAGCACAAAAGTGGAATCAATTATTATGGAACTCAAGCCAGTAGGGAGGCATAAGGATGGAGAAACTTCTTCCAAAGATCTGCAACCTATGGTTCTCAAGCCCAACAACAGATCCAATAGGGACTATACAAAGAATCCTCTAAAAGAGGTGGATTTTCCTCTTCCAAAAGCAGATGAGGACAAGCTTTTAGGAAGAAGTATTGCATATCTCAAAGAGACCATGGATGAGGCTGTAGGGAGAAACATGGCTATTATTTTCAGAGAGGGAAAGAGCATATGTGTGATGCAAGGACATCCCAAATTCTCAATAGCCAAGAAGGAAGAAACCAAAAGGTTGAAGGAAGAAGCCAAACAGCTAAAGGCTGACAAAAGAGCACAAGCAAAGCTTGTAAAACAGCTAGAGTCAAGTCAGGCTGAAGATCAGAAAGAAATTGAAGACAAAGGTGAAGATGAAGCTATGGGGGACACGGTTGGTACTGAGATGGAGGAAAGAAGTAAGGAAGAATGGCAGAAAGGGAAAAGAAAGAAGGTCAATGCAAAGAGAAAGAAGGTAGATAAGACTGAAGAAACCCAATCAATATCCAAACCACTACCCTCTATTCCTGAACCCATTGTACCTGACCCCTTCATGAACATTTATGGTGAAATAATCATTCCCAAGGAGGAACCAATTGATTGGGACACCATCAAATTGCCCACCTTCCTAACCTCTTCTCCACCATCAAAGAAGCAGAAAAGAAGAATCAAATCAACACCCTCTAAAGCCTCAATCAAATTCACACAGAAGCCTAAGTCCAAACCTCAAAACTCTAAAGATGATTATGTTCACATCTGTGACATAAAAGAATTTTCAGACATTGAACTCTATCTGGATGAGCTGGAGGATGTAAGGGGAATAGCTTCCTACAGACAGCTACCAGAAAGACTAGTGTTCAAATACAAAGGAGCTGGGGAAAGAACATGGCCTCTTCACAGAATTCTAAATGAAGGCTACACTACCTTGATTAGAGTCTACTCAGCCATACATAAGGATTCTGGCTTTACCAGAACTGCCAGGACTGAGATTCTCAACAAGATTGCCAACATAAGGAAAACTTGGAGGGAGCCCAATGCTTTGCCTAGAACTTTACTCATTCCAGAGAGAGGTTTTACAATTCACAAATCACCTCATTGGTTGATGGAGTTCAGAGACAACAAAGGAGTCAGAAGATTTTTCAGAATTGAAGATCAGCTAAAGATTACCAGTAATGAAACTCACAAGGATATGCAATCTAAGTTAGATATCAATGAAGAAGATGAAGCTGAATTCTACAGACAACTTCAACTTCAAATAGAGGAGAATGAAAGGAGGCTAGGAAAGAAAACCAGGGATCAAAGGAAAAGAAAGTAATTTGCTCAGGCTAAAGGAGCACCCTTGGAAATAATGTATTTCTTCAATTTCATCTCAGCATATACACTTTTGCAGCACTTTTGAATTTCTGCTTTATTACAGTTTATATATTTGTTAAGTGTTTTGTTATCATCAACCTAAACCCAAATTTATGACTACAGTTCTAGTAGACATAAATAGGGGGAGATTGTTAGGAATATGTGTATTAGTTTGATGATAAGTTCAGCAAAACACTTAAGTAGAAATCTAGTGTTTGTAGCCTCAACGGATAAGACCATCTTGGCTATCTGTTGAAGGAGTAGCCTTACTTAGCAATAAGTTTGGTATTGTAGCACATCTCACTCTCTGGTTTCAAGCTGTAATTCTTAGATGTTGTTAGGAGATAATCAGTCATGTTGACTACTAATGGATGTACAAGTAGGAGGGCTAATTGTAAATATTTCATGCTGTAACACCCCCAGATCCGGGGTCGGGGATCCGGGTTGTCACGGTCTTTCTTTCCACAATATCACTTCACTTAATTAATAATAAATAACCTCATACTGTGACCCCACACTAACACACACCACAACCTGTTATAGTCTCAGAGATGAAATTGAAATAAGTACAAGTCTTTGAATCCACCATTTAAAAGTTATTACAACCTAAAATGATTACTTGATAAATTTACAGTTAATTGCCATTATCTGCCACAAGTTATAATTATACATAATTTGATTCTCAAAAGTAGATGGTCTGAACTACAATGGATCTACCTCTGCAGCTATAGCAGCTACAACATCAGCGGGAAGACCCGGGACGCTTCCCACGCGCTTGCGCTGGGTCTGCTGGAGTCTGGCCATCTCTCCTAACTGTTGTTGTGTGATGAAGAAATAAAGCAAGAGTGAGCCTTACAGCTCGCAAGATAATATGTATAGTGATAACAATAATATAAGTATCTAAATGGATACTTACTAGAATCTCTATCATGCGTAAGATAATTACTTACTAGATATGAGTAAAACAAGGAATGAAGTTACCAATACTTCACCACACTTATATCATATATAAAGCTACTTGAACTGCCACCGTTCAAAGTATTATAGGTTTTAAGAAAAACATCCCATAGATGAGACCACAAGTTAAGACTTGAATAGATTCAATCTTTGAAAGATTATTGAATGAAAAAGTTATGAGATGCTTTATTTAGTCCCGGTATATATATATCCACATATATATACCACTTTCAACATTTCCTGAAACCTCTGTTATGTAAAGTATGAACAGAGTTTGAAACATCCAATGAATTTTGGAAAGGAAAAGAATTTTGGCATAAACCCGATATCTTGCTGATCAGGCAAAGATACCAATAAGTAACCTTTTCTACTGTAGATGGATGAATTCCTCACCGGTCATCACCCTGGCCGCATTAGGACCTCGCGCTAGACCGTACCCCGGCCCCTCACGCGTTGATGGACTGCCACCCAGCCACTTACACAATAATAGACCGTACCCCGGCCTGTCGCTTATGCCGACTCAATTAGATGGGCTTACTTCCCGAACGTTGGGCAAGTAATCAATTCATTTACCAAAACTGCAACCTCGTTGCGAATATAAAAATACACCACAGAGCCGGATTCCCCAGGTTTTTGAGCGAGTATTTAAATCCCCTTAAAAAGGAAGATCTTAAATATAAAAAAAATTTTGGGATCCGCTCTGACTTTTAAAAATCATTTTGAAGACTCGAAAACACTTTAAAGAGTGTTTGGAGTAAGGCTGATTTAATGAAGTAAATCAGTCCCCAGAATATTTAGAAAATGACTGAATATTATTATTTAATATAATATTCCCATAAAGAATAATCTTTATAAAAATAATTGAAGTAGAAGTATTAAAACTTATACTTGAAATAAACATTAAATAACCAAAGATATACTTATATGAAAGTATTATCTTTATTTGAATAATCGAAAATAAGTTTGATTATTGACATCTTATTCTTTAATAAAATAAAGAATATATTTCAGCAAATAATCGGAGTCATAGATCCTCAAATGAATATTCAAATAATATTCAATAAATAAAATAAGCTGAGTCATAATACCTCGAATGAATATTATAAATAATATTCATTAAATAAAATAAAGGAGTCATACATCCTCAAATGAATATTCAAAATAATATTCAAATAAATAAATAAAGTTAAAGTTATCGAATAAACATTATTCGATTAATAGTTTGGAAAACTATAACCATATATATATATAAATATATATATATATATATCCATATCCATATATATATGAAATCTACTCGGGATCCTCGACTCCCGGTTTTAGAAAATATTTTCACCTTTGGGTCCCTATACTAAGGGTATATGCAAGATACCGCTATCCTCTAGCATAGGTATTATCAACTGAACCAACAGATATATATTTCAAGAATATGAAACAGGCATGCATATATACCATATCACATGCTACAATATATCGCAAGAATTTGCTAAATAACCAACATGCATCTATCGCAAGATAATGCATATACAAGTGTATTCATCACAACAACAGTATAACGGATAGAATACTTGCCTGAGCGACTTGGGGGTGAGAAAGGCTCGGGACGAGTCTGATAACCTATAAACAACAAGTAAGTTGGAATTAAACCAAAATCACTTGTAAATCTATGATTTAACTAACTTAGACTCTAATGCTAGTTTTAAGCTCACCGATTCGCTTAAGTCACTCGGGTACCCTCGGCTCCACCATTTTTAATAATTTAACCTTTACGAGTTTTAAAGCGATTCCTTCGCGAATATCTTACCAACTGCCTAACACACTTACCATAAATGTTTCATACATTAATTAACCCTTTTTGGCCTTTAACCTACATTCCAAAGTAAGGCGAGGGAAAAAGTTTCGTCCGCGAAACGCCGTTACTTGAAACGGTCGTTTCTCCTAAACCGTAAATCGGAATCGGACGAACTACATATCAAAACGAAGCTCGTAACATGAGCTATCTAAACATGGCAGTGGTCACAATCTAGCAGGGGGTTCTCGGGTCCTAATGTTATGCACAAAAACAGTCCAAAGAAAATCGGACGTTACGACGGCTATGTTTACGCGATTACCAATGTTTAAACTACTCCAATTAACCACCAACCAACTCATAACCATCAATACAACAAAACTTCACCTAAACCATACCACATCAGTCCATAATCTCCAAGGTTTTCAACTCAAACAACCACAATCAAGACCTATGAACTATAATCAAGCTTCAATTACCAAAACACTTCCAAATCAAACCAAACTACTAATAATCACAATCCATGCTTCTCATTTCACAACACCAACCATTAAACTTACTAACAAATAAAGTAAAGGCTAGGGTTTGAAGTTTATACCTTCCTTGGGAGGTGTTAAGTTGCTAGGAAGCCTTAGGGAGCCTCCTACAAGCTTGATCTTTCCAAAGAAATCAAGAACACAAAGTTAGGCTTTGAAGTTTCTAAAAGTCCGATTTAAAGAACTGTAAAAATGAGGGTCTTACCATGATTATTTGGACGAGACTTGTGAACAAGAGTTGTAGGCCATCTCAATACCTTTCCAATGAGCTATAGAACACAATATTTGAGTGAGAAATGAAGGAGATACAGCAGTTTTAGTGTTCTGATTCTGTTTTGGCCGAGAGCATGAAGAACAATGCCTTGGTTTCTTTTTGATTTTGATGAAAAATAATTTGCTTGGCTTGGTTGCTTGGTTTTTGTGCTTGCTTTAGTCAATTACCTTATTGCCCTTGAATTTGTGTGGTTACAAAGCCACCACACCTCCTTCCTTCCCATGTCATGCTTATGTCACCTTGCACATGTCATAATGCTCCCACTTGTCCACACCTTGTGGTTTGATGATGTCACAATCCCTGGCTTCTTGTACAAGCTTGTCTCTTGGTCACTTATTTGTTTTACGGTTCGCTTATCTTTCGTTCTCGTTTATCGTTTGAGGGATCATACCCGGGATCTTATTACTTAGGTTCCCTTAACCTTTCTCAATATATTATATTCCTTTTATGATCCTCTCCTATAATCCTTTAATTTAAATCCTTTTTATCCTGTTACCTTATACTCAATTCTCTCCGTATCTTGTGAATTTCCGGGAAAAATCAAAGTGTTCGGATTTGGATTCTGTCGATCTTTACATACACTTATATCCCATATAAAGTACTAATAAAATCTCAGAATATCCATATCAGAACCCCTACATAGTGTGACATGAAAAGTTTTCTCATTTAGCAAAAACACTATTCATAAGGGTTTCAAAAATTTCCCAAAAATTGGGGTTATTACAGTCTCCCCTCCTTAAAAGGATTTCGTCCCGGAATCAGATAGAAAGTGAATAGGGATACTCTCTTAGCATTGCACTTTCTAACTCTCGAGTAAATTTTCTCACATTGTGGTTCTACCATCAAACTCTTACTAGTTTGATAACCCTTCTCCTAAGCACTCGTTCCTTTTTACTCTATACCCTTCCTGGTTGCTCCATATAGGTTACGTCTGGTTGCATGTCTATGCGCTCATATGCCCCTATTTGTCTGGCATCCGAATTACACTTCCATAACATTGATACGTGGAACACGTTATGAACTTGCTACAGGTTCGGGGGTAGGGCTAGCTCCTATGCTAACTTCCCAAACGTCTTAATATATCCAAGGGTCCAACAAATTGTAGACTTAGCTTTCCTTTCTTTCCGAACCTCATCAATCCTTTCCAAGGGGTACCTATAACATTACTAGGTCCCCTATTTCATACTCTTTATCCTTTCGTGTCAAATCAACATACTTATCATGTCCATCTTGGGCTACTACCAGCCGTCCTCTGATTAGATCTATCATATCCTTGGTCCTTTGGACTACTGCGGGTCCGAGCATCTTGCGCTCTACAACTTCATCCTAACATAAGGGAGATCGACATTGTCTTCCCTCAAGGATCTCATAAGACGACATCTCGATAATGACATATGATCTATTGTCGTAAGATAACTCAATCCGAATTAAGTGATCATTCCAAATTCTTTCAAGTCTATTGCACAGACTCTCATTATTGCTTTTAGCATTAGAGGTTCTGCTTCTCAATACCCATTCTTTTCCAGTTCGTAATCGCTACTACCTTCCGTTCCTAATATTATACGGGTTATACTTTTGCTCGTTAGCGTTCTATAACCTTTTAATAACCACGTCAACCTTAGTATCACGAATGTGTTTCCATTCCGCATACTACCACCACTTTATTACTCCTTTTTCAGTTATTTCTATTCTCCAAAGTTTGATTAATCATATAGAAGTAAAGGAATTTGTTGAGAGATCACTATGATCATGAACACTTGTTATATCGCATAGTTAGTACAGAAGGTGGCCAGCCTTTAGTACTTGACAAGCAATTAAACAACATGTGGTATCCTACTAGGCTTCTATCACAAAGATAGATAGTCATTCGGCAATACCTCCCCTTCTGGAAGGGTTGTTCCTCTCAGCTTACATGAAATGAAAAGAAGAGAAAAGAACGAACTGAAGAGAATTGTATATATGAAAAAATATACTGCCACAAAATATCTGGCTTGGAACCTACCTCTGAACTATAGAGGTTTGTCATAGGAGAACAAAACATATACGTATCTATATCAACATCAAGTATTATAGCATCGCATTTCACGTGCCTAAATATTTTCGCTATCCCGTTCATCATTCTATGGACCCATGCTCTTCCTCGAGCTTACACACAATTACCTTTGAAACTCCCTCGACATCGAAAATCGAATCTGGGATCTCATTCTAGACATCATCGTTACTTGAATTCTATGCTTGCACCGCAACCTTCCTCGTATAATAATACGACTCTCTATTGATAAGAAAGAATAATAATTCACTAGGTAGATACTCTACTTAATTAGTCTATCAATGATAACTTATACACTACCACGACCCAATTAGTGGTACTCAATCTCAACACCCATTCCAATACAACTCTCACGGTTATAATCAGCTCAATACTCGCAGAATCATTGCTGCCTTACTATGGTCCACCACTGACCTACTGTCGTCATTCATTTTCCATGAAGTCTTAATAGCTAACCATACGGAGTCCATACATGTCTTATCAAATCCTTCTAAAGAGGTAACATAATCACCATTCATGATTCATGGAGTACACTCCTGATCTCAAAGGTTCGTCTAGTCCTTTTTGGAAACATGGTCCTGGCTTATCTCAAGATAGGACCTTCTAAGATAGATAGCCCGCTCATGGCGATTACACGAATTAAACCTTTACCAACTACTATTACGGCTGGGTATTGCACAGTCATCAGAAGGAATGTCAATCTTCCAAACCATAATACAACCTTCACAGTTTTAACCATCATCACTGTATTCTTTTGGCACAAGCGCCTATAATTATCCTCTTACCTTTAAAGTGTCGGCCACCTCTTTGGCCTTTCCTGATAGTAAAATTTCCTTACAGTCAATGTCACTTTAACCATCTCCAAATAAATTTTCTACCTTATTTCAATCACAGCTTATGTGAAAATGCTTTCCTTTAATATCTGATGAGTAAATAAATAAAAAAACAATATCACCATTTTTCCATAAGTTATTGCCTCAGTCTTTAGAGGCTAATCACTGTCAAGACTGACTCTCAATCATACTTAGAACATTTTTTATCTTAAGTCCTAATTGCCCTGAACAATTTCGACCATTACTGGTTCGATCCATACTTTCTCGTGGTTTAACACGTGCCCCACTTGGCATCATTATAATTACGTCATATTTCCTTTATCAACATTTCTATTCTTGAGAATTTTAAATATTACCTTTCTCCTTGTAAAACCTCTAAGGTTATCCTTCAATCGTTCCTCCTGTATTCCCTAGATACAGGTCATATCAAAATACCATTTACTAATACTAGAACCATTGTCTATATACTTCTGAAAAATTTTCTCCACTGATACTTAAAGGTCATCATTACCTTAATATTTTCCAATTCATACTGTCAAAACTCATACTATCCCTATTAAGGGTGAAATGCCAACCTTTATGCATTCCCCTAGGATTCGTTTTAAGTTACCGATGTTCTATCCTTAATTCCACCTCTAAAAAGGTACTAGCATCCTTCCATGGATAAATAAAGTCATATATCCCTGATAAGGGTATCTTATTCAATCATTTCCACCTCGATAGTCTATACCGAATTTCACAATAGCATCCTTATTCAAGTTAAGGTCAATCCACATGGCCTCCAAAAGATAAAAATGGTTATCCGCTTTTCTTTCCTGATTTGGTAATGATCACATGGATGATCTGGAAGATATTGGTCGTGTTCAACGTGAACTTCTTCTTAATAAATCCTTATTTACTTTTGTTGTTTATCTCAACAGTCATCTCAATGTTGGGATATCTTTCATACCTGGCGTCTCCCTTTCTGGGTATCAAGCCACCGGTCTTACACTTCACATTCTTGAAGGTCACTTCCTTCATCCAATTTTCTTGATTTCTTACTTTCTTGTCTCCTCAGTCTATCCGCGTCTCATTATTTATCCTTCGAACTATCTCAAGGTTTCTTCGAATCCTCCCAACTTACAGGGGATAATATATATGTATCTCTTATGCCCTCAACCATCAATTTTAACTCATGGTGAATCACCCTCATCCTGACGATTACTTACTTTTCTATTTCTATTACTACGAGTCTTTAGGGTTTCCTCATACCCAACGTCCTTATCATTATTTCATGAACTAACACAACATAAGCATTGATTTCAAACATCCCGTCATTCTGGATTCGTATCCTCAGAATGAATCATGACAACTTTTACAACTTAGATTCATAATTTATCATACTCGTCTGCCTTTGTTCTGACTCTAAAGCTTTTACACTATCTCCTTATCTTTGGGAATTACTTTCCCGAAAACAATTGACTGGACTTAAGTCAGTTTATTATAATCTCTTGCTCCGTGCCTTCCTTGGCCTTTCACCAGCAGGTGGTCTCTCTCTTAGGAGGGTGAGTGATAAAAACAGTCTTTTGTGATTCGTCAATCATTTAGAATCTCAAATGATTCCTATATTTCCTTTAGCCAGGCTCTTGCCTCGACTAGGTCAACATGTTCCTTGGAACTCTGAGAGCTTAACGATTTAAAGGTCATGAAAGAATTTCCTGCCGCATTGTCCCCTCAGGGTGGTGGTTGGGGATAATAGTCTAAGTTATGTCTAGACAGGTCCATAAATTACCATATAGGAGTACCGTCTCGGGTCTCCTTTCCTTACTCGACTTTCTGTTTCCTTAGTATGAAATGTTTCAACCTTCTCCCATAATCGGGGTTATCTTATACATTAAAAACCTTGTTTTCCACTCTATTATGTTATGGGTTCTTTCTTTCTTGATGGCAACCTCCCTGACTATCACACTCTGGGTTTGCCCTAAATCCTATTCCTCAAACTATGGCTCTCATCTAAGTTCTCATCCTTAAGCTCTTGAACTTTCGGAACCCAAATTCTATAGGAATACCTCATTATTCCCTTATCATCTTTCTCAGTATTAATCTCATATTTATTTGTTGGCTCTCTGCCTTCATTCATCACCTTTTTCTGGCACAATATGCTCTTTTCCAATAATTCGGTCTCTAATACAATCTCAAACAGCTTTTCGGTACCGGCTCCGGTTACCTTCACTACTATTTCCATTTTCTCAAAATCTCTTATCAACTCTCCCAAAGACATTATCATCTTGAGTCTCTCCTTTTTACTAATGGCATCAGCCACCATATTGGCTTTCCCCGAATGATAAAGAATCTCCCAATCATAATTCTTGATTAGCTCTAACCGCCTCCTCTGGCGTATGTTGAGCTCTTTCTACGTAAGAATGTACTAGAGCACTTATGGCTTAGGTAATTCTCGCACTTCTCTCCATACAAGTAGTGCCTCCAATCTTTAGGGTAAAACTATTGCCACGAGCCTAAGCTCATGGGCGGGGATATCGAATTTCATATTACCTTAATTGTCTTGACGCAGACGCGATTATCTTGCTGTGCTAAGAAGCACCCTAATTCCTTATGCGAAGCGTCACTTACAAATCACAAAATCTCCTTTTTCCATCCGGCAACGCCAACATAGGGGCCGTCACCAACCTTTGCTTCAGTTCTTAAAAGCTGTTCTCGCATTTCTCTGTCTATTCGAACTTCTCAGTCTTATGAGTAAGCCACGTTAAAGGGGCTACTATCTTTACAAACTTGAACGAACCTCTGGTAGTGACCGGCCAATCCTACCTCTGGTAGTCGACCCAACCAGGGTCATCAATTCATCAGTGGTCCTTTATCCAATCTCGTCAGAATCCTCCATGGGATCCTCCTCAGCAACTATCCCTTCTAGGACAACATCCTCAACCGCTACATCCTCAATATCAACATCATCCGGTCCTGCGTTAGGACGCTCTATTGGATCCACAATCTGATCTCCAATTAGTAATAAAACATCATCGCGTTGATGTTCCTCAACTTCAGGGTTCGGAGTCTCGCTACCATATACGATAACGAACTACGCTTCTATCGCTACATTTATAAGGGTTCCCATAAGGGTTTTAACTGTCAGTACTACGTTAGGTAGTCCGACTATGAACTTGGCAAGAGTTCTTATTATCTTAGTGAACTTATTATCTTAACGTCCCATCATCTCTGAGGTTTATAACGCTTGGCTCTGATACCATTTCTGTAACACCCCCAGATCCGGGGTCGGGGATCCGGGTTGTCACGGTCTTTCTTTCCACAATATCACTTCACTTAATTAATAATAAATAACCTCATACTGTGACCCCACACTAACACACACCACAACCTGTTATAGTCTCAGAGATGAAATTGAAATAAGTACAAGTCTTTGAATCCACCATTTAAAAGTTATTACAACCCAAAATGATTACTTGATAAATTTACAGTTAATTGCCATTATCTGCCACAAGTTATAATTATACATAATTTGATTCTCAAAAGTAGATGGTCTGAACTACAATGGATCTACCTCTGCAGCTATAGCAGCTACAACATCAGCGGGAAGACGCGGGACGCTTCCCACGCGCTTGCGCTGGGTCTGCTGGAGTCTGGCCATCTCTCCTAACTGTTGTTGTGTGATGAAGAAATAAAGCAAGAGTGAGCCTTACAGCTCGCAAGATAATATGTATAGTGATAACAATAATATAAGTATCTAAATGGATACTTACTAGAATCTCTATCATGCGTAAGATAATTACTTACTAGATATGAGTAAAATAAGGAATGAAGTTACCAATACTTCACCACACTTATATCATATATAAAGCTACTTGAACTGCCACCGTTCAAAGTATTATAGGTTTTAAGAAAAACATCCCATAGATGAGACCACAAGTTAAGACTTGAATAGATTCAATCTTTGAAAGATTATTGAATGAAAAAGTTATGAGATGCTTTATTTAGTCCCGGTATATATATATCCACATATATATACCACTTTCAACATTTCCTGAAACCTCTGTTATGTAAAGTATGAACAGAGTTTGAAACATCCAATGAATTTTGGAAAGGAAAAGAATTTTGGCATAAACCCGATATCTTGCTGATCAGGCAAAGATACCAATAAGTAACCTTTTCTACTGTAGATGGATGAATTCCTCACCGGTCATCACCTTGGCCGCATTAGGACCTCGCGCTAGACCGTACCCCGGCCCCTCACGCGTTGATGGACTGCCACCCAGCCACTTACACAATAATAGACCGTACCCCGGCCTGTCGCTTATGCCGACTCAATTAGATGGGCTTACTTCCCGAACGTTGGGCAAGTAATCAATTCATTTACCAAAACTGCAACCTCGTTGCGAATATAAAAATACACCACAGAGCCGGATTCCCCAGGTTTTTGAGCGAGTATTTAAATCCCCTTAAAAAGGAAGATCTTAAATATAAAAAAAAATTTGGGATCCGCTCTGACTTTTAAAAATCATTTTGAAGACTCGAAAACACTTTAAAGAGTGTTTGGAGTAAGGCTGATTTAATGAAGTAAATCAGTCCCCAGAATATTTAGAAAATGACTGAATATTATTATTTAATATAATATTCCCATAAAGAATAATCTTTATAAAAATAATTGAAGTAGAAGTATTAAAACTTATACTTGAAATAAACATTAAATAACCAAAGATATACTTATATGAAAGTATTATCTTTATTTGAATAATCGAAAATAAGTTTGATTATTGACATTTTATTCTTTAATAAAATAAAGAATATATTTCAGCAAATAATCGGAGTCATAGATCCTCAAATAAATATTCAAATAATATTCAATAAATAAAATAAGCTGAGTCATAATACCTCGAATGAATATTATAAATAATATTCATTAAATAAAATAAAGGAGTCATACATCCTCAAATGAATATTCAAAATAATATTCAAATAAATAAATAAAGTTAAAGTTATCGAATAAACATTATTCGATTAATAGTTTGGAAAACTATAACCATATATATATAAATA
Source organism: Apium graveolens (assembly GCF_009905375.1). Classification (NCBI taxonomy): domain Eukaryota; kingdom Viridiplantae; phylum Streptophyta; class Magnoliopsida; order Apiales; family Apiaceae; genus Apium; species Apium graveolens. Next base: position 141,430,995 of record NC_133647.1, read on the forward strand.
TATATATATATATATCCATATCCATATATATATGAAATCTACTCGGGATCCTCGACTCCCGGTTTTAGAAAATATTTTCACCTTTGGGTCCCTATACTAAGGGTATATGCAAGATACCGCTATCCTCTAGCATAGGTATTATCAACTGAACCAACAGATATATATTTCAAGAATATGAAACAGGCATGCATATATACCATATCACATGCTACAATATATCGCAAGAATTTGCTAAATAACCAACATGCATCTATCGCAAGATAATGCATATACAAGTGTATTCATCACAACAACAGTATAACGGATAGAATACTTGCCTGAGCGACTTGGGGGTGAGAAAGGCTCGGGACGAGTCTGATAACCTATAAACAACAAGTAAGTTGGAATTAAACCAAAATCACTTGTAAATCTATGATTTAACTAACTTAGACTCTAATGCTAGTTTTGCGCTCACCGATTCGCTTAAGTCACTCGGGTACCCTCGGCTCCACCATTTTTAATAATTTAACCTTTACGAGTTTTAAAGCGATTCCTTCGCGAATGTCTTACCAACTGCCTAACACACTTACCATAAATGTTTCATACATTAATTAACCCTTTTTGGCCTTTAACCTACATTCCAAAGTAAGGCGAGGGAAAAAGTTTCGTCCGCGAAACGCCGTTACTTGAAACGGTCGTTTCTCCTAAACCGTAAATCGGAATCGGACAAACTACATATCAAAACGAAGCTCGTAACATGAGCTATCTAAACATGGCAGTGGTCACAATCTAGCAGGGGGTTCTCGGGTCCTAATGTTATGCACAAAAACAGTCCAAAGAAAATCGGACGTTACGACGGCTATGTTTACGCGATTACCAATGTTTAAACTACTCCAATTAACCACCAACCAACTCATAACCATCAATACAACAAAACTTCACCTAAACCATACCACATCAGTCCATAATCTCCAAGGTTTTCAACTCAAACAACCACAATCAAGACCTATGAACTATAATCAAGCTTCAATTACTAATAATCACAATCCATGCTTCTCATTTCACAACACCAACCATTAAACTTACTAACAAATAAAGTAAAGGCTAGGGTTTGAAGTTTATACCTTCCTTGGGAGGTGTTAAGTTGCTAGGAAGCCTTAGGGAGCCTCCTACAAGCTTGATCTTTCCAAAGAAATCAAGAACACAAAGTTAGGCTTTGAAGTTTCTAAAAGTCCGATTTAAAGAACTGTAAAAATGAGGGTCTTACCATGATTATTTGGACGAGACTTGTGAACAAGAGTTGTAGGCCATCTCAATACCTTTCCAATGAGCTATAGAACACAATATTTGAGTGAGAAATGAAGGAGATACAGCAGTTTTAGTGTTCTGATTCTGTTTTGGCCGAGAGCATGAAGAACAATGCCTTGGTTTCTTTTTGATTTTGATGAAAAATAATTTGCTTGGCTTGGTTGCTTGGTTTTTGTGCTTGCTTTAGTCAATTACCTTATTGCCCTTGAATTTGTGTGGTTACAAAGCCACCACACCTCCTTCCTTCCCATGTCATGCTTATGTCACCTTGCACATGTCATAATGCTCCCACTTGTCCACACCTTGTGGTTTGATGATGTCACAATCCCTGGCTTCTTGTACAAGCTTGTCTCTTGGTCACTTATTTGTTTTACGGTTCGCTTATCTTTCGTTCTCGTTTATCGTTTGAGGGATCATACCCGGGATCTTATTACTTAGGTTCCCTTAACCTTTCTCAATATATTATATTCCTTTTATGATCCTCTCCTATAATCCTTTAATTTAAATCCTTTTTATCCTGTTATCTTATACTCAATTCTCTCCGTATCTTGTGAATTTCCGGGAAAAATCAAAGTGTTCGGATTTGGATTCTGACGATCTTTACATACACTTATATCCCATATAAAGTACTAATAAAATCTCAGAATATCCATATCAGAACCCCTACATAGTGTGACATGAAAAGTTTTCTCATTCAGCAAAAACACTATTCATAAGGGTTTCAAAAATTTCCCAAAAATTGGGGTTATTACACATGCCTTGTAATTTTATATAAGTGAAGAAGTGTCAACGGATATTGAAGACCTTCAACGGATAAGAAACTAAGCTTCAACGGATGTCTCTAACGCTTCAACAGATAAAGCCATCAACGGATGAAAGCTTCAACGGATGCACTGCTAGAGCATCAACGGGTAAAGCCATCAACGGATGAAAGCTTCAACGGATGCTCAGTCTCATAGCAGTTGATAGTGACAGTTAACAAAGCTGACATAGGCACATGGATTGACAGAGATGTGGTAGCCTATTTCAGGAACAGCAGAAAAAGCAGCCGTTTTTAGTCTGGTTCATAATGGAAAGTCAACAGATAATTCCATATTACACTGGATAAAAATGGAACAGAAATAAGTGGAGAACTATTGTCTTATTGTACTTTATCTTTGTCTTCACTTGTAAACTTGGTGTTATATAAACCAAGTAGTAGCTAGTAATTAGATGTGAATTTTCCTTGAGCTGTTTAGAAATATTAAGAGAGAAAATCATCTAGTTTGTACTAGGAAGCAGCTGTGATTTAATTTTGGATCACAGATTTTCTGAAATAACACATCTCTGGTGGAACAACAAATCCACCAGAAAAGTTTTTAAGTTCTTTGTGTTCATTACATTTGTGTTTAAATATATATCTGTCTGCATCTGCTCCAAGCAATTTACACACATTTGATCACTCAAGCACTTAGTCTTACACATTGCTCAAAACTTGAAAAAGTTTTGAGATTTACATTCAACCCCCCCTTCTGTAAATCTCATTGTTAGTCCACTGGGAATAACAATTGGTATCAGAGCAAGCTCTTAACATACAAAGAGTTTAAAGATCTATTCAGTTAACAGCATGAGTAAGAAGGATATTGGGGTAAAGATTCCAATCCTGGAAAGAGATAACTATCATCACTGGAAGGTGAAGATGCATTTACATCTTCTCTCTCAAGATGAAAGCTACATCAACTGCATTGAGAATGGTCCTCACATCCCACACAAGGTGGCCACAGCTGCTACTGCTACAGTTGCTGTTGGACAGTCTATTCCCAAGCCAAAGGCAGAATGGACTGTTGAAGATATTGAAGAGGTCCACAAGGACAAGAAAGCCATGAACATTTTGTTTAATGGCCTGGATCAAGATATGTTTGACAATGTCATCAATATCCAAACTGCTAAGGAAATTTGGGATACTGTGCAGCTTATCTGTGATGGCACTGAGCAAGTTAGAGAAAACAAAATGCAGCTTCTCATTCAACAATATGAATATTTTCATTTTGAAGAAGGAGAATCATTGAATGATACATTCAACAGATTTCAGAAACTATTGAATGGATTAAAGCTGTATGGGAGAGTGTACCAAGTCAAGGACTCCAATTTAAAATTTCTAAGGTCTCCACCAAAGGAATGGAAGCCTATGACTGTTTCTCTAAGAAATTCTCAAGATTATAAGGACTTCACACTTGAAAGGTTATATGGAATTTTGAAGACTTATGAACTTGAGATGGAGCAAGATGAGTTGTTGGAAAAGGGAAAGAGAAAAGGAGGATCAGTTGCACTTGTAGCTGACAGTGAAAAAGTTGAAGCCAGAAATGAGGAAAAGACAATGCCAAGTCTCAAAATTGGCACAAGCAAATCAGAATCAAGCAAGGGTAAAGAGAAAGTTGTTGAGGATGAAGACAATTCCAGTCAGGATGAATCTGATGATATTGATGAACATCTGGCCTTTCTGTCTAGGAGGTTTGCAAAGATGAAGTTCAGGAAAAATACAAAGTTCACTAAGCCAAACAAAAATATGGTGGACAAATCAAAGTTCAAATGTTACAACTGTGGCATTAGTGGACACTTTGCAAGTGAGTGTAGGAAGCCAAATTCTGAGAAAAAGAAATTTGAGCAAGTTGATTACAAAAGGAAGTATTTTGATTTGCTCAAACAAAAGGAAAGAGCTTTTCTCACTCAAGATGATTGGGCAACAGATGGGATAAATGAAGATGATGATGTGGAATATGTCAACCTAGCCCTGATGGCTAATTCTGATGAAAATGAAACTAGTTCATCTAGCAACCAGGTAATTACTACTGATCTCTCTCAGCTTTCTAAACATGAATGCAATGAAGCCATAAATGATATGTCCAATGAATTATATCATTTACATGTTTCTCTTAAATCACTAGCTAAAGAAAACACTAGGATCAAAGAAAATAATGCGTTTTTAAGTGATAGGAATGTTGTGTTAGAGAGTCAGGTAATTGAGCTTGAAAAGATTAAACTTAAATGCTTGACTGTCGAGAGTGAACTAGAAGAAGCTGTTAAGAAAGTAGAAATTCTTTCTAAACAGTTAGAAAGTGAGCAAGAGGTAATCAAGGCCTGGAAAACATCTAGGGATGTTAGTGTTCAAATTGCCAAGGTTCAGGGAATTGAGTCATTCTGTGAGGATGCCTGGAAGAAAAATAAAAAGAAGTTAGAATTAATTGATGGATTGTCAACGGATGTGGAATCAACGGATGATGAAAGTTATCCGTTGAAGGAAGAAAAGGAGCATCCGTTGAAGGCTCATCAATTAAAACAGGCAAGTTCTTTTAAAAATAAAAAGAATGATTCAACTCTCAAGAACTTTGTCAAAGAAGGAGCTAGCACATCCAGAGATGTCAGTAAGGTGAATATAGGACACATGACTTTAGATCAGTTGAAAGATAGGCTTAATTTGGTTGAGGATAAGAAGGAAACTAAAAGAAAATCTAAAAGAAATGGGAAGGTAGAGATTAACAAACATAACAATTACACACCTGATAGGTATGCCCCTAGAAAAAGCTGTGTACATTGTAAAAGTGTTAATCACCTATCTGATAATTCCAAATCTGTTAAAAATGCTCCCATGCCTTCAAATCCCTCCATGCCTAACATGTCTATGTCACCTCTGCATGCTATGCCTGTTATGTCTCACCAGAATCCCCATGCACATTTTGCAAACATGCCATACATTAACAATCCTTACTTTACTGCATTTAGTATGCCTCAAATGCCATACAATATGCCTATGTGGAATAACATGTTTGCACAACCTATGCCTTATCAAATTCAATCAAATATGTTAAATGATTCTGTGACTAACCCTACACTTCAACCAACCACATGTGAGACCAAGGTTAACCCAAAGTTACCTAAGTCAAAAGATGCAGGAGGAATGAAGTCTAGGAAAAAGACTAACAAGGCTGGACCCAAGGAAACTTGGGTACCAAAATCAACTTGATTGATTTTGTTGTGTGCAGGGACAAAGAAGGAATCTATGGTACTTGGACAGTGGTTGTTCAAGACACATGACAGGAGATTTCACCCTGCTCACAAAATTTAAGGAGAGAGCTGGCCCTAGCATAACCTTTGGAGATGACAGCAAAGGATTCACTATGGGATATGGCTTGATTTCAAAAGAAAATGTCATCATTGATGAAGTTGCATTGGTTGATGGTCTTAAACACAATTTGTTGAGCATCAGTCAACTATGTGACAGAGGGAATACTATTTCCTTCAATTCTGAAGCCTGTATTGTCACAAGTAAAAAGGACAATAAAGTGGTTCTAACTGGAGTTAAAAAAGGAAATGTGTACTTAGTTGATTTCAACTCTACAGATGCAGAATCCATTACTTGTCTTCTCAGCAAAGCAAGTCCAGTTGAAAGTTGGCTATGGCACAAGAAGCTGTCCCATTTGAATTTCAAGACAATGAATGATCTAGTCAAAAAGGACTTAGTTAGAGGAATGCCTCTAGTGGAATTCACAAGGGATGGACTGTGTGATGCTTGTCAGAAAGGAAAGCAAAAGAAAGTATCATTCAGTAAGAAGCTTGAATCTGCAATTGATGAACCACTATAACTTCTACACATGGATCTTTTTGGACCAGTCAATGTATTGTCAATTTCAAGGAAAAGATACTGCCTAGTGATTGTAGATGATTTCTCAAAGTTTTCATGGGTTTATTTTCTTGGATCAAAGAATGAAGCTAGTGAAATCATCATCAATCATATCAAGCAAGTCAACAATCATCCTGATTTCAAAGTAAGGAATATTAGGAGTGACAATGGAACTGAGTTCAAGAATTCAACCATGAAGATGTTCTGTGGAGTAAATGGGATCATGCATGAGTTCTCAGCTCCAAGAACTCCACAACAAAATGGTGTGGTGGAAAGGAAGAACAGATCACTAATTGAAGCTGCAAGGACAATGCTTGAGGAGTCAAAGCTCCCAACTTATTTTTGGGCTGAGGTTGTTAACTGTGCATGTTACACTCAGAATATTTCTCTAATCAATCAAGCAAAATGCATGACTCCCTATCAATTATTCAAGAGAACAAAACCAACTTTAAACTTTCTACATATCTTTGGTTGTAAATGTTACATCTTAAGGAATCAATCTGATCATAAAGGAAAGTTTGATACAAAGGCTGATGAAGGAATATTTGTTGGTTATTCTGCTGGAAAATCATATAGGGTCTACAATCTAAGAACCAACATTGTCATGGAATTTGTACATGTTGTGTTTGATGATAAAAAGATTGATGGACTAACAGATGAGGGACATCATGAAGGACTCAAATTTGACAATATCGAGATATATTGTGATGATAGTGAAGATGAGAATGACGAAGAAGGCATCTCAAGAAGAAACCAGAGTCTGCCTTTGGATAATGCACAAAATGCAGCATCCGTTGAAAGACAAAGTGCATCATCCGTTGAAGTTCATAACGAAGCATCCGTTGATCACAGTCTGTCAACGGATAATCACTTCACCTCATTAGTTGATAGAACTCCCAATTCCTTTCAAAGGATCAACAACTCAGGGGGAGTTTCAATAAATCAACATTCTATCTCACATCATGACAATACTGAGGCAACCTCATCAAGGCTAATCTATCACCTCAAAGGAAATGGACCAAGAATCACCCTTTTGAACTGATCATTGGTGATGCTACATCTAAAGTACAAAATAGAAGGGCTACTCAAGATGAATGTCTGTATAGTAGCTTTCTATCACAGGAGGAACCTAAGCGAGTGGAAGAAGCTCTTTTGGATCCAGATTGGATTTTAGCTATGCAAGAGGAGCTAAACCAATTTGAGAGGAACAAAGTGTGGAAGCTGGTACCCAAGCCAAAGAACAAGAGTTCTATTGACATAAAATGGGTATTCGGAAACAAGATAGATGAAAATGGCATTGTCATAAGGAATAAAGCCAGATTGGTTGCCAAAGGCTATTCTCAACAAGAGGGAATAGATTTTGATGAAACATTTGCTCCAGTTGCAAGACTTGAAGCCATCAGAATCTTTCTAGCCTATGCAGCTAATGCCAATTTCAAAGTCTATCAGATGGATGTCAAGAGTGCATTTCTAAATGGGGAATTGGAGGAAGAAGTTTATGTAAGCCAACCTCCAGGTTTTGAAGATCCAAATTTTCCAGACAATGTGTATTATTTGTTGAAAGCACTCTATGGACTAAAGCAAGCACCTAGAGCCTGGTATGAGACTTTATCAAAGTTCCTTCTAGATAATCACTTCACAAGAGGTACTGTTGACAAAACTCTCTTCTTTAGAAATGTTAATGGCTCTAAGATACTTGTACAAATTTATGTAGATGATATTATATTTGGATCTACAGATGATAAACTTTGTAAAAAGTTTGCTAAATTAATTCAAAGTAAATATGAAATGAGCATGATGGGAGAGCTAACTTACTTTCTTGGTTTACAAGTTAAACAAGTTAGTGGTGGAATTTTCATTAGTCAAACTAAATATATTTATGATCTTTTAAAGAAGTTTGACTTAATGGATTGTTCACTTGCAAAAACTCCCATGGCCACTGCCACCAAGCTTGAATTAAACAAGGCTGATAAGTCTGTGGATATTACAAGTTATAGAGGCATGGTTGGCTCACTTTTATATTTAACTGCCAGTAGACCTGATATTATGTTTTCTACATGTCTCTGTGCTAGATTTCAAGCTGACCCTAAAAAATCTCACTTAGTGGCTATTAAAAGAATTTTCAGATATCTCAAAGGGACTCCAAATCTAGGAATTTGGTACCCTAGAGAGTCTGGTTTTGATCTAATTGGCTACTCAGATGCAGATTATGCAGGTTGCAAATTAGACAGGAAAAGCACAATAGGCACTTGTCAATTTCTAGGAAACAAGCTTGTATCATGGTTCAGCAAGAAGCAGAATTCTGTTTCCACATCAACAGCTGAAGCTGAATACATTGCAGCTGGTAGTTGCTGTGCACAAATACTGTGGATGAGGAATCAGTTATTTGACTATGGTATAACTGTTGACAAAATTCCAATATTTTGTGACAACACAAGTGCCATTACCATTACTGAAAATCCAGTGCAACACTCAAGAACCAAGCACATTGATATCAAGTATCACTTCATTAGGGAACATGTGATGAAAGGTACAGTGGAACTTCATTTTGTTCCAAGTGAAAAGCAGACTGCAGACATATTTACCAAGCCACTTGATGAATCAACATTCACAAGATTAGTAAGTGAGTTAGGTATGCTTAACTATTCATAATCTATGTCATCTATGTAATCTGTCTTGTAGCCAGAAATGAATTTGCTGCAAGAACAAAGTTGGCTTTAATCAAGACTTATCCTATCAACGGATATTCCCTATCCGTTGAAAGCCAAAATTGTTCTATCAACGGATATTCATTATCCGTTGAAAGACAAATACATTTCTGGTAATTTTATCCTTCAACGGATAAAATAGTGTTGTTCATCAACGGATAACAATTTACCTTATCCGTTGATGTGTCACGTTAGTGAGTCACAGCCGTTGATTCTTTTACTCAACCGTTGATACAGATATACAGTGTTGTATGTATTTGTATTTACGGTAGTTTTCAGAATTTCTACAGTTTCATTTATTCCTGAACGGCTTTCACTTACTTAAAAGTATCATTTAATTATTTTAATTTGTGTTTTAATTCAAGAAAGTATAAAAGCCCAATTGAATTCTTATTTTCACTTTACGCTTTCTTGCAATTATCATTCTCTTTCTCTCTCAATTCTCAAGTTCTTCTCTGCAACCTCTACTCACAAAAATGGCACCAGTAGTCAAAATTATGTCTCAAACAGGATTTGTTTATGAAAAGAATAATTTCATAGTCTTGGTTGAAAAGAAGGAAGCCCATTCTGATTATCACAAGATGATGGACTTCATCAAGAACTGCAAACTGAGCTATGCAATGCTGGAAGCCCCAACCATCTACTGTGAAGTGATTGAGGAGATTTGGACAACTGCAGAGTTCAACTCCACAGATATGACTATTGCCTTCTCTCTCAAAGGTAAGGACTATTGCATTAATTGTGATGATTTACAATCTTGCTTTAAGTTGCCTGAGAATAATGCCATGACACCACACACTGATAAAGATGTCTCTGCTATGCTAGATTCCATAGGCTATGCTTTTGATTCTGCTAGTTTAGGTAGTATTAGAAGGAAAGGCCTTAGGAAAGAATGGAGTTTTCTTGGAGATGCCTTTATTAAGGTTTTCTCTGGGAAGATTAGCAATTTTGATGCTATCACTTCATCTCTTGTTAATATGCTCTATATGCTAGTTTCTGATAGGTACTTTAATTTTAGCAACTGTGTTATGCTAGAATTAGGTTCCAGATTAGGTAACAAAGCTAATAGACCACATAACATCTACTTTGCTAGATTCTTTATGTTATTGGCTAACCATGTTGCTGAAGGTTTGGTTATATCCAATGAGAATAATAAACTCAAATGCTGGGCACAAGAGAAAAGGGTCTTTGCAGACCTTTTGAGAATGAACCTCAACAGCCAAGTGCCATTGGTATACTTGCCAATCATGAATGCACCACAGGTAAGTGAGGTAAATGTTTCAATAACTCCTACTATTTCCATCCCCAATGTTTCTTTGCCTTCTAGTGTGGCTATGGAACCTGTGTCATTGTCCAAACAGGCTCCTACCAAAGCCACCAAATCTAAAATCTCCAAAGTCAAGTCAAAGAAACCTACCTCTGTTGTTTCTCAAAAGACAATAGTTGTAACAACTACCATAAACCCTGAAGGGAGTGAACAGGGTGTGAGTGGTGAGGGGAGGGGTGAACATCAAAAAGCCCCCCAGGATAAGGTGGGAGAGGTGAGTGGTACCCATTTCAGCCAAGCCACAGTCTCTCAAAAGACTGTAGTGGTTCAAAAGGAGTCCAACACATCCCTAGTTGCATCCTCCCAAAAGGATGTAACTATTGAAAATAGTGCCCATCCACGGACACAGAACAAAAGAGGGAGGGACACTGAAGCTACACATTCACCGATTCAAGCCTTTTCAAGGAAGAAGAAGGCCAAAACCCTAGTTTCCATACAAGGGACACACACAGCACAGATACACCCACCAGTATCTGTGCCTTCTCAAATTCAGCTTGATGTGATTCCAGCAAATGTGGAATCACAGCCCCATTCTCTCAATATAGACGCACACCATTCCTCAAACTCTCCTACACCCTCTCTGGATGTGGATATGATATTCACATCAATTCCTGATTCTCCCTCATTAAAACTCAGGGAGGAGCCCCACTCAAAACCTGGTGATCATCATCTTTTAGATGATTTGTTGGATCATCAGCCAATTCTTTCAGATGTAGTTGCAGAATCTGTGTCACCTCACTTAAAATCAATCCACACAGATTCAACAATTATATCACTTTCTATCTCTACATCATTTCCTTCTTCAACGGATATCTCTCATCCGTTGACAAGTGGTTGTTCTTCAACGGATAAGCTTAACAGCAGTTATCCGTTGATACCATCAGTTTCCACTTCAACGGATACTCCCTATCCGTTGATGGCCTCTACACACTTAACAGAAACAACTCCAACTGTAGAGGACATGGCAACTGTACAATCACTTTTAGGCTTGAGGGAAGGGAGTGATTTTTTGAGTGAGAGGCTGGGTTGCTCCCAGGCAAAAGGAGAGGTTGAGAGTCACCAAATGCATGCTATTTCTTCCAGCATGGCAAAAGTAAGTGAGAGGAGTGCCACCTTAGAAGGTGAAGGTGAGGGTGTGAGGGTGTGTGTGAGCCAGGGGGAGCCCCTGATGCAAGAAAAGAGAGAAATTGAGAGAAAGGCAGGTACAGAAGCTATAAGGGTGGATCCAGCCATTGCTAGTGAGTTAATGAAAGTGGATGATGCAGATAAGGGAAGACAATTTCAGCAACACTACAAAGCTGTCATTGATAACATTTCCTTGGATGTTGACACTTTTACTCACCCTGTTTCAGCCTATCAATTATTGGCTGCACAGGGCAATGTGGAGGCAGAACAGACACTACACATTGTACACACTTCAGAATCTCTTCTCAGAGATAAAGCTGCTGTCAACAGGCTGCCTTCTCAAGCTGGTGAGCCATCTGAAGAATTTGGAGTAAATTCTAATGATGATGACTCTAATTCTTTGAATGAGAGCATGAACTTAGGGGTAGTAGCAGGCCCAAGTTCTGTTCCTAATCTTCCTGCATGGGCATGGGCAAAACCATCAACACCGGGAGAGTTTGGTGTCACTTTGGTCAAACAAGTCATGACAATTCAGCAGGCCATTCAGGAGACTCAGGATGCTGGTACCAAGGCAATTCTTCAAGCTCATCTGGAATCTCTGCATCTCTTGCAGTTGCAGCATTACCAGCAAAATCTATGTGTGGATGAGCTCAAGCTGGACATTGCTGATCTGAAATCCTACAATGCTGAGAAATTGGATTCAGTTATACCCTATGGTACTATGCAAGATTTGTTGGGGAGACTAAGGAAGGCCTCTAATGCTGACAAGAGGCTGGCCAGATTGGAAGATAGGGTTCAAATCATTGAAGACTCTATGGTCACCATTCTTCAGAATCAACAAACTCAAACAAATCTACTCATGCAGCTGGCCCAAGCAAAAGGCTTTACCCCTACCCTTGATGATAACAAAAAGGGGGAGAATAAAGGGGAAGGGGAAGGAGAGCCATCTACAACAGTTCAGATTTCTCAAGTGCTAGTTCCTGTCATCACAACTTCTCCACCAATTCAAGTCAAAGGAAAGCTAGATGGAATTGATCTAATCCAGATAGCAGCAGCTGAATTGCAAGTCAAAGAGCAAAGGAAGAAGATTGATGAAAAGATGCAACTAATATTTGGTTCTACAACATCTCAATCACAATCTGTGAAGCATAGCACAAAAGTGGAATCAATTATTATGGAACTCAAGCCAGTAGGGAGGCATAAGGATGGAGAAACTTCTTCCAAAGATCTGCAACCTATGGTTCTCAAGCCCAACAACAGATCCAATAAGGACTCTACAAAGAATCCTCTAAAAGAGGTGGATTTTCCTCTTCCAAAAGCAGATGAGGACAAGCTTTTAGGAAGAAGTATTGCATATCTCAAAGAGACCATGGATGAGGCTGTAAGGAGAAACATGGCTATTATTTTCAGAGAGGGAAAGAGCATATGTGTGATGCAAGGACATCCCAAATTCTCAATAGCCAAGAAGGAAGAAACCAAAAGGTTGAAGGAAGAAGCCAAACAGCTAAAGGCTGACAAAAGAGCACAAGCAAAGCTTGTAAAACAGCTAGAGTCAAGTCAGGCTAAAGATCAGAAAGAAATTGAAGACAAAGGTGAAGATGAAGCTATGGGGGACATGGTTGGTACTGAGATGGAGGAAAGAAGTAAGGAAGAATGGCTGAAAGGGAAAAGAAAGAAGGTCAATGCAAAGAGAAAGAAGGTAGATAAGACTGAAGAAACCCAATCAATATCCAAACCACTACCCTCTATTCCTGAACCCATTGTACCTGACCCCTTCATGAACATTCATGGTGAAACAATCATTCCCAAGGAGGAACCAATTGATTGGGACACCATCAAATTGCCCACCTTCCTAACCTCTTCTTCACCATCAAAGAAGCAGAAAAGAAGAATCAAATCAACACCCTCTAAAGCCTCAATCAAATTCACACAGAAGCCTAAGTCCAAACCTCAAAACTCTAAAGATGATTATGTTCACATCTGTGACATAAAAGAATTTTCAGACATTGAACTCTATCTGGATGAGCTGGAGGATGTAAGGGGAATAGCTGCCTACAGACAGCTACCAGAAAGACTAGTGTTCAAATACAAAGGAGCTGGGGAAAGAACATGGCCTCTTCACAGAATTCTGAATGAAGGATACACTACCTTGATTAGAGTCTACTCAGCCATACATAAGGATTCTGGCTTTACCAGAACTGCCAGGACTGAGATTCTCAACAAGATTGCCAACATAAGGAAAACTTGGAGGGAGCCCAATGTTTTGCCTAGAACTTTACTCATTCCAGAGAGAGGTATTACAATTCACAAATCACCTCATTGGTTGATGGAGTTCAGAGACAACAAAGGAGTCAGAAGATTTTTCAAAATTGAAGATCAGCTAAAGATTGCCAGTAATGAAACTCTCAAGGATATGGAATCTAAGTTAGATATCAATGAAGAAGATGAAGCTGAATTCTACAGACAACTTCAACTTCAAATAGAGGAGAATGACAGGAGGCTAGGAAAGAAAACCAGGGATCAAAGGAAAAGAAAGTAATTTACTCAGGCTAAAGGAGCACCCTTGGAAATAATGTATTTCTTCAATTTCATCTCAACAAATACACTTTTGCAGCACTTTTGAATTTCTGCTTTGTTACAGTTTATATATTTGTTAAGTATTTTGTTATCATCAAGCTAAACCCAAATTTATGACTACAGTTCTAGTAGACATAAATAGGGGGAGATTGTTAGGAATATGTGTATTAGTTTGATGATAAGTTCAGCAAAACACTTAAGTAGAAATCTAGTGTTTGTAGCCTCAACAGATAAGACCATCTTGGCTATCCGTTGAAGGAGTAGCCTTACTTAGCAATAAGTTTGGTATTGTAGCACATCTCACTCTCTGGTTTCAAGCTGTAATTCTTAGATGTTGTTAGGAGATAATCAGTCATGTTGACTACTAATGGATGTACAAGTAGGAGGGCTAATTGTAAATATTTCATGCCTTGTAATTTTGTATAAGTGAAGAAGTGTCAACGGATATTGAAGACCTTCAACGGATAAGAAACTAAGCTTCAACGGATGTCTCTAACGCTTCAACGGATAAAGCCATCAACGGATGAAAGCTTCAACGGATGCACTGCTAGAGCATCAACGGATAAAGCCATCAACGGATGAAAGCTTCAACGGATGCTCAGTCTCATAGCAGTTGATAGTGACAGTTAACAAAGCTGACAGAGGCACATGGATTGACAGAGATGTGGTAGCCTATTTCAGGAACAACAGAAAAAGCAGCCGTTTTTAGTCTGGTTCATAATGGAAAGTCAACAGATAATTCCATATTACACTGGATAAAAATGGAACAGAAATAAGTGGAGAACTATTGTCTTATTGTACTTTATCTTTGTCTTCACTTGTAAACTTGGTGTTATATAAACCAAGTAGTAGCTAGTAATTAGATGTGAATTTTCCTTGAGCTGTTTAGAAATATTAAGAGAGAAAATCATCTAGTTTGTACTAGGAAGCAGCTGTGATTTAATTTTGAATCACAGATTTTCTGAAATAACACATCTCTGGTGGAACAACAAATCCACCAGAAAAGTTTTTAAGTTCTTTGTGTTCATTACATTTGTGTTTAAATATATATCTGTCTGCATCTGCTCCAAGAAATTTACACACATTTGATCACTCAAACACTTAGTCTTACACATTGCTCAAAACTTGAAAAAGTTTTGAGATTTACATTCAACCCCCCCTTCTGTAAATCTCATTGTTAGTCCACTGGGAATAACAACCTTTGATGAACTGGATGAGTTGGATCAATCCATGGCTTACCTAGAAAGGAAATATCTAATATCAGAGTAAAGAAGCCAAAGTTCTTCAAGAACAAAGGACATACATTCAACAAGGGCAGTAGCTGGAAAGGAAAAGCTCAGTAAAACTATGATGGAAAAAGTGGCTATAAATCTGGATCTGTTGACAGATCAAAAATAAAATGTTTTAATTGTGATGAATTGTCCACTTTACCACAGAATGTAGAAATCCAAAGAAAGTGAAAAAGGATAAAGCATACTTGGAATTGGAGGCTAAGTATGAAGCTCTCTTGAAGAAACAGTCTGGAATAGCTTACATTGTAGAAGGAAAGAGTTGGGATAATTCTGATAATGATGAAGATGATGAGTTTGGAAACTATGCACTCATGGCCTTGGAGCAAGGAGAGTCATCCTCATCAAAAGCAGAGGTACCAACTCTTACTACTATTGATTGAAATGTTAGTCAATATAAGGAGACTGTTGAAAAGATGAGTGTAGAGATGTTTCACATACACACAAGCATGGTACCAGCTACTGAGGAAGTGAGTAGGCTGTCAAAAGTAAATGAGAAGCTTGAGATTGAGAAAAAATATCTAGAACTGCAGCTTCTTGAGCTTGAAACTGTCAAGTAAGAAAATGAATATCTAAAGAACAAGCAAAAGAGAGGGAGAAGCTAAAAAAGAATGAGGTGAAACTAAAATCATTCAAAAATTTATCCCAGCTAGTTGGTCAGTACCATGAGAAGTACAAGCCATGTGCTAACATAGCTATTGGCTTGGATTATAATGCATTGAATAACAACAGGAAAGTTGAAGGTGACAAGGGAAAAGTAACTGTAAGTGAAGATGTCCCAGCTATGCTGAAAAAGGTTGGTTCACCTCTGTTTAAAGTATGTGAAGTAAATTTCAGTGAGGAGGAGTTGATTATAAAGCAAGAACTGGCTGATGAGGACAATGAAAAGAAATGCACAGAAAAAACTCCACCTTCTAAAATTGAGAAGAAGCCCATGGTGGATCAAACCCCCAAGAAGCCAATCAAGGAGGTTAAGACTGAAAATGCAAGAAAGAAGAAGAAAAACAGAAATGGGAAGATTGGGATATATAAGAGCAATAACTTTTCATTTGTTGCAGATGCTCCTAGGAAACATTGTCAGAAATGTATCTCTACAAATCATCTAACTCACCTTTGTAAAAAGGTAGTTAGTGAGCCAAGATTAGGAGCATGAAAAATAATGAAGCAAAGACTGAAGATCCCTATTCTTTTTGTGATAAGTTTAATTGCATTCCTTGCAACATGAAAGTGATGACAATTTGCCACAAGCGGAGAGTAGACCTCAAAGAAGTCAACATTGGGTCTGCACCAAAAAGGGAACATGCAAAATCAATAAACATCATTCTATCTGAACCAACTCATTCTAATTCTGCATATTCTGTTAACAAGAAGAAAGTACCCAACACTGCTTGGGTAGCTAAACACACTTAATCCTCATTGTGTGCTGGGCAAATTGAAGAAAGTCATATGGATCATAGACAGTTGATGCTCAAGACATATGATAGGTGATAAGGCCCTGCTATCACAGTTTGAGGAGATATATGGCCCATTAGTGACTTTTGGAGACAAAAGCAAAGGTTTCACAATGGGATATGGCAAGTTAATTTCTAGAAATATTGTCATTAAAGATGTAGCACTGGTTGCTAGTTTGGAAGTGAATCTCCTAAGTGTCAGTTAATTCACAGATTGAGGATTCAATGTTGCATTTGACAAAGGAGAATGCTTAATCATCAGCAAAAATAATAGTAAATTTGTTATGAAAGGAGTAAGAAAGAGAAGCCTATTAGTTGCAGGTTTACACTCAGCAAATAAGGAAGGAATTTGTTGCTTCTACACCAAGGCTTCTGTACAGCAAAGCAATCTGTGGCATAAAAAGCTCTCTCACCTGAATTACAAGGCAATCAACACCCTGGTGAAAAAGGAATTAGTGAGAGACATGCCAAATCTGGAGTTTGCTCAAAATCAAGTTTGTGAGGCTTGTCAAAAAGGCAAAATGAAGAAGTCAAGTCATAGGAGTAAAACTTTGAATTCTATAAGTTCACCTTTGCAACTTATTTACATGGACTTATTTGGACCAGTTAATGTCTTGTCAATTTAAAGGAAGAAATATGCACTTGTGATGGTGGATGACTACTCAAGGTACACATGGGTAGAATTTATGCAATCTAAGGATGAGACTCCACACATCATAATTGAACACATCAAAAGATTGAGAAGCAGGCTGAAGATCAGAATTGTGTGAAAAGATTGAGGAATGACAATGGCATAGAATTCAGAAATGCAACTTCAACTGAATTCTGCAAAGACAAAGGCATTGTTCAAAAATTCTCAACTTCTAGAACACCTTAGCAAAATGGGGTAGTTGAGAAAAAAAATAGAACATTAATAGAGGATGCTATAACAATGCTGCAGGATGCTAAACTGCCAACAAGTTTTTGGGAAGAAGCTGTCAACACTACATGATATACTCAAAACAGATATCCTATTAACAAGAGTCTTGGAAAATCACCCTACTCAATCTTATCTAAAAGGAAGCCTACTGTGAAGCATCTTCATGTATTTGGAAGCAAGTGTTATGTTTTGAAAGACAACTTTAAATATGTAGGAAAATTTGACTCTAAGGTCTTTGAAGCAATTTTTCAGGGGTATTCATTGGAAAGAACTGCCTACAAAGTCTATGTGCTTGAACAAAAGAAAATTATGGAAAGTACAGATGTGACTTTTGATGATGACAAGTGTCCAGACTTGGAATGCCTTGATTAAAATGAAGTTGAGGCCCTTAAATTTGAAAATGTCAATATTGATTGTGATTCTGAAGATGAAGCTGAAGTAAACACAAGCAACGGAATGGATGAAGAGTCAACTGAACAAGTGAATCGTGAAATTGGAAGCTCATCTCAAATACCTGAATTTGATAGCACAAACTTAGGGGGGGAAAGAGGAGAAAGTTCTGCAAGTCATGCCAATGATGAAGAAAATGCAGAAAAATCAAGTCAACAAACTCACACCAGGAAATGGTATAGGAGTCACATAAGAGAAGAAATTATTGGTGATCCTTATGCTGGAGTGATGACTAGAAGTGCATTTGCTAATGAATGTCTACATGCATACTTTCTTACACAAGTTTAGCCTAAGAAAACTAAGGAAGCCCTACTTGATCCTGATTGGATATCTGCTATGCAAGAGGAGCTAAATCAGTTTAAAAAAAAGTTTGGAAGTTGGTTCCTGCACCAAAGAATAGAAGTATGATTGGAACAAAGTGGGTGTTCATGAACAAAATGGATGAAAATGGGATTGTGATAAGAAACAAAGCAAGGTTGGTTGTAAAAGGCTACTCACAAGAAGAAGGAATTTATTATGATGAAACTTTTGCTCTAGTTGTAAGACTTGAAGCAATAAGAATCTTTCTTGCATTTGCCGCACATTCAAACTTTAAGGTGTATCAAATGGATGTAAAGAGTGCATTCCTAAATGGTGAGTTGAAAGAAGAAGTTTATGTGCAACAACCACCTGGCTTTGAAAATCCTGAATTTCCAGATTTTGTCTACCAACTTCTAAAGACTCTATATGGACTAAAGCAAGCACCTAGAGCATGGTATGGCACACTATCAGAATTTTTTGCTTAAATATAGATTCACTAGAGGAACTATTGATAAGACTCTTGTATACAAGCAATATGATGGTGATATGATCCTAGTTCAGATCTATGTGGATGATATCATTTTTGGTTGTACTAATGAAGAAGCTATGTCAAATATTCTCAAAATTCATGCAGAGTGAATATGAAATGAGCATGATGGGAGAGTTAAGTTACTTTCTCGACTTCAAGTTAGTCAAAGAAGTGATGGAATCTTCATCAACCAAACCAAGTATGTTAAAGATCTATTGAAGAAGTTCGGTATGGTTTATTGTTCACCTGAATGTACACCTATGTCTACACCTATGTTTACAACATGTCTGTGTGCAAGATTTCAATCCAATCCAAAAGAATCATATTTGATGTCTATGAAGAGAATTTTCAGATACTTAAAGGGGACTCCAAACTTGGGATTATGGTATCCTAAGGGAACATGATTTGAAGCTATTGGATACACAGATGCAGATTTTGCTGGATGCATGATTGATAGAAAGAGTATTAGTGGAAGCTGTCAATTTCTTGGGCAAAGACTTGTATCCTGGTGTACCAAGAAACAACAATTTGTGTTAACTTTTACAAGTGAGATTGAATACATAGATGCTGGAAGTTGTTGTGCTTAAGTGCTCTGGATTAGATATCAGTTAATGGATTATGGCCTAGTGTTACAAAAAATTCCAATTATGTGTGATAATAATAGTGCTATATTCATTGTAGCTAATCCAGTTTATCATTCTAGAATAAAGCAAATTGATGTATGGTACCATTTTATTAGAGAACATGCTGTAAATGGTACCATTGAGCTCATTTTTGTTCAAACAGAAAAATAGTTAGCTGACATTTTACTAAACCTTTGGATGAAGCAATTTTCACTAGACTTGTAGGTGAAATTGGTATGTTAAATACTTCATGTTAGGAATATGTTGTTTACTTGATGATAAGCTAAACAAAACACCTTAGTAGATTTAACTTAGTGAATTTTGTAGCACCCGACGGATGATCAATTATAGTCTCAACGGATGACCCAATATAGTCCCGACGGATGACTAATTGATATCCACCGGGTGAGTAGCTTATGTAACAATAAGTAATGAAGCACATTTCTACAAACAACTTTGTGTAGATTCTGTAGTAGCATATGAGTCATGTTGACTACTAGTAGATATGCAGAATAGGCTGATTAATTGTAAAAATAAGATGTCTTGTAATTCTGTATAAATGAATGGGAGTCAAGTGTCAAATAGCTACCCGACGGATGATCAATAAAGCTACCCGACGGATAACAAGCATGTACCCGACGGATGATCAATTCAAATATCTGTTGACAGTGACAAAACAGTCACATGTGTTGGGTGTTTGCAAAAGGAATATGGCATCCTGTATAGTAGGAAAATGAGAACAAAGAAGTATTACCATTTCCATGCTACTATGAAGATATTCAAAGATGCTGGAATAGAGTAGTAAAGTAGCATGGAGTTAAACTTTATAGGTTTTGTTTTATTATCTTGTCTTATTACCATGTAAACTTGGTAATATATAAACCAAGTGTAGCTAGTAGAACAAATAACGAAGCAAACACATTTTAGAAGAGAAATAGAAAAAGCTGCAACTGTTAAGAATTTCTCTGTAGTTTGTTTGTTCACTTGTAAAAGCAGTTGTGAGCTATTTAAACTTCACAGGGTTCTCTCGATATATATATATATATATATAATCTGGTGGATGCATTCAAATTCACCAGAAAGTTTTAAAGACTTGTGTTTTTATTACTTGTGTTCTAATTTATATAAGTCTATCATTCCGCACTCTGCAAATCAAACACTTATATGTTATTGACTTAGAACAGTTTTAAAAATCTCAAAAAGAAGCCAGAATTACATTCAACCCCCCTTCTGTAATTCTTTTTGTATTGTTAGGGAATAACAATTGGTATCAGAGCAAGCTCTTGAAGTTCAAAGAGTTTAAAGATCACAACAAATAGCAAGATGAACAAGAAGGATATTGGAGTTAATATTCCATTTCTGGATAAAGACAATTATCACCACTGGAAGGTGAAGATGCACCTACATCTTCTTTTTCAAGATGAGGCCTATGTGGATTGCATAGAGAGAGGTCCTCATGTACCAATGAGAGCTGCAACATGGAATGAACCATTTATTCCGAAGCCTATGCATGAATGGCCAGATCTTGATATTGAGCAAGTCAGAAAAGACAAGAAGGCCATGAATATATTGTTCAATGGAGTTGATGGTGATATGTTTGATAACATCATTAACTGCAAAATAGCCAAGGAGGTTTGGGACACAATTCAGATTATCTGTGATGGTACTGAGCAAGTAAGGGAAAATAAGATGCAGCTGCTAATTCAACAATATGAGCCCTTTCATTATGAAGATAGTGAGTCTCTCACTGACATTTTTAGTAGATTTCAAAAATTACTAAATGCTATGAAGTTGTATGGAAGAGTCTGTCAGATAAAAGACTCCAATCTCAAGTTCCTTAGATCTCTTCCAAAGGAATGGAAACCAATGACAGTCTCATTGAGAAACTCTCAAGATTACAAGGAGTTTACTTTGGAGAGACCGTATGGCATCCTGAAAACTTATGAGCTTGAAATAGAGCAAGATGAGAGGATGGAGAAAGGAAGGAAGAAAGGAGGGTCCATAGCACTGATTGCTGAGTTAGAAAAAGAGAAAGAGATGAAGGTAGAAGCTGTTGAATCTACTTCAAAGGCCTGTGAGAACAAGGGAAAAGGGCTGATAGCTGAAAATGAAGACAATTTGAGCCAAGATAACATGGATGATATAACACCCTCCAAATCCGGGGTATAGATTTGGGGCATTATTAACAACAATTACCAACTATACCTGCACAAGCGGAATATTAATATAATAATTACCCCGAACTATCACTACTCAGGATCTTTTAAGGGTTGAGGTTGGAAACAAGAATCATGCACTACACTTTATTACAAACCCAACTAAATAAAACCTGTTTCAAGAACTCTCTTTATTACAAAACCTTATTCTATCTACAGTTTCACTACGCAATCTTTTATTCAAACTACACAAAACTCTTATTCAACCCAACATTACTACTTATCCTGCTACACCTGATCTGGCAATTCAAAGCTCTCGTCGGGAATAGGAAGGAACACTCTTGGTATAAGAGGGTCCCGCTGCTTGACTCGCTTCTTGACTATGCGGGTCCTGATGGGTCTCATTCTCTACCTTAACTGTAAAACAATAGGAGTGACAATAAAAGAAATGAGCCAAAATTGCTCAACAAGCCTGTAATCATATATATATATTATAAAGAGAGAGAAATAAATGAACCAATAAGCTGCTGGTTTGAACAACCATCTGTATCTGTATATGATAATAATTTGCCAATGATGGCGAGTGCCAAATGAACAAGACTGGAAACAAGAACCAACATATGCACTATAATCTGCTGATCAGTCAGAATATAGTGCGGATCTATACCCAACTGCATAGACCCAACCAACATAAGGAGTACTCAGGCAACTATGGCCTATTAATTAATGGTCTGGGAAAAACCCAGCCTTTATAGTAACCATCCAGTCCAAGGCTGAGCATCCGGAACAATCGGTATGCTATTGATATATCCCAACACCAGGATATACCAGAATATATGTAACAAGGGTAAAGGAATTGAAATATGAACAGGAAATTCAATAAATTGGGTAAATCAAGAATTGAAATGAAATGGAACAAGTGATATAAATGGGTAACAGTGTATATGAACAATAATTATCAAAGAAAATTGATACGATAGAAAGGAGATATAAATCACTATTCTGAATTTAGAATAGGGGAAAAACTTGCCTTGCGCGTACTTAACCTGGTTTAACTTACTGCCTTCTGACCCTAGCTTGCTCTGCCTTGCTAACACTGAACAAATCATAGAAAGATAGGTGTTTAGATAATTTACTATATACGTGTATCTTGAATTGATATCACGCAACCTTATCAGTCTACCCATGCGTTTCTATCTGACTCGCATATATATATATATACATACATTTATACAGCACATCTATTCACATAATTACATAAAGCACGTAGCACGTAAAGCACATAATTAATTTCTAGATTTATAATTATTTTTAGAATCAATTCTGGGCTTATACCGGCATTACTAGTCGTATCTAATTTTATTATAATTTTTCGGGATTTATTCGGCTCAATTATATCCCTACTAGGACCTACAAACTATTAATTATCACCAACCATTCTTTTTCAGAAGAAATTATAACTTACAACTATTTTTATTGGATTCGTCTCATTTTTCTGAGTCTAGGGGTCTTCGTTTCACTCAAATCGGACTAACGGTTGAATTGTTATGAATTAAATACTGATAATTCAATTTATTATTCAATATAGATAATTATTATAACCTTTTAAATCCTAAAATAATTTTTAAATAATTATTTAAGAAAAATCAAAGTCAAAAATAATTTTTTTATAATTTTTGGAGTTAAAATGAAGAAGTTACGATTTATTGAGAATTATGTGATTAATTATCGAAATAATTAATCAATTAATAAATAAATAACTAATAAATAATTAATAGATAATTATTTACTAATTTAAAATAATTAACCCCTAATTATTAAGATTAATCACAATTTATTATAATATTTATAACTTATCGATATTTATTCGATTAGATCGATTATTTACAAATAACCAATCAACTTAATTAACCGATACGCTATTTATCGAATAACTACGAATTATTCGAATTATAAATCACTTAACGATTAATTACTCGTATATTCACGAGCCACTCGCAACTCCCGCATCATTATCGATCTATTAGATTATTATTGAAACTCGTACGATTCGATAATTAATTAATTACTGATATCTAATTATACGATACGAATAATTATTACAATATTATTCAAATAACTAACGCTCGAATAATAATTCAATTATCGAATCATTACTCGCACTATTAACTAATTATTAGATTATTAATCACATTACTTAATTATTTCTAATCTTTATTTACTAATTAATTACCTAATTATTAATTAATTACCTAATTATTAATTAATTAGATAATTAATAAATAATTAGATAAATAATTAAATATTTAATTAAATAAATAAATTCGAATTTATAATTAAATAAAATAATTCAGAAATTAATAATACTATTTTTTTTTTTAGATTTTAAATCTAATTTTTAAATAAATTTTTAGAATTAATAAATCTAATTTCTGTTTTTATAAAATATAATTAAATAATAAGAATTCAGAAACAAAAATCAGAAAATCAAATTGGGGATTTTTGGATCGAAACCGGGTTGGAAACCGGGTCGTCCCCGACCCAATCGGGTCACGAAGAACACCGGTCCCTTCCCCAGAATCCGACGCCGGCGGACTGATTCCGGCGAAACGAAACGCTCGATTCCAGCTTGCTTCTTCTGCGTTTCTGAGGCACAGCATCACAACGACGTCCCCCCTTCCTTCCTTCTTCGTCTTCGTCGAACACAGCGCCGGAACCGCGAAGAACACGGCGGCGGCGGCGAAACTCCGGCGATGCTAAAACGGACACCAAACATCACGAAACTGGTACCATTCGACTTGCACAACAACGATCTACTCATCTCCAACAACAATAACATCAAACAACACACAGAGAATCAAACCCGAATTCAAGAATTAAACCCGAAAACACGAAATTAAAATCAACTCAACAATCAACAAAAATAATCACATAAACAGAAACTACGAATCACCAGCTTCAATTTGACTACTTACACGCTCGATTTGGTTGTCAGAATCACCTTCAAATTCGCGATTGATCCTCCTGCCCTGTTCTTCACAGAAACCCTAACCCTAATTCCTTTTTCTTTTTCTTTTTATTTTCTGATTTTTAATTGTAATTAACTGAAAAAAATTAATAGCAAATCAGGTTTTTATATTTATGAAAATAATACTCCTAAGTAAAATTAAGGGTCTAATTATACTCCTATTAAAAATATTTGGCCCCAATTTTTATAATTTTTGGGTATTAATATTGAATTTTTAAATATCCAATAAATACAAAATAAATGCTAAAAATTCCCAAAAATTGTGAAAAATACAAAAATACAAAGAAAAATGATATATAATAATTTCATGATCATATAAAAATAAAAATGTGATTTTTGTGGGGCTTTTGGTACCCGAAGGGGTCCGGAAAAGTCGTTTTTCGCGAAAAAGGTCAATTTGTAAAACGTCTAGGGGTTCAGAATAGCGATACGGTATAGGGCATTTTTGGCAAAATAGGGCCAATGATTTTGTTTGAAATACGGGCTTTTAAAACATAGTTTTGAGCTGTACAGGTTTTGATATAATATATATAACTGACGATAGAACGCTCAATAAATATCCAAAACACGTTTGGATCAAAACAACCAACACATAACACATAGCAGTTAGGGTTCGATGACTTAACACATTTAATCACATAATAATACTCATAATTTATTATTATTATAACATAATACAAGCGTAATTCCTCGGTCGTTACATTCTCCCCCCCTTAACAAGATTCTGTCCTCAGAATCTAATTATGCAAATAACTGAGGATACTTTTCTAGCATTTCACTTTCAAGCTCCCAGGTTGATTCTTCAACCACTGGGTTTCTCCATAAAACTCTCACTAATGACACAGACTTATTTCTTAATACCCTCTCTTGCCTATCTAGAATTTTTATTGGCTGTTCTACATATGACAAATCTGCCTGAAGTTCTACTGGTTCATACTCTATTACATGCCTTGTATCAGGATTATACCTTTTAAGCATAGATACATGAAATACGTTGTGAATGTGCTGCATATGGGGTGGTAGAGCTAACTCGTACGCAACCTTCCCAATTTTCTTCAAAATTTCAAATGGTCCAACGTATCGTGGCTTCAATTTCCCTTTATTGCCAAATCTGGTCAATCCTTTCCATGGCGATATTTTGAGCAATACGTGTTCTCCTTCCTGATAGTCCATATCCTTCCTAGCTTGGTTTGCATATCTGCTTTGTCTGTTTTGTGCTGCCTCGATTCGTTTTTGAATAAGATTAATCTTTTCTTTTGTCTGCTGAATTAATTCTGGACCCAAAATCTTGCGTTCTCCAACTTCATCCCAGTGCACGGGTGATCTGCATTTCCTTCCATATAATGCTTCATACGGTGGCATTCCAATACTGGCGTGATAGCTGTTATTATAAGAAAATTCCACTAGGGGTAAATGTTCATCCCAACTGCCTTCAAAATCGATCGCACAAACTCGTAGCATGTCTTCAATAGTTTGAATTGTCCTTTCACTTTGGCCGTCAGTTTGCGGATGATAAGCTGTACTCATATTCAACTTCGTTCCTAGACATTCTTGGAATTGCCTCCAAAATCTTGAATTGAAACGAGGATCTCGATCCGATACAATTGATACTGGTACTCCATGACGCATCACAATTTCTTTGAGATATATGTGTACTAATTTGTCGAGCGAAAATCTTTCATTAATTGGTAGAAAATGTGCCGACTTCGTAAGTCTGTCAATGATTACCCATATCGCATCATGATTTGCCCTAGTCTTCGGTAGTCCTACCACAAAATCCATCGCTAGATGTTCCCATTTCCATTCTGGAATGTCTAATGGTTGCAATAACCCACTCGGACGTTGGTGTTCTGCTTTAACTCGCTGGCATGTGTAACATTTACTCACCCA
Source organism: Apium graveolens (assembly GCF_009905375.1). Taxonomy (NCBI): domain Eukaryota; kingdom Viridiplantae; phylum Streptophyta; class Magnoliopsida; order Apiales; family Apiaceae; genus Apium; species Apium graveolens. The sequence continues at coordinate 141,457,311 of NC_133647.1, forward strand.
TTCTGCTATCTCCTTCTTCATATTCGGCCACCAAAAGTTTTCCTTCAAATCGCGATACATTTTCGTGCTTCCAGGATGAATGGAATACTTCGAATTGTGCGCATCTCGCATAATTTCTTCTTTTAATTCTGCCACGTTAGGGATCCAGATTCTTGACGCAAAACATAAAATTCCTTCATTATCTTTTTGAGTTGTAATCTCTTCTCCTGTTAAGTTGTCGTCTTGACTCATCACTTCTTCTTGACAACGGCGAATCTTTTCCAGCAATTCTGGTTGGAAAGTCATAGCGTAGATAGTTTCTGCAGATTCATTAGGAATACGAATTTCGATTTCCAATTTATCGAATTCCCTGGCCAATTCTTCGCATGAAGTCAACCGATTTAATCTTTCTTTTCTGCTTAGCGCATCAGCTACAACATTTGCTTTTCCTGGATGATAACTAATTGTAACATCGTAATCTTTAATCAATTCCAGCCATCGACGTTGTCGCATGTTTAGTTCCTTTTGCGTGAAGATATACTTCAGACTTTTATGATCCGTGTAGATTTCACATTTTTCACCGTACAGATAATGTCTCCAAAGCTTCAATGCAAAAACAATTGCTGCTAATTCCAGATCATGCGTAGGATATTTCTGTTCATGGGGTTTAAGTTGTCTCGACGCATATGCAATGACGTTACCATGTTGCATTAACACACATCCTAAACCACGATATGAAGCATCACTGTAAATAACAAAATTTCCTTGCTCGTCTGGCAATACTAATACTGGTGCCGTCACCAACCGATTCTTCAACTCTTGAAAACTTTCTTCACACTTACTATTCCATTCGAACTTTTCACTTTGTCGAGTTAACTTGGTCAGCGGTGTAGCTATCTTCGCAAAATCTTTGACAAATCTTCGATAATATCCTGCCAAACCTAAGAAACTTCGAACCTCTGTCGGCGTCTTTGGTCTTTCCCAATTCAACACGGCTTCAATCTTTGCTGGATCAACTTGAATGCCTTCTCTGCTGATGATGTGCCCTAAAAACTGCACTTCTTTCAACCAAAATTCGCATTTGGAAAATTTTGCATAAAGCTGCTCCTTCCGTAATATTTCCAATGTCGTTCTTAAATGCGCTGCATGTTCTTCTTCCGTCTTTGAATAGATCAAGATGTCATCAATAAATATAATGATAAACTTATCCAAATACTTCTTGAATATTCGATTCATCAAATCCATAAACGCTGCAGGTGCATTCGTCAATCCAAAAGCCATCACAAGAAATTCATAGTGTCCGTACCTTGTTCTAAACGCTGTCTTTGGAATATCTTCGGCCTTGATCTTTAACTGATGATAGCCTGATCGTAAGTCGATTTTCGAAAACCATGCTGCTCCTTTTAGTTGATCAAATAAATCATCAATGCGAGGTAAAGGATATTTATTCTTGATAGTTAACTTGTTCAGCTCACGATAATCAATACACAGTCGCATACTACCATCCTTCTTTTTCACGAACAATACTGGCGCACCCCATGGGGATACACTTGGCCTTATAATTCCTTTGTCAAGAAGTTCTTGCAACTGCTTTGCTAATTCCCTCATTTCAACAGGTGCCATTCGATATGGAGCTTTCGAAATTGGTTCAGTCCCTGGCGTCAAGTCAATAGTGAATTCGATTTCTCGATCTGGTGGAAGTCCTGGTAATTCGTCTGGAAAAACATCAAGAAATTCACAAACTACAGGAATATCTTCAATCTTCAAATCTCCCTTATCAACATCTCGTACATAGGCTAAATAAGCTTGACATCCTTGACGTAGCAATCTTCTCGTCTGCATTATTGATAGGAATTTCTGCTTTTGCTTCTCACCTTTAAATATTACCGTTTCATTTTCTTCAGTTTGTAATTTCACTCTCTTATTCGCACAGTCAATTTGAGCATTATTACTAGACAGCCAATCCATTCCTAAAATAATATCAAACTCCCCTAACCTAAAAGGTATCAAATCAACTGAAAAATGACATCTCCCTATCTCAATATCACAGCTCAGACATACTCGATCTACTGCAACCTGATCATTATTCGCTAATTTTATGACTAACACTTCATCCAACCACTGAATCTCACAATCTATCTTAGAGATAAAGGCTTCAGAAATAAAAGATCTAGTAGCTCCTGAATCAATCAATACTAAAGCATTTACGGAATTTACAGGAAGTGTACCTGCAACCACATTCGGACTCTGTACCGCTTCCTTCATTGACATGTTGAAAGTCCTTGCTTTGGGCTGATTTTGCTGTGGTAGTGGAGGTGGAGGTAATGCTAAAACTCTTGGAATACTGGCAGCCATTGCAATTCCTCTGCAGTCTTTGGCGATATGTCCTTTTCTCCCACATTGGAAACAAGTAACTTCTGCCTTTCCCATTGGACATTCTCCAGAATAGTGTCCCCTTTGCTTGCACTTGAAACACGTAACATTTAGCTTGTTGCAAACTCCTGTATGCTTTTTACCACACGTTCTGCAATCAGGTATAGGCGGTCGGATAAGCCTTTGCTGAGTTGGGGCAGGTAGTCGATTACCCATCCTCTGGTTGTTTTGCTCTGGCCTTTTGAAATGTACTTTTCCCCGAGCTTGAAATCCTGGCCTTTTGTTGAAACGATTCTGAAAATTCCCTGGTCCTTTCTCTTTCTGAGCTGCTTCGCTTTCTCCTTCAATAATCATAGCCTTCTGAACAACAGCCGTATAAGTTGTCAATTCAAACACAGCTACCCTGCTACGAATCCATGGTTTTAGTCCTTGCTGAAATCTCTTGGCCCGCTTCTCGTCCGTATCTACCTGCTCTGGAACAAACCTTGCCAATTCAGTAAACTTGGTTTCATAATCCGCAACCGAAAAGTTGTCTTGTTTCAGCTCCAGGAACTTGATCTCCATCTGGTTCTTCATAAAACGAGGAAAATATTTCTCCAAGAAAAGATCAGTGAATCTGTTCCAGGTCACCACACCTTCTTCCAAAGCTTTCTTTGATTCCCACCAGTAATTAGCTTCGCCTTTTAGAAAATAGCTAGCGAAATCCGTCTTCTGTTCTTCCTCAACCTTTACCAACGAAAAAGCCTTTTCCATCTCTTTCAGCCAAGCTCTTGCTTTTGTGGGATCTGTGGAACCCATAAATTCCGGTGGCTTCACCGACTGAAATTGCTTGAAAGTAGGCGTAGGTGCTGCTGGTGGTATTTGATGTCCTGGATAAGCGGCTTGCTGTAACATCTGTTGCTGGAACTGCTGTTGCTGCTGCTGCATTTGTTGTTGCATCATCAACATCTGCTGTTGCATGAGATTAAACATCTGATCCATCTGTTTATTATTGTTTTGGCCCTCGGTGTTTCCATTCGATGAGTCGGGTTGCGCTTTTCTCTTAGGTGCCATTTTTCTGGTAAATAAATAATGGATCTTATTTAATAACAGTATATTAAACATATATTAAAACAGTCGATTCGAGAAGATAAAATAACTTATTAAATAACTGAATAAATAAAACAGTATGATAGTTTTAAATTAATTTTTTTTTTTTTTTTTTTTTTTACAACATGATCGTGAATAAAACTACATTTGTAAATATGCAATGGTACTAAAATAAATGTAAATGCTTAAATGACTGGAAATAAAATAAAGAAAACATGCAAAAGATTATCTCATATATATATATATATATAGGTAGAACACCAGCTACAGGTGTCAGTGCTTGATACAAAACCCTATGATATAACAGTCGTACTGCTACTAATATCAGTCAGAGTCAGTAGCTACACTCATACAAACTAATATACAATACTATGCTGCCTCTATCTACAAAATATACATAATACAACACTCATCGATCTGCTGGTCTCAAAATCCTGGTGGTACGTGGCTCAACTCCTCCCGCACTGCCTCTAGCACTGCCTCGGTAAGTCCCAATGCTCTGCGATATGCTGTCTCCGCACTAAGATCCTGCTGTCTCAAATCAGTAAGCTGCTGCGAACTAACCCGGTGAATATGATGTAGTCTCTCTCTCAGTATATAATCCGATCGTAATGCTCTGACAGGACCATCCGTCTGTGTCTCATACAATCCAAGGATCTCTCTACACTGGTTCTGCCATCTAATCCTCTCCTCCCTCTCTGCCTGAAAACGCTGGTAAGTCACGGTATGATGCTCATGAAGATCAGTGCTGGAACCTCGAGAAGGTAATGGTCCATCTACCACGATCTCATCCATAAACTCTGGCTGAGGAAACTGATACACTCCCGGAACAGGTGCATAAATGGCTAATGGGGCAGGAAATAAGACAGGTTGCTCCATAGGCGCATACACAGGCGGCTCTGCCTCTGGCTCCATCGGTGGCATCTCTGGAATCTCAACTGGTGGCATAGGAATCTGAGGCTCTAAATCCTCCCACTGCGGAAGATCAACCATATCAGGAATATCAAACATCGGAAACTCTAATGGTGGAATATCTGGTATCTCTGGCTCAATATATGGAAAATAATCTGCAAAACCTGGTACCTCCGGGGGAAGTGGTATCTCTGGTGCTGGCTCAGGTGGTAATGGAGGTAAGATCTGCTCTGACACTGGGGCTACTACCGGTGCATCCACTGGATCTGTCTCGGTCCTCTCCGTAGATGATGATAAAGAAGCCATCTAATATACATAAAAATAATAACACAAAACAATCAAATCACAATCCTATAACTCATACTTCTAATCACATAGACAAACAGTCCTAACACTCTCACTCTCATCCTATCTTATTTTCCTATCTTATCTTAACCCTAACATTCTTATTTTCCTAGGTCAATCCTAAGCTCTGATGCCAACTATAACACCCTCCAAATCCGGGGTATAGATTTGGGGCATTATTAACAACAATTACCAACTATACCTGCACAAGCGGAATATTAATATAATAATTACCCCGAACTATCACTACTCAGGATCTTTTAAGGGTTGAGGTTGGAAACAAGAATCATGCACTATACTTTATTACAAACCCAACTAAATAAAACCTGTTTCAAGAACTCTCTTTATTACAAAACCTTATTCTATCTACAGTTTCACTACGCAATCTTTTATTCAAACTACACAAAACTCTTATTCAACCCAACATTACTACTTATCCTGCTACACCTGATCTGGCAATTCAAAGCTCTCTTCGGGAATAGGAAGGAACACTCTTGGTATAAGAGGGTCCCGCTGCTTGACTCGCTTCTTGACTATGCGGGTCCTGATGGGTCTCATTCTCTACCTTAACTGTAAAACAATAGGAGTGACAATAAAAGAAATGAGCCAAAATTGCTCAACAAGCCTGCAATCATATATATATATTATAAAGAGAGAGAAATAAATGAACCAATAAGCTGCTGGTTTGAACAACCATCTGTATCTGTATATGATAATAATTTGCCAATGATGGCGAGTGCCAAATGAACAAGACTGGAAACAAGAACCAACATATGCACTATAATCTGCTGATCAGTCAGAATATAGTGCGGATCTATACCCAACTGCATAGACCCAACCAACATAAGGAGTACTCAGGCAACTATGGCCTATTAATTAATGGTCTGGGAAAAACCCAGCCTTTATAGTAACCATCCAGTCCAAGGCTGAGCATCCGGAACAATCGGTATGCTATTGATATATCCCAACACCAGGATATACCAGAATATATGTAACAAGGGTAAAGGAATTGAAATATGAACATGAAATTCAATAAATTGGGTAAATCAAGAATTGAAATGAAATGGAACAAGTGATATAAATGGGTAACAGTGTATATGAACAATAATTATCAAAGAAAATTGATACGATAGAAAGGAGATATAAATCACTATTCTGAATTTAGAATAGGGGAAAAACTTGCCTTGCGCGTACTTAACCTGGTTTAACTTACTGCCTTCTGACCCTAGCTTGCTCTGCCTTGCTAACACTGAACAAATCATAGAAAGATAGGTGTTTAGATAATTTACTATATACGTGTATCTTGAATTGATATCACGCAACCTTATCAGTCTACCCATGCGTTTCTATCTGACTCGCATATATATATATATACATACATTTATACAGCACATCTATTCACATAATTACATAAAGCACGTAGCACGTAAAGCACATAATTAATTTCTAGATTTATAATTATTTTTAGAATCAATTCTGGGCTTATACCGGCATTACTAGTCGTATCTAATTTTATTATAATTTTTCGGGATTTATTCGGCTCAATTATATCCCTACTAGGACCTACAAACTATTAATTATCACCAACCATTCTTTTTCAGAAGAAATTATAACTTACAACTATTTTTATTGGATTCGTCTCATTTTTCTGAGTCTAGGGGTCTTCGTTTCACTCAAATCGGACTAACGGTTGAATTGTTATGAATTAAATACTGATAATTCAATTTATTATTCAATATAGATAATTATTATAACCTTTTAAATCCTAAAATAATTTTTAAATAATTATTTAAGAAAAATCAAAGTCAAAAATAATTTTTTTATAATTTTTGGAGTTAAAATGAAGAAGTTACGATTTATTGAGAATTATGTGATTAATTATCGAAATAATTAATCAATTAATAAATAAATAACTAATAAATAATTAATAGATAATTATTTACTAATTTAAAATAATTAACCCCTAATTATTAAGATTAATCACAATTTATTATAATATTTATAACTTATCGATATTTATTCGATTAGATCGATTATTTACAAATAACCAATCAACTTAATTAACCGATACGCTATTTATCGAATAACTACGAATTATTCGAATTATAAATCACTTAACGATTAATTACTCGTATATTCACGAGCCACTCGCAACTCCCGCATCATTATCGATCTATTAGATTATTATTGAAACTCGTACGATTCGATAATTAATTAATTACTGATATCTAATTATACGATACGAATAATTATTACAATATTATTCAAATAACTAACGCTCGAATAATAATTCAATTATCGAATCATTACTCGCACTATTAACTAATTATTAGATTATTAATCACATTACTTAATTATTTCTAATCTTTATTTACTAATTAATTACCTAATTATTAATTAATTAGATAATTAATAAATAATTAGATAAATAATTAAATATTTAATTAAATAAATAAATTCGAATTTATAATTAAATAAAATAATTCAGAAATTAATAATACTATTTTTTTTTTTTAGATTTTAAATCTAATTTTTAAAAAAAATTTTAGAATTAATAAATCTAATTTCTGTTTTTATAAAATATAATTAAATAATAAGAATTCAGAAACAAAAATCAGAAAATCAAATTGGGGATTTTTGGATCGAAACCGGGTCGAAACCGGGTTGGAAACCGGGTCGTCCCCGACCCAATCGGGTCACGAAGAACACCGGTCCCTTCCCCAGAATCCGACGCCGGCGGACTGATTCCGGCGAAACGAAACGCTCGATTCCAGCTTGCTTCTTCTGCGTTTCTGAGGCACAGCATCACAACGACGTCCCCCCTTCCTTCCTTCTTCGTCTTCGTCGAACACAGCGCCGGAACCGCGAAGAACACGGCGGCGGCGGCGAAACTCCGGCGATGCTAAAACGGACACCAAACATCACGAAACCGGTACCATTCGACTTGCACAACAACGATCTACTCATCTCCAACAACAATAACATCAAACAACACACAGAGAATCAAACCCGAATTCAAGAATTAAACCCGAAAACACGAAATTAAAATCAACTCAACAATCAACAAAAATAATCACATAAACAGAAACTACGAATCACCAGCTTCAATTTGACTACTTACACGCTCGATTTGGTTGTCAGAATCACCTTCAAATTCGCGATTGATCCTCCTGCCCTGTTCTTCACAGAAACCCTAACCCTAATTCCTTTTTCTTTTTCTTTTTATTTTCTGATTTTTAATTGTAATTAACTGAAAAAAATTAATAGCAAATCAGGTTTTTATATTTATGAAAATAATACTCCTAAGTAAAATTAAGGGTCTAATTATACTCCTATTAAAAATATTTGGCCCCAATTTTTATAATTTTTGGGTATTAATATTGAATTTTTAAATATCCAATAAATACAAAATAAATGCTAAAAATTCCCAAAAATTGTGAAAAATACAAAAATACAAAGAAAAATGATATATAATAATTTCATGATCATATAAAAATAAAAATGTGATTTTTGTGGGGCTTTTGGTACCCGAAGGTGTTACGACCGGCATTTTATGTAATATTATTTGTGAATAATATTAAGTTAAATAAAAATATATTCAATGCTTGTACGTTTGTGTGAGTGAAAATTTCTGCATTATAAATTTGCTTTGGGTAGTATATGATTTTTCAAAGCAAGAATTTATTTAATTTCTTTATTTTTGATTTATAAGGAATATTCTAAGCTTTGGAAAAAAATTTTCTTTTAAAAGACATTTTGTACACAAATTGTGAAAATGATTTTATAAAGTCTCTAAAAATACAAGTTAATTTATGGTAGAAATTTTATAATTTTTGAACTTGTATTTTATTTTATAAAAATAAATCATTATAAATTTTAGTTGTCATAATTATTAAATTACATGAATAACCTTGCATGCAACTCTCTTCTATTTAACCAAAGGGCAAAGAAGACATTCTCCACCCCACTAACTCACATTTTGCTAGCCAAATTACCTCCTTGACCTTGCATGCAAATTTGCCTAACTTTAGCTAGAGGGTTACTCTTGTCATTTCCTAAATCCACTCACATTTAGCCTAGTCAAAGACATAAAAACAAAACTAAAGTGATGATCACTCCATTTTCACTCCACCCTCCCCTTTTCTCCTCCCTCCCTCTCGGCTCAACCCTCCCTCTCGGCCATCCCATAGCCGAGGCCCTCCATCCCCTTCATTTCTTCATTCTTTCACCCAAACAATCATCTTATATTCAAGTAATTTTACTCCCTATATGTTATTCTTATATATTTCAAAAGTTTAGAGTGAAAAACCTATGTTTTGACCTTGCATGGTGATGTTTTGGTTAAACTCAAAGTGAACCTCCTTGATTCTTGTGAATCTAAGGCTTTCACCATGAGTTATAGTATCATAGGGTCAAGAATGGCTAGACATAAGAGTGTTACACTTATGCGAATGCTGTTTTTACCCTAATCCATTCGGCCATGACTTGATAGGAGCCGAATGGATGGTGTTTTGTTGCCTTGTTAACATTTTTGTGTATTTTGTGATGATAACATGAATTTTGTAGTAAAATCTTGATAAAATCCTTTTGCATGCTAGTTGATCATTTAGTTGTAATCCATGTTAGGCTTGCATGTTGAATTATGATAAAAATTTATTTGGAAATCATGTTGATTTGGCTTGAAAGATCCGAAAGCATGCATGCATGCAAATCACTTTTGATATTTTTGGAAGTTTTGATCATTTAGATTCATGGTTGTTAGTGAGCCTTAATTTCAGTAGGAATAATGTATTAATATTGATTTATACTTCTTATTGCATGGTAATAATTCGTGGTTATCTTTTATAAAAAGAAAAAAATAAATATATATATATCTTGTTGCTTCAAGAGCATAAAGGTTTGTGATTTGTAAAGAGTAGTCTCTTTTATTTTTCCATAGTTGCACCATAGGTAAGGATGATCTCACCAAGGGTATTTTGAGAAAAAGGGAGTTAGTTCAGTAGAATACCAAGTATAAGTCTTGGTTTAAGTATTTAGTTGTTGATAATTGGGTTTGTCAAGTCAAAACCTTGGAAAATGAGAGTTATAGTTTCTGCAGAAAAATCAGTTTAGTACCCTGAGGTTTAGAGTGAGTTTTGACCATGTCATTGATGTGCACTTTGAGGCCCAAGCCACCAGAAGTTAGTATGGGGAGTATATAATAGGTTTTAGGAGTTGGTTGGAGGTTTGCATGTCATTTGGTTAGGTGCACAAGTAGAATAACAAAATCTGTCCAGCAGGGGACAGTTTTGTTGCAACTTAGAAATAGGGAGATTTGGCCATGTCATGGGTAGGCCCTCATTAGGCCCAATTGAGCCTTAGTTAGAGGGTATGTCAGAGAAGTTTTTCCAACCATAGTTCATAGGATATGAGCTAGAACCATGTGTCACAAGTTAATTCAAGTCAGGGCATTTTCTGCCCAGAAAAACAGGGGAACCTTGGACTTTTAGCTTAGGCCCAAGAAGGCCCAAGCCAGGCCTTTGAGCCACATCAAGCTTGTGAGATGCCCTTAGGTCAGGAGAGTCTTGTGTAAAAATTTTGAAGAAAAACTTGTAGTTTAAGAGTGTCTAATGCACTCAAGAAACCTTAGTTACCATTCTGAAATTTGCACCAGTGAGCACTTTCACTTATCACATAGTTTTAGGACACTTAGAAGTGAGTATTAGGTCGACCACCATAGTTGTAAGATAGTATAAGGTCAGTAGAGCAAAAGGCACAAGTGAGGGTCAATAGGTTTTGGATAATTTAGGAAAGGCACATTGAGTTAGGAAGCCCAAATTCGAAGACTTCGTTTAGTTAGCGACCAAGTAACTTAAGTGGTGAGTCGAGATCATCCAAGCCTAGTGTGGCATTATGGTGTATATGATGTTATTTGGTATTAATATACGATATGTGATTATGTGGCTACGTGTGTACATTTGAAAATATAAATGGTGGATATGAATTAAGTGTGTATAGGCCTAAGTGCCATCCATGTTTAATTTCGGGTTGTAAATAGGTTAAGATGGAAAGAATATATTATAATGAGGATTATTATTATTTATGTAGGATCTCGAGACGAGGGAAAACTTGCCATAAAAGTCGAGTGAAGCTCCAGTTGTTGCTCCTACCAGTCAGACCAGACCAGTCTATCTCAAGGCAAGTGATTCAACTTGACCTTCGCATTTACTGTAAACAGTTCATATATATATCGATGCAATTATCCTGAGTCATTTTGATATATTTAAATCAAGAGTATCTTTTGTTTATCTTTGAGTTACATAGAGATGCCATGAACCCTCGAGTACGTATTGCAAGTAGTTCAAAAGTCTTTCATGATAGTTTAATGCCATGATAAAATAGAGATGTGTTATAATACCTTATTGATCCTTTTGATTATCATGCTATTGATCCCTGAGAAATCTTGATGTTGCACCCTGATGCTTTGATTCAACTCTTGAAATAACCTCGATAGAAACTTTATCTTGATACCTAAAAGCCAATCTTTTCTTAAATTCGTTCATGATTGTTTGATAACCCTATCCTTACCCTAAAGCTTGATACCCTGTTATATCTTGAGCTGATGATCACTTCCTTTATATTTTAGCACCTTTATCCTATTGGAACCAGTGATGCTTATCTTCTTGATGTTCTAATACCTATACCTTGTCTACAACCATTGCTTTAAGCCTAGTTTGGCATTACTCTTTCATATTATCCAATAGCCTTGCTTAATTTCCTTGTCAAAATTCTTGTTTATGGAAATCTCTCGATTACCCTAATATAGTAAAGTCTAGTGGATCATGGCCCTGAGATTTAGTGTCATATTTCCAGTGTTTCAAGTTGATCTATAATCCCCTGATAAAAAAAATGATTTCAGTCAAAAGAGATTTTGTCATAAATCGGCATCAGTTTTCAAAATGAATAAAAGGTGGATTTTTCAGTCCCAAAGGGGGACAAATGTTTTCTTGAATGGTGGATCTGGACTGAGACGCGAGTCCTTTCCACACTTATATTAGGCTTAAAAGTTGCCTAGGGATTCCCAATAATGTTTTAGAACCCAGCGAGGTTCGGGATTACTTCGCGGCTGATCACCGGCTGTAATCCGTAGCGTCATAAAATGATTTTGATTAAGAATGGTTTTAAAATTTGTTTTGATGCAAGCAAAATGATGCCAACTCACTTAAGTTTTATCTCTCGATTATCATTGATTATGTCATTCCATTGTCATTCCTAAAGGTATATCTCGATTTATGCTTTGCGTTATATTGTTAGCACTTGTTGAGCTTTTGGCTCACTTCTTGCTTTACCCTGATATTACAGCTAGCAGCCATGGTTAGATTCAAGCAGACTGCCCGTAAGACCTGTGATGCTGATGCTTATGTTCGAGCTCAGGTAGAATAAGTAATAATAGTTGTGTGAGGACTCGGTATTTGTAATCAGATGTAATAGTTGGTAGTGTTGGGCTGTTCCAAACCCTAAACTGTAAGATCTTGGATTTTGGTTGTGTAATACTCATTAAAATGATGTAATAGCTATAATTATTTTGCTATTTAAGTTGGGGGTGTGACAGGTTTTGGTATCAGAGCTACGGTTTAGAGTCCCTGGACAGCCCAAATAGGTTATAGGACTTGTGTGTAGGTTATAGATATTATGCGAGAGAGTAGGTTAAGTAGATTATTATTAATACTCCTCTTATTGGTTGTCAGCAAAGGGCGCATTCCTCGTCATCCTCTGGGTCGGACGACACTATTGCTTTCTCTGTGTATGCTGAGTTGAGGCGCGAGTTCGACATGCTTCAGGGCAAGTACGACCGACTGATAGACCGACTGAAGAACGTGTATCCGGACAGCCGAAACTACGAAGGGAAGCCCAAGGAGCAGATGATTGCGAGACTTGAGACCTTGGTTCGGTACGTCAACACTAAGCTTGAGGAGATGCCAGCACACCGGGACCGTACCAGCCAGTATGTCATTCAGATGGTGGCGGATGAGCTCCAGAGCATTGTGAAGACGCTTCGAGAGGAAAAGACTACCAAGCCCCGTTCAGATGGAGTGGAGCCTTAGTTCTTTCCATTTACCTTTCATGTTGTTGTACTATCAGACTCTATGGAATCCCCAGTTGTTTCCGTCTTTCCTTTAAATAAGCCTGTTATTTCTAGAATCAGACTATGTCCCAATCCTATGTACTGTGACCTTTAAAATTTCAATAATTATGTGCTATTGTTCCATCTGCTCTCAACTGTTATTTTATGTTTTGTCATCATATCTGGAAACTTGACCCCATATGTAAACAAGAATGTCATGCGATACCCTCGAATCATTTTATCATTCATATTTGTTATAACACAACTCTTATTTCAGGATCATGCCTCCCAAAAAGAAGAATCCAACAACCACCTTCACCACAGACCCAAATATTCTTCGACTACTGGAAACCTTGCAACAGCAAACCAATGCTATAGCTCAACAACAACTAACTCTTCAACAACGAATTGAAAACCAAGATAACCGTGAGCCATATCAACCACCTGAACCACCAGTACCACCAAGACAAATTGTCACTTTCAAGGCTTTTCAGAATGTGAATCCACCTGTATTTCATGATACCACTGATCCAGTGATAGCAAACACATGGATCAAGGAGATGGAAAGGGCTTTTGAGTTGGTACAGTTAGGGGACGATCAGAAGACGCTGTATGCCACTTACTTCTTGAAGGGAGAAGTCATTTATTGGTGGGAATCAGTAAAAGCTATGGAAGTCACTCAGCAGATTTCTTGGGAGAGATTTAAGAAGTTATTTCTGGACAAGTATTACCCTAAGTACATGCAGAATCAGATGGAGCTAAAATTTCTTGAGTTAAAGCAAGGGAACATGACTGTACTGGAATATGAGAAGAAGTTCACTGAGTTGTCAAGGTTTGTGACAAAGTATACTAGCACTGAGGAAGAAAAAGCAAAGAAATTTCAGCAAGGATTGGAGCCTTGGATCAGAGATAGGGTGGCTATGTTTGAGCTTGAAACTTATGCGGGAGTAGTACAGAAAGCTGCTCTGATTGAGAATAATGGGATGCAGTCAAGGAAAGAGAGGGATAACAAGAAGAGGAAGGTTCCATTTTATGGAGAAAAGTCTGAAGCTGGAAGTTCGCAAGATCGGAATGTAAAGAGGATTGGTTTCCAGAAGGGCGGAAATTTTCAAAGGAAAGGAAATTTGGGCAAAAGGCAAGAATCAAAAGGGAACAATCAGGCAGGCCAAGGGCAAGTTGGAGAAAACAGGTTCCAGAGGCCAGAATGCAAGCACTGTGGAAGAAGGCACCCCGGAGTATGCAATAAGCTGAGTATGACCTGTTATAGGTGCAATCAGAAGGGACATTTGGCAAATGAGTGCAAGATGCCGAAGCCAGGAGTTACGTGCTACAAATGTGGGAAGACTGGACACATGGCTAGGGAGTGTAAGGCAACAGGACCAGTCAGAGCTCTGATGAACGTGGCAAGTACCAGTGCAAGCGTGCCAGCTGAGGTATTGGCATTACCTCCACCACCCGCACCAACCCCGCAAGCAACAGCAAGGACATTTGATCTAAAGATGAAAGATGCTGTTCAGAATTCTGAGGTGATAGCAGGTACACTTTTACTCAATAATGTCAAAGCCAAAGTATTGATTGATTCGGGAGCCACAAGATCTTTCATATCAGAATCTTTTGTTGATAAGATCCAATGTGATAAAACGGTTATGAGTGAGGTAGTAAATGTGGTAATTGCGAACCAAGAGAAGATTCCTGTGAATCAATTTTGTCCAAAATGTGAGATTGATATTTCGGGATATAAGTTCTCGGCCGACTTGATACTCTTCAAGCTGGGAGAGTTTGATATAATTTTAGGAATGGATTGGTTAGGAGAGAATAGCGCTCAGATAAATTGTAAGACCAAGAGAGTGTATTTAAAGACGAAGAGTGGAGAGAAGGTAGTATTTAAGGGACAGAGGCAAGAGCGACTATTTCTTACAATTATTCAGGCTAAGAAGTTACTTAGAAAAGGTTGTGAGTCGTTCCTAGCATATGTAGTGGATTCAGAGAAAGGCAGCCCCAGCATGGAAGATATTCCTGTAGTTAATGAGTTCCCCGATGTGTTTCCCGACGAACTACCAGGCTTACCACCAGATCGACAAATTGAGTTCGAGATCAACCTTGCTCCAGGCACGGAACCAGTTTCAAAGGCTCCGTATAGGATGGCACCAGCAGAAATGAAAGAGTTGGTGAGCCAGCTACAAGAATTATTGGATAAGGGAGTGATACGACCAAGTACGTCGCCATGGGGAGCACCTGTTCTCTTTGTGAAGAAGAAAGATGGGAGTATGCGTCTATGCATAGATTACCGGGAGTTGAATAAAGTAACGATCAAGAACCGCTACCCGCTACCAAGGATAGATGACCTTTTTGATCAGTTAAAGGGAGCAAAATGTTTTTCGAAGATTGACTTGAGATCGGGATACCATCAATTAAAGATCAAGGAAGAAGATATTCCCAAGACCGCATTTAGGACCAGATATGGGCATTATGAATTCCTAGTAATGCCGTTTGGATTGACCAACGCTCCGGCCGCATTCATGGATCTGATGAATCGAGTATTTAAGAAGTATTTGGATAAATTTGTCGTGGTATTTATTGATGACATCCTTATTTATTCTAAATCGGAAGAAGAACATATGCAGCACCTTTGGATAGCATTGGAGATACTCCGACAAGAGAAGTTGTATGCCAAGTTTACCAAATGTGAGTTTTGGTTAAAGGAAGTTCAATTTTTGGGGCATGTTATTGGAAATGATGGAATTAAAGTGGATCCGGCAAAGATTGAGGCAGTTATGAGTTGGGAGAGGCCAAGGACTCCTACGGAAGTGCGAAGTTTTCTAGGATTGGCCGGATACTATAGAAGATTCGTCAAGGATTTCTCGAAGATCGCCACACCATTGACCAAGTTAACCAGAAAGAATCAAAAGTTTGAATGGGGTGCAGAATGTGAAAATAGCTTTCAAGAGTTAAAACAGAAGTTGGTAACAGCTCCGGTGTTGGTACTTCCCGATGATCAAGGGAATTTTGTAATATTCAGCGACGCTTCACATAAGGGTTTGGGTTGTGTGTTGATGCAACACAGTAAGGTAATAGCATATGCGTCAAGACAGTTGAAGCCGCACGAGTTAAAGTATCCGACGCATGACTTGGAACTAGCCGCCATAGTGTTCGCACTCAAGATTTGGAGACACTATCTCTATGGAGAAAAGTGTGAAATCTACACGGATCACAAGAGTTTAAAGTACATTTTTACTCAGAAAGAGCTCAATATGAGGCAGAGGAGATGGCTGGAATTGATTAAGGACTATGACTGTTCGATAAATTACCATCCTGGAAAGGCGAACGTAGTGGCCGATGCGCTGAGTCGGAAGGAAAGATTGAATATAATGATAACATCAAAAGAGTTATCCGAAGAAATCGAAAAATTTGAATTGGAACTTTGTGCTTATGGGAAAGTCAAAGAAGTTTGTCATGCAATGACCTTTCAGCCAATACTACTGGAAAAGATAAAGAAGTATCAAGAGGAAGTAATGGAAAAAGAGAAAAATCAGTTATCTGGAGAAGAGATTAATACTAAAAGGGATGAGCAAGGAATACTAAGGTTTTCATCCAGAATATGGATTCCCCATGTATCTGAATTAAAGAATGAGATCCTCCATGAAGCCCACCATTCGAAATTTTCAATCCACCCGGGAAGCACCAAGATGTATCAAGACTTAAAGAAGAACTTTTGGTGGCCAAATATGAAAAGAGACGTGGCAGAATGGGTTGCGAAGTGCTATACCTGTCAGAAAGTAAAGGCAGAACATCAACGACCAAGCGGATTAATTCAGCCCCTGAAGATTCCAGAATGGAAATGGGAAAATATCGCTATGGACTTTATAGTAGGACTACCACGAACAAAGTCCGGACATGACGCAATATGGGTTATAATTGATCGTCTTACGAAGTCGACGCATTTCCTTCCAATAAATGAGAAGTCGTCACTGGACAAGTTGGTTCATCTGTATGTGCACGAAATCGTATTAAGGCATGGAGTACCTGTATCAATAGTTTCAGACAGAGATCCCCGATTTAACTCAAGATTCTGGAAGCAATTCCAGGAATGTCTTGGCACGAAGTTGAATATGAGCACGGCGTATCACCCGCAGACTGATGGCCAGAGTGAAAGAACAATTCAAACAATTGAAGACATGTTGCGCAGTTGTGCAATCGATTTTGCTGGAAGTTGGGACGACCACCTGCCATTAATTGAATTTTCATATAACAACAGCTATCATTCCAGTATCGGCATGCCACCATATGAAGCTTTGTACGGGCGAAAATGTAGATCACCAACAAGTTGGGATGAAGTAGGAGAAGGAAGAATTCTCGGCTCAGAATTGGTACAACAGTTGCATGACTCAGTCAAGTTAATTCAGAAAAGGTTGCTTGCTGCTCAAGATAGACAGAGGAAGTATGCGGATCCAGCGCGTAAGGATGTTCAATTCCAAATTGGCGAAGCTGTGTTGCTAAAAGTGTCACCTAGGAAAGGGTTGATAAGATTTGGCAAGAAAGGAAAGTTAGCACCTAGATACGTAGGTCCTTTTGAGATTTTGAGTCAAGTAGGAAAGGTGGCCTACGAGTTGGCCTTACCACCTCAGTATCAGCATGTGCATAATGTGTTCCATGTGTCATTGCTTAAGAAGTACAATCCTGACGCTAGCCATGTGATAGAATATGAACCTGTAGAAATTCAGGCAGACCTGTCATTTGTGGAGCAACCGGTTAAAGTACTCGACTGGCAAGTAAAGAGTCTTAGAAATAAATTAGTAAAGTTAGTGAAAGTACTTTGGAGGAACCCTAAGGTCGAAGAGTCGACTTGGGAGTTAGAGTCTGATATGCGTTCCCGGTATCCTCATCTGTTCTCTTAGATTCTGGGGACAGAATCCCTTAAGGGGGAGAGGATGTTACGACCGGCATTTTATGTAATATTATTTGTGAATAATATTAAGTTAAATAAAAATATATTCAATGCTTGTACGTTTGTGTGAGTGAAAATTTCTGCATTATAAATTTGCTTTGGGTAGTATATGATTTTTCAAAGCAAGAATTTATTTAATTTCTTTATTTTTGATTTATAAGGAATATTCTAAGCTTTGGAAAAAAATTTTCTTTTAAAAGACATTTTGTACACAAATTGTGAAAATGATTTTATAAAGTCTCTAAAAATACAAGTTAATTTATGGTAGAAATTTTATAATTTTTGAACTTGTATTTTATTTTATAAAAATAAATCATTATAAATTTTAGTTGTCATAATTATTAAATTACATGAATAACCTTGCATGCAACTCTCTTCTATTTAACCAAAGGGCAAAGAAGACATTCTCCACCCCACTAACTCACATTTTGCTAGCCAAATTACCTCCTTGACGTTGCATGCAAATTTGCCTAACTTTAGCTAGAGGGTTACTCTTGTCATTTCCTAAATCCACTCACATTTAGCCTAGTCAAAGACATAAAAACAAAACTAAAGTGATGATCACTCCATTTTCACTCCACCCTCCCCTTTTCTCCTCCCTCCCTCTCGGCTCAACCCTCCCTCTCGGCCATCCCATAGCCGAGGCCCTCCATCCCCTTCATTTCTTCATTCTTTCACCCAAACAATCATCTTATATTCAAGTAATTTTACTCCCTATATGTTATTCTTATATATTTCAAAAGTTTAGAGTGAAAAACCTATGTTTTGACCTTGCATGGTGATGTTTTGGTTAAACTCAAAGTGAACCTCCTTGATTCTTGTGAATCTAAGGCTTTCACCATGAGTTATAGTATCATAGGGTCAAGAATGGCTAGACATAAGAGTGTTACACTTATGCGAATGCTGTTTTTACCCTAATCCATTCGGCCATGACTTGATAGGAGCCGAATGGATGGTGTTTTGTTGCCTTGTTAACATTTTTGTGTATTTTGTGATGATAACATGAATTTTGTAGTAAAATCTTGATAAAATCCTTTTGCATGCTAGTTGATCATTTAGTTGTAATCCATGTTAGGCTTGCATGTTGAATTATGATAAAAATTTATTTGGAAATCATGTTGATTTAGCTTGAAAGATCCGAAAGCATGCATGCATGCAAATCACTTTTGATATTTTTGGAAGTTTTGATCATTTAGATTCATGGTTGTTAGTGAGCCTTAATTTCAGTAGGAATAATGTATTAATATTGATTTATACTTCTTATTGCATGGTAATAATTCGTGGTTATCTTTTATAAAAAGAAAAAAATAAATATATATATATATCTTGTTGCTTCAAGAGCATAAAGGTTTGTGATTTGTAAAGAGTAGTCTCTTTTATTTTGCCATAGTTGCACCATAGGTAAGGATGATCTCACCAAGGGTATTTTGAGAAAAAGGGAGTTAGTTCAGTAGAATACCAAGTATAAGTCTTGGTTTAAGTATTTAGTTGTTGATAATTGGGTTTGTCAAGTCAAAACCTTGGAAAATGAGAGTTATAGTTTCTGCAGAAAAATCAGTTTAGTACCCTGAGGTTTAGAGTGAGTTTTGACCATGTCATTGATGTGCACTTTGAGGCCCAAGCCACCAGAAGTTAGTATGGGGAGTATATAATAGGTTTTAGGAGTTGGTTGGAGGTTTGCATGTCATTTGGTTAGGTGCACAAGTAGAATAACAAAATCTGTCCAGCAGGGGACAGTTTTGTTGCAACTTAGAAATAGGGAGATTTGGCCATGTCATGGGTAGGCCCTCATTAGGCCCAATTGAGCCTTAGTTAGAGGGTATGTCAGAGAAGTTTTTCCAACCATAGTTCATAGGATATGAGCTAGAACCATGTGTCACAAGTTAATTCAAGTCAGGGCATTTTCTGCCCAGAAAAACAGGGGAACCTTGGACTTTTAGCTTAGGCCCAAGAAGGCCCAAGCCAGGCCTTTGAGCCACATCAAGCTTGTGAGATGCCCTTAGGTCAGGAGAGTCTTGTGTAAAAATTTTGAAGAAAAACTTGTAGTTTAAGAGTGTCTAATGCACTCAAGAAACCTTAGTTACCATTCTGAAATTTGCACCAGTGAGCACTTTCACTTATCACATAGTTTTAGGACACTTAGAAGTGAGTATTAGGTCGACCACCATAGTTGTAAGATAGTATAAGGTCAGTAGAGCAAAAGGCACAAGTGAGGGTCAATAGGTTTTGGATAATTTAGGAAAGGCACATTGAGTTAGGAAGCCCAAATTCGAAGACTTCGTTTAGTTAGCGACCAAGTAACTTAAGTGGTGAGTCGAGATCATCCAAGCCTAGTGTGGCATTATGGTGTATATGATGTTATTTGGTATTAATATACGATATGTGATTATGTGGCTACGTGTGTACATTTGAAAATATAAATGGTGGATATGAATTAAGTGTGTATAGGCCTAAGTGCCATCCATGTTTAATTTCGGGTTATAAATAGGTTAAGATGGAAAGAATATATTATAATGAGGATTATTATTATTTATGTAGGATCTCGAGACGAGGGAAAACTTGCCATAAAAGTCGAGTGAAGCTCCAGTTGTTGCTCCTACCAGTCAGACCAGACCAGTCTATCTCAAGGCAAGTGATTCAACTTGACCTTCGCATTTACTGTAAACAGTTCATATATATATCGATGCAATTATCCTGAGTCATTTTGATATATTTAAATCAAGAGTATCTTTTGTTTATCTTTGAGTTACATAGAGATGCCATGAACCCTCGAGTACGTATTGCAAGTAGTTCAAAAGTCTTTCATGATAGTTTAATGCCATGATAAAATAGAGATGTGTTATAATACCTTATTGATCCTTTTGATTATCATGCTATTGATCCCTGAGAAATCTTGATGTTGCACCCTGATGCTTTGATTCAACTCTTGAAATAACCTCGATAGAAACTTTATCTTGATACCTAAAAGCCAATCTTTTCTTAAATTCGTTCATGATTGTTTGATAACCCTATCCTTACCCTAAAGCTTGATACCCTGTTATATCTTGAGCTGATGATCACTTCCTTTATATTTTAGCACCTTTATCCTATTGGAACCAGTGATGCTTATCTTCTTGATGTTCTAATACCTATACCTTGTCTACAACCATTGCTTTAAGCCTAGTTTGGCATTACTCTTTCATATTATCCAATAGCCTTGCTTAATTTCCTTGTCAAAATTCTTGTTTATGGAAATCTCTCGATTACCCTAATATAGTAAAGTCTAGTGGATCATGGCCCTGAGATTTAGTGTCATATTTCCAGTGTTTCAAGTTGATCTATAATCCCCTGATAAAAAAAATGATTTCAGTCAAAAGAGATTTTGTCATAAATCGGCATCAGTTTTCAAAATGAATAAAAGGTGGATTTTTCAGTCCCAAAGGGGGACAAATGTTTTCTTGAATGGTGGATCTGGACTGAGACGCGAGTCCTTTCCACACTTATATTAGGCTTAAAAGTTGCCTAGGGATTCCCAATAATGTTTTAGAACCCAGCGAGGTTCGGGATTACTTCGCGGCTGATCACCGGCTGTAATCCGTAGCATCATAAAATGATTTTGATTAAGAATGGTTTTAAAATTTGTTTTGATGCAAGCAAAATGATGCCAACTCACATAAGTTTTATCTCTCGATTATCATTGATTATGTCATTCCATTGTCATTCCTAAAGGTATATCTCGATTTATGCTTTGCGTTGTATTGTTAGCACTTGTTGAGCTTTTGGCTCACTTCTTGCTTTACCCTGATATTACAGCTAGCAGCCATGGTTAGATTCAAGCAGACTGCCCGTAAGACCTGTGATGCTGATGCTTATGTTCGAGCTCAGGTAGAATAAGTAATAATAGTTGTGTGAGGACTCGGTATTTGTAATCAGATGTAATAGTTGGTAGTGTTGGGCTGTTCCAAACCCTAAACTGTAAGATCTTGGATTTTGGTTGTGTAATACTCATTAAAATGATGTAATAGCTATAATTATTTTGCTATTTAAGTTGGGGGTGTGACAGAAGGGGTCCGGAAAAGTCATTTTTCGCGAAAAAGGTCAATTTGTAAAACGTCTAGGGGTTCAGAATAGCGATACGGTATAGGGCATTTTTGGCAAAATAGGGCCAATGATTTTGTTTGAAATACGGGCTTTTAAAACATAGTTTTGAGCTGTACAGGTTTTGATATAATATATATAACTGACGATAGAACGCTCAATAAATATCCAAAACACGTTTGGATCAAAACAACCAACACATAACACATAGCAGTTAGGGTTCGATGACTTAACACATTTAATCACATAATAATACTCATAATTTATTATTATTATAACATAATACAAGCGTAATTCCTCGGTCGTTACAGATGATATTGATGAGCATTTAGATTTTCTTTCCAGAAGATTTTCCAAGCTCAAGTTCAAAAAGAACTTTAAAGCAACCAAGCCAAATAGAAACATGGTGGATAAATCTAAATTTAAATGTTTCAAATATGGCTTGGCAGGGCACTTTGCCAGTGAGTGTAGAAAGTCAGATTCCAGCAAAAAGAAGTTTGAGCCTGTTGATTATAAACAGAAGTATTTTGAGTTGCTCAAGCAAAAGGAAAGGGCTTTCATTATACAGGAAAATGACTGGGCGGCTGATGGTTTGGATGAAGATGAGGATGTCAACTATGTCAATCTAGCCCTAATGGCCAAGTCTGATGAAACAGAAACTAGTTCTTCAAGTAATCAGGAAAGAATCTTTGGTAACTGGATAGTGGTTATTCAAGGCACATGACTGGAGATTACACCCTACTCACAGAGTTCAAGGAGACAGCTGGCCCATGTATTACTTTTGGAGATGACAGCAAAGGTTATATTATGGGATATGGCTTGATTTCAAAAGTCAATGTCATCATTGAAGAGGTTTCCCTAGTGGATGGTCTCAAGCATAATTTATTGAGTATCAGCCAGCTTTATTATATGGGCAATTCAGTAACCTTCAACTCAGAAGCCTGTGTTGTGACAAACAAAAGAAGCAACAAAGTGGTTCTCACTGGAGTGAGAAAAGGAAATATGTATCTAGCTGACTTTAACTCATCAAATGCAGAATCTGTTACTCATCTTCTCAGTAAAGCAAGTCAAGATGAAAGTTGACTATGGCACAAGAAGTTGTCCCATCTAAACTTCAAGACCATAAATGAGCTTGTCAAGAAAGAATTGGTTAGAGGTATTCCTCAAGCGGAGTTTTCTAAGGATGGACTATGTAATGCCTGCCAAAAAGGAAAGCAGATTAAAGCATCATTCTGAAAGAAGCTTGATTTAACAATTGAAGAACCTTTGCAATTGCTACACATGGATTTGTTTGGACCAGTCAATGTGTTGTCCGTCTCAAGGAAAAGATTTTTCCTAGTAATTGTAGATGATTTCTCAAAGTTCTCTTGGACATATTTCCTAAAGTCTAAAGATGAGGCTAGTGAAATCATCATCAATCACATAAGACAAGTCAACAATCATCCTGATTTTAAAGTAAGAAGAATCAGGAGTGACAATGGAACTGAGTTCAAGAATTCTGTGATAAGATCATTTTGTGAAGAGAATGGGATAATGCATGAGTTTTATGCAGCAAGAACTCCACAACAAAATTGAATAGTGGAAAGAAAGAACAGATCTCTTATTGAAGCTGTAAGGACAATGCTTGAAGAATCAAAGTTACCAACATATTTCTGGGCTGAAGCTGTGAATACTGCCTGCTACACTCAGACTATTTCTTTGGTGAATCAAGCAAAATTCATGACGCCATATCAATTGTTCAAGAACAAGAAGCCAACTTTAAATTTTCTTCATGTCTTTGGCTGCAAATGTTATATCTTGAGAAATAAGACTGATCAACATGGGAAGTTTGATGCTAAAGCAGATGAGAGAATTTTTGTTGGATATGTTATGGGAAAAGCATATAGAGTCTACAATCTAAGAACTAACATTGTTATGGAATCAATACATGTTGTGTTTGATGATAAAAAGATTAAAGGACTACAAGATGAGGATTCTCATGAGAGTCTCAAATTTGATAATGTGGAGATGGTGAGTGAGGATAGTGATGATGAAAGTGATTAGGAAATAATGGCAAAGGATAATGCAGAAAAATCTACTAAAAATGAAGCACAAAATTCAACATGTGTCGAGTTGGAAAATGCTTCATCCGTTGGGAGACAATCTGCTTTATTCGTCGGGAGTCAATCAGCCTCATCCGCCGGAACACAAAATGCACCATCCGTCGGGTCATTAAGAGAAGCTGAAAGTCAGAATAGATCACTAACAGAAAATTCCCCTTTCTCAAGTCAAAGATTCACAAACTCAGGGGGAGTTTCTAATAATCAAAACTCAGTCACACATCGAGACAACAATGAGGCCTCTTCATCTAGAGCTAATCTACCTCAACAAAGAAAATGGACAAAAGATCACCCCTTTGAGCTCATCATTGGTGATGTGTCTTCTAGAGTTCAAACTAGGAGAGCAACTCAAGAAGAATGTCTATACAGCAGCTTCCTATCTAAGGAAGAACCAAAGAAGGTAGAAGAAGCTTTGTTGGATCCTGATTGGATTTTAGCTATGCAGGAGGAGCTAAACCAATTTGAAAGGAATAAAGTATGGAAGATGGTACCCAAGCCTAAAGGAAAGAATCCAATTGACACCAAATGGGTATTTAGAAACAAGATGGATGAAAATGGCATAGTAGTAAGGAACAAAGCTAGATTGGTTGCTAAGGGCTATTATCAACAAGAAAAAATAGATTTTGATGAAACTTTTGCTCCTGTTGCAAGACTTGAAGCCATCAGAATTTTCTTATCTTATGCACCTCATGCCAATTTCAAGGTCTATCAAATGGATGTCAAAAGTGCCTTTCTGAATGGAGATTTAGAGGAGGAAGTCTATGTTAGTTAGCCTCCTGGTTTTGCAGATCCAAATTTCCCAAATCATGTCTACTATATTTTGAAAGTACTTTATGGACTGAAGCAAGCACCTAGAGCCTGGTATGACACTTTATCAAATTTTCTTTTGGAAAATCACTTCACAAGAGGTACTGTTGATAAAACTTTATTCTTTAGAAATGTTAATGGCTCTAGTATACTTGTTCAAATTTATGTAGATGATATCATATTTGGTTCTACAAATGAAAAACTTTGCAAAACGTTTGCCAAATTGATGCAAAGTAAGTATGAAATGAGCATGATGGGAGAACTAACTTACTTTCTTGGTTTGCAAGTTAAGCAAGTTAGTGATGGAATATTCATTAGTCAAACTAAATACATTCATGATCTTTTAAAGAAGTTTGAACTAATGGATTGCACATCTGCAAAAACTCTCATGGCCACTGCAACTAAGCTTGAATTAAACACTACTGAAAAGTCTGTGGATATTTCAAGCTATAGGGGCATGGTTGGCTCACTTCTGTACTTAACAGCTAGTAGGCCAGATATAATGTTTGCTACTTATCTTTGTGCTAGATTTCAGGCTGATCCTAGAGAATCTCACTTAGTAGCTATTAAGAGAATTTTCAGATATCTCACGGGAACACCAAAACTTGGCATTTGGTACCCTAGAGATTCTGGTTTTCATCTAACTGGTTATTCAGATGCAGATTATGTAGGTTTTAAAATAGACATAAAAAGTACAAAAGGAGCCTGTCAATTTCTAGGGAACAAGCTTGTGTCCTGGTTCAATAAAAAGCAAAATTCAGTTTCTACTTCTACAACTGAAGCTGAATATATTGTTGCTGGTAGTTGTTGTGAACAGATTTTGTGGATGAAAAACCAATTGTTGGACTATGGTCTACAAGTGGATAGGATTCTTATTTTCTGTGATAACATAAGTGCAATTTCTATCACTGAAAATCCAGTACAACATTCAAGAATGAAGCACATAGACATCAAGTACCACTTCATAAGGGAACATGTGATGAATGGTACTATAGAACTGCATTTTGTTCCAAGTGAAAAACAGCTTGCAGACATATTTACCAAGCTACTTGATGAATTCACCTTTTTAAGGTTAGTAAGTGAGTTAAGTATGCTCAATTATTCTTGAATCATTTCAGATATTTTGCAAGTTGTTATGTAGCCAGAAATTTAATTGATTTTTTTGTTTTGGATGAAATTTTGGCTAAGTCAAAATTTACATCCCGACTGATGATCATTATCCATCGAGTTTGATCATCCATCAGAATACTATTTGTTAGTAAAAATCAATTATTTTTCTGGAATATTTTATAACTCGACAGATAACTGTTATATCTTCATCCATCGAATTGTCTCAATCATAGCCGTTAATTCTCTGAACATTATCCATCGAGTATACTTATAGTTTGTAAGCATGACACGACGGATAAGTGACAAAATTTTTATAGTTTATTCATTTTTAAATGGATATTTTGGGCAATTTTTATTGGTCCTTTATTTCACTTCATTATTTTTTGTCAGTTTATCTCTGAGATAGTATAAAAGCTAAATTATTTTTCATTCTTTTCTTTTATCATTCTCAAGATTCAATTGCTCTAATTTCTTTCTTCTCAAAAGCAAACTCTCTCTGCAAACTTTCAGATATTTAGCAATGGAACCTGTAGTGAAAATCATGTCTCGAACCGGTTACATCTATGAGAAAAACAACTTCTCATCTTTAGTAAACAAGGAGATTCAACAGTCTGGTGACTATCACAAAATGATGGATTTTGTGAAGAACTGCAAACTCAACTATGCCATGCTGGAATCACCCACCATTTACTGTGAGGTTGTAGAGGAGATGTGGACAACTGCACTGTACAACTCAACAGACAAGACCATCACTTTCACTCTAAAAGGTAAGCAGTTTTGCATAAATAGTGATATTGTCAAAGCATGCTTTAAAATCCCTGATAACAATATTACTACTCCACACACAGATAGTGATATTGTTAACATGCTTAACTCTATGGGCTATGCACTCACTACCTCTAAATTAAGTGAAATTAGAAGGTTGGGTCATAGAAAAGAATGGAGTTATCTGTGTGATGTAGTAACTAAAGTGTTTTCTGGAAAGGTTAGCAATTTTGATTCTATCAATATATCCATGCTTTACATGCTAGTTACTGATAAGTATTTCAATTTTAGTGACTTGGTTTTGTTTTAGTTAGGCTTTAAGTTAGGAGAACTTAATAAGAGAGGTAAAAGTGTCTATTATGCTAGATTCTTTATGATGCTTGCTAACCATCTTATTGAGAATATTGTGATTGAGAACCCAACCAACAAACTGAATTGTTGGATTTAAGAAAGAAGGATTATTGCAGACTTAAATAGAGCAAATCATCACAAGGAGGTGCCCCTGATTCTATTTTCTAGTAATGGAGGGACCTCAGGTAAGTGAGGTAATTTCTACGGTCTCTACTATTCCAACCTCACACATTTCTTTGCCTTCTAGTGTAGCTATAGGATCTGTGCCAATGACCAAACAGATGCATACCCAAGCTGCCAAAACAAAAATTCCAAACTCCAAAGCTAAGAAAGCCCCCTCTGATTCTTTTAAAAGAAATCAGTTGTAAAATCTACTAAACCTAAAGAGGGGAGTGTGAAAAAGGGTAAGAAAGGTGAGGGATGGGGTGGAAATAAAAGAAGCCCTAAGAATAAGGTTGGAGAGGTGGGTGTTTCCCATCCTAGCCACACTGCAGTTTCTCAAAAAACTGTCATGCTTAAAAAGGATTTAAGCTCATTACTAGTTACATCCTCCCAAAAGGATATGACTATTGAACAAAGCTCTCAGCCAAGTGCACATGCCAAGAGGGTAAGGGACACTAGCTCACCCCAAATTTATATCAGAAAGAAGAAATCAAAAACCCTTGGGGATGCACAAGGCACACACTTAGTGCAAACTGGTGCTAAAGACCCAGTCACTGCACCTTCTCAAAATCAGGTTGATGTGGCTCCAATAATGTGGAGTCACAGTCAAAATCTCTCATAATTGAAGCACCTAATACACCAAATTATCCCACACATTCACTAGATGTTGACATGATTAATACACCACTTCTAAATTCTCCATCTTTAATTCTCTTGGAGAAGCCAAAAATCCAAATAAGTGAGCATCATCTTTTAGATGATTTGTTGGCTCATTTACAATTCCTTCCTGAGACTGTTGAGACATCTGTGCCAAAATTTTCATCAATCTGCACAGAGTCTACAATAGTCTCCACTCCAAACTCTTTCATTTCTACTATCCCGATGGATATTCTTCATCCGTCGAGTAGTGATTGTATCCCGAAGGATAAGCCTAACATCATTCATCCGTCGGATAGCCATACTACTAACCCGATGGACATTCATCATCCGTCGGGTGCCTCTGCAGAACATCAAATTTTTTCAATTCTTACATGTGTTGAAGACTTAGTAGTAGTGCAATCACTCTTAGGACTGAGGGAAGGGAGTGATTTGTGTGAGAGTCTGGGTTGCTCCCACAAAAAAAGAGAGAAAAAGAGTGAACACATGTAGTCTATTTCTTCAGGACTGGCAAAAGTGAGTAAGAGGAGTCCCACCTTAGATGGTGAAGGTCAGGGTGTGAGGGTGGGGAGCCAAGGGGAGCCCTTGATGCAAAAAGAGAGAGAAATTGATAGAAATGCAGGTATAGGAGGAATAAGGTTGGATATCATTGCTAGTGAGTCAATGAATGCCAATGACGCAGACATTGAGAGACTATCTCAGCATAATCAAGCTATTATAAGTTCCATCTCTTTGGATGCTGAGGCATTTACTCATCATGTTCCAGCATATCAAATTTTGGATGGACAGGGCAATGAAAATACAGAAAGAATACTGAACTTGGTGCATACCACCCAGTCAATGCAAAGAGCTAATGATTCCATCACAGCTGTGCCACTTAGAGCTGATGATGATGTTGACTATGGGACTGGGGAATCTGCTGATTTCTTTGGTGATGCAAGTGAAGAGGGGTCACTAGACATAGGGGAGAAGTAGGCCCTAGCTCCAGATCTGGTATGCCATCTTGGGCATTTTCAAAGCAATAGGATGAACACTATTTCAAGACCCCCCTCATTCAACTTATAAGTCAGACATACTCTGCTCTTTAATCCACAACAAATGCCAGCACCAAGAAGCTCCACAAGCACACCTTGCTTCTCTTCAATTACAACAAATCCAAGGTTTACAACACACTCAGGATGTCACTTCTATCAAAGGTGAAATTGATCAAATGAAAAGGGACATTTCTGAAAGGTTGAATTCTAAACTTCCAGAAGCTATAATGCTTGATATTAAGAGATAACTCAGGAAAAATTCTGATCTTGCCACAAAGATAGATTCCTTGGATACCAGAATGACTGTAATGGAAGCTACTTTAACAGCTATTGTTATTCCTAGTGGACTAACAATGAGATTTACAGAAGGGGGGTTGAATGTAAATCTCAAAACTTTTTCAAGTTTTGAGCAGTTTTGAAGGCTTTGTGTTCAAGATAAACAAGTGTGTGAATTGCTTTAAGCTAATACAGACAGATATATATTCAAGCACTAATGTAAAGAACACAACAGACCTTAAAAACTTTTCTGGTGGATTGTTGTTCCACCAGAGATGGTATTTCAGAAAATCTGTGATTCAAGATGTTGATCACAGCTGCGTCCTAGTACAAACTAGATAATTTTTCTCTCAAGATTTTTCTAAACAGCACTGGAAAAATTCTCATCTAATTACTAGCTGCTACTTGGTTTATATATCACCAAGTGTACAAGTGAAGACAAAGATAAAAATACAATAATAAAATAAGTTCTCCACTTGTTTCTTCTCCATATCACTCAAGTACTTTGTTGACTATTGCCTCTTTGTACTAGAGTAGAACGGCTGCTTTTTCTGACATTCCTGAAATTAGGCTTCCACATTTCAGTTATCTCTGTCAACCCATGTGCCTCTGTCTGCTGTTACAACTACCACTTATCAACTGTTATTTAACAGAACATCCGTTGAAGCCTTCATCCGTTGATGGCTTTATCGGTTGATGTATTAGCAGTTGAAGCTCTATCCGTTGAAGCTTTAGAGACATCCGTTGAAACTTTGTTTCTCATCCGTTGAGGGTCTTCAAGACATCCGTTGATACCACTTCATTTATACAAAATTACAAGGCATGAAATATTACAAT